>NC_138185.1:205377329-205639564 GCF_964194105.1 Spermophilus citellus
GCCAAGAATTTATGGGAAATAATTTTTTTTAAAGAGAAGAAAATAGAAAGTAATCCATAGGAAATACAGATATTGGAGTTAATAGACATAGATTTTTAAATAACCATTACTTAATGAGTTCAAAAATTTAAGTGATAAGAGAGATAATAGACTAGAACTTGAAACTCTAAAAAATGATCACTTAGAAACTCCCAAACTTGGTCTGGGGTTGTCACCCAGGGTAGAGTACTTGCCTGGCACTTGTGAGGCACTGGGTTTGATCCTCAGCACCACATAATAAATAGTTATTATGTCCATCTACAACTAAATTATATACACACACACACACACACACACACACACACATACATTTTAAAACTCCCAAACTTAAAATGTCAGTAATTGAAATAAAGATCTAAAAACAGGAGTTTAACAACAGATCAGACAACTCAAAAGAGAATTAGTTTCCTGAAAGAGTTCAAAAGAATATACCCAGCCTGAAGCATGGAGGGAAAAATATATTAAGAACTATATGTTATATAAAAGGTTAAGCATATCTTTAGTTGGATTCCAAGAAAAGGAAAAAAGAAGGAATGAGAAAAGCAGTATTTGAAAGGGATTTTTCAATTCTCTTATGAGATATCAAGTTTCAGATGTTAGAAGGATGGCAAATCCCAACTAGATGAATACAAAGAAAATCTCATTAGACATCACAGTAAAATTGCTAAAATGCAAAGAGAAAAAGTAAATCATTAAAAAGCAAGAGAAAATTATTATATAATACTTTTGAAGGCAATAACAGCAAATCAGAAGTCTATTCAACAAAAATGATGGAACTCACAAAACAACAGAAAGATATCTGCAAACAGCAAAATAACAACATCAAATACCTAACAACACATCAAAAATGTTCTTTAAAACTGAAAATAATAATATTTAAAGCAAACCAAAGTTGAGAGAATTGGTTGCCATTAAGGTTGTATTAAAGGTATTATTAAATGAATCAGAGAAAAAAAGTGATCCCAAATGGTAGCAAGTTCTGTGCAGAAAGAAATGAAAAGCAACAGAAAAAGAAAGTATGTGGACAAATGGCAACAAATTAAAGAAATAAAGAACTGCTGAAATAAATATTAGATTTAACCCCAAATAATCACTGCATTAAATGTAAAAAGACAAAATATCCTATAAGATACAGAGATCACCAGATTGGCAACTTTTTAAAAAAATCCAACAATATGGTGCTTACAAGAGACATATTTTACATATAATATAGGAAGGTTGAAATTGAGAGCATAAAAATATATGATATGCAAACTAGCTCAGAGAAAATTTATGTAAATATAACACAGTATGAGGCCTTATCATACATAAAAATGGGTTCTTCATAGTGATAAAAAGAATTACTACACCAAAATAATATAATGATTCTAAATCTAATGTTTATAAGAGCATAACTTCAAACCAGATAAGCAGAAATTGGCAGAACTATAGAGAGAAATAGTCCACAATCACAGCGGAAGCTGATTTTAATATAGCTTATCAATAATTGACAGAACAAGATTAACAAAAAAGTAAATAATTATACTAATAAGAAATAAGAAGCATAATTTACAAACTTGACCTTGACTTATAAAAAATACACCCAACAATTGCCAAGTACATCCTCTTTTTCAAAGACACATGGAATAATTGCTAAAAATCAACCATACGTGGGACGGCAAAGCAATTGTCAATTGTTTACAGAAAACTAAAATCAAATATGTTCTTTGACCAGTAAATAGCCTGACTTCTAAATAACTCTGATGCTGAATAACCATGAAAGAAATCACAATAGACATAGGAATTTTTTTTAACTAAATGAAAATAAAAATACCATACCAAAACCTGTAGCATGCAGTTAAAGTCAGGTTCAAAGGAAAAGGTATAGACCTAAAAGGACATAAACTAAAAGAAAAAACTGAAAGCAAATCATTTGTGCATTTTTCACAAGAAATTCATGTAAGAAAGAAAATCAAAACCAAAGAAAATAGAACAATACTGAGGCCCAAGAAAACAAAGGATTCTGCACATCGGGGACAGCTGTTGACAAACTTTAAAAACAAAGATGACTCCAAATATAATTCATTTATCAAACTGTTTTCTGTCTCTCTCACCAAAAAAGTAAAAGCAACTAATTTGTAATAGATCCCTCTATAAACTGTTAACTTTAAAAGCAACTCTATTGCTTTCATTTGTTTCCCCATCAAGTGGTCAGTTATAAGTTTTCTTATAAATATTAATTTCCCCCAGAATTTTTCTCTTCCTAGAGAAAAGAAAACTTAAAAATAATAATTAAAAAGAGGATAAGTTGGGGCTGGGGTTGTGGCTCAGTGGTAGAATGCTTGCATAGCACGTGTGAAACCATGAGTTCGATCCTCAGTACCACACCAAAATAAATATTGTGTCCAAGTACAACTAAAAAATTAATATTTTTTAAAAGAGGATAAGTCTACAAACAAGTATCCAAAAGATATATATTTGAGGTATTGAGAGTCTAATATCTTAGAAAATAAAAGAATAATTAATCTTGCATTCTTCACATTTTCATAGTGTGTGTGTGTGTGTGAGTGTGTGTGTGTGTGTGTGTGTGAGAGAGAGAGAGAGAGAGAGAGAGAGAGAGAGAGAGAGAGAATCATCTGCAAATGGTTTTGCTCAGCATAAAAGATAAGTGAAGATTATTTTTGGGAAACATGACACCCAAATGTTTAATGCATTTATTTTTAATCATTTGTTAATCAGTGACTAAACAAAAAAAAAAGGATTATGCTACTTGCAGGAGAAAAAGAGCTCAAACATCACTCATTTTCCCACCAGGAATTGAGAATGATTTTGTGGAGTTAAGGTATGAAGCCAAATATCAATATGAAATCATTTGTTTTATCTATATACCACATAGTACCATCAACCAAACTTTCCTGGGATCTAGAAGTATAGAATTAAACCCCTCTGGTTTATTTAGAAAAGAGAACTTTTAAACCATGTTGAATTTTCTCCACGGTTGGATACTAAACTAGGAATACATTTTTCAAATGCCAGTGCATCTTGCCCGCATTTATTGAAGAGCTTCAACAGGAACATCAGCAGTAAAAGAACAAGATGTTATTCGTTTTGTATGTGTATTTCCTTCCTCAGCTGCCTCTCAGACTTGTTTTGGTTATGTGATTTGGTGAATAGGAGGTTGAACTAGAAAAAACACAGGAATCTGTAGTGTTCCCACTACTAACCATCCTGCCAATGCCTGTTCCGCCCTCTTCTATCAGGTTCTTTAAGATGGTTTCCTAATTCATGTTTTGATTTTGTTTTGTGATATGGAGTGTTGGAACATAAGCACTAAAAGCGTTTCTGTTCGTGACCTAGAGCTAGCATTAAAAAATATAAAGCTACCCACTCAGTACTTTAACACTTGTTAAGCCTGTGGCCATTGAACCTTACAGGGCTATATGGAAGATTCAGAAGAGTGGACCATTCTGTTCTTATCAAAACTTCCTCCAGGTCTGAGGGTATAGCTCAGTGGTAGTGTTCTTGCCTAACATGCACAAGACCCTAAGTTTAATGCAAGCACTCAAAAACAGAAACAAACAACAAAAAGGAAAACAAAACAAAAGCAAAAAACACCTGCCTACTCTGTGATACCACAATCCTGGCTGTACTCCTGCTTGTCAGTCCTTTGCAATATCCTTTGCTGGAGGATCCCCGCTGCCTTTTTCACTTCTAATTGTTGGAGTTCCCTAGTATCCAATCCCGTGTCTTCTTACTCGGTATTCTCCCCTTATGTAACCTTATCTAATAATTCACAAGTTTGTGTATCTAGTTCAGGTTTGTCTTAGCATTGGACTAGATGCCTACTGATATGCTAGACCATCTTCTCTCAGATGTCCCCCATATATCGCACATTTCATCTATTTATTTATTGGTGCTGGGAGTCATCTCTCATTTTAAATACCCCAAACTGAAATCTTGATTGTCCTCCTGAAGTTTACTACTCCTTCAGAATTTGCTGAGCCAAAAAAAAAAAAAAAAAAAAAAAAAAAAAAAAGATACCTGCAGTCATCTCAATGAAAATCCCAGATTCCTAAAGAGTCCCACTGTCTCTTCTTTCTCCCATCATCTACTTCCAGAATCTACAGACTTCTGGTTTTGTTCAAATTTGAAAAATTTTGCCCAACGTTTCAAGAATATGTTAGAAGTGGTGCCGCTGTTGCAGGAAACAAGCCAATCATGAAGCAGCAAGAGGCACTCAAAGAGAAGGAGAACCACAAACTTTATTTTATATCAGCAGTCACAGAGAAGAACAAACTCCAAATTCTGAGCCCTAATCCACAGTTTCTTACAACATTCATTGGTTTTTGGCTTAATCTTAGACCTATCATTTTTTTCCTTTCAAAAAAATTCCTAATTTACATGACTGAAAGCCTTGTGTGAGGTCTCTAACATAAATGATGTTTACAGAAACATATAAGAGAGGGCTCTTTTCACAGGAATCTGTTAAATCTGTAGCCTTGAAAGACTCTCAGAGGAGTGATTACATTTCAAAAGGAGGTAGTCAGACTCCTGTATAAAATTATTGACAATCCAAAAGATAGGGACCGAAGGTTAATTAGGTTTCCATAAGAAAGGCTGACAGAAGAGTAGGGGAACTGACCCTTTCCCCAGGCATTGGATTTTCACTATCACAGTCTTGTAATTTCATTTTACAACTAACTGGGTCTGGTTTGACCATCTCACCATGACAGTTCTAACCCTAATCCTTAAGAGAACCTATGCCTTTTACTTTAGATTCTTGGAGCCCTGAATTACCACATAAGGAGTCCAATTACCCTGATGAAGAGACTGTGAAGGTAGGCCATGAGATTATGTGGAGATGAGAAATGGCTTGGCTGAGCCTAGCCTTCTAGCAATCTCCATTAAAGATTTAATATAAAAGTCATTTGTTGGGCTGGGGATGTGGCTCAAGCGGTAGCGCGCTCGCCTGGCATGCGTGCGGCCCGGGTTCGATCCTCAGCACCACATACCAACAAGGATGTTGTGTCCGCCGAGAACTAAAAAATAAATATTAAAAATTCTCTTTCTCGAGGTAAATAGGGAGCCTACATCCTGGGAACAAATTTTTACTCCTTACACTTCAGATAGAGCCCTAATATCCAGAGTATACAAAGAACTCAAAAAATTAGACAATAAGAAAACAAATAACCCAATTAACAAATGGGCCAAGGACCTGAACAGACACTTCTCAGAGGAGGACATACAATCAATCAACAAGTACATGAAAAAATGCTCACCATCTCTAGCAGTCAAGGAAATGCAAATCAAAACCACCCTAAGATACCACCTCACCCCAGTAAGATTGGCAGCCATGATGAAGTCAAACAACAACAAGTGTTGGCGAGGATGTGGGGAAAAGGGTACTCTTGTACACTGCTGGTGGGACTGCAAACGGGTGCGGCCAATTTGGAAAGCAGTATGGAGATTCCTGGGAAAGCTGGGAATGGAACCACCATTTGACCCAGCTATTGCCCTACTCGGACTATTTCCTGAAGACCTTAAAAGAGCACACTACAGGGATACTGCCACATCGATGTTCATAGCAGCACAATACACAATTGCTAGACTGTGGAATCAACCCAGATGCCCTTCAATAGATGAATGGATAAAAAAAATGTGGCATTTATACACCATGGAGTATTACGCAGCACTAAAAAATGACAAAATCACGGAATTTGCAGGGAAATGGATGGCACTAGAGCAGATTATGCTTAGTGAAGCTAGCCAATCCCTAAAAAACAAATACCAAATGTCTTCCTTGATATAATGAGAGCAACTAAGAACAGAACAGGGAGGATGAGCAGGAAGAAAAGATTAGCATTAAACAGAGACATGAGGCGGGAGGGAAAGGGAGAAAAAAAAGGGAAATCACATGGAAATGGAGGCAGACCCTCATTGTTATACAAAATTACATTTAAGAGTTTACGAGGGGAATGGGATAACAAACATGGAGGGAAATGAATTACAGTAGATGGGGTAGAGAGAGAAGATGGGAGGGGAGGGGAGGGGGGATAGTAGAGGATAGGAAAAGTAGCAGAATACAACAGTCACTATTATGGCAGTATGTAAAAATGTGATGTGTAACCGATGTGATTCTGCAATCTGTATTTGGGAAAAAATGGGAGTTCATAACCCAACTGATTCTAATTTATGAAATATGATTTGTCATGAGCTTTGTAAAGTTGTGAACATCCAATAAAAAAAAAATTCTCTCTCTCTCTCTCTCTCTCTCTCTCTCGCTCTCGCTCTCAAAGACATTTGTCTTAGAGTCAATTTATAATAATGAAAATTCATAAACTACTCAAATGATTGGCTTGAAGAAATGTGAAATATAAAATATCATGCAGCCACAAAGAATCTGTTACCATAGATATTTTACTAACATAAGAAATGCTTTTATCATAATGTCATTTAAATTTTTAAAATTTGTTTTTCCAATAGAAACCTAAAAATTACATATATTTATGGGATACCTCATGATGTCCTGATACATGTGTACACTGTCTAATAGTCAGATCAGAGTAACCATATCTAGCTCCTCAGATGTTTATCATTTCTTTGTGATGAAGTGTTCAAAATCCTTTCTTCTAGCTTTGTTGGCCAGAGGACTCTAATGATGGGTGAGTAAAGGTATCACTCCTTTGCAGCAGGTGAAATGTCACAGTGGCTTCCTATGGCCCTCCACTTGTTTCCCGGTTTGATAAGTTTTTTTAACTCATGAACTGGTGATGTTTAGAGTGTAGGCAAACATCTCTAAAGTCAAAGGTCATAGTCAAGTACCATGATCTATTAAATAACCGAGGTCAGCTGGGCATGGTGGTGCATGACTGTAATCCCAGTAGCTTGGGAGGCTGAGGCAGGAAGATAGTTCAAAGCCAGCCTCAGCAAAAGTGAGATGCTAAGCAACTCAGTGAGACCCTGTCTCTAAAATAGAAATACAGAATAGGGCTGGGGACGTGGCTCAGTGGTCGAGTACCCCTGAGTATAATCCTTGGTACTCCCTCCCCTACAAAAAACAGTTGAGGTCCAAAGAGGGGAAAGGAAATAAGGAAATCAGGAGCTGGCAAGTTCCTTAATAGTAGATGAGTTTAAGCCTTCATTGCCTCTCCTTTTGTTCCCCCTTTTCCCACCTTAGAACTACCTTTCTCCCTCTGCTGTTTCCCCATGTTGTTTGGGGTTTAGGTTTGGGGACCAAGTGCCTGGGACAACACTGACTGTCTTGGACAATCAGAACCAATTTCTCTGTTCATGGCTCTTACTGAGAATAAGCAAGTATGTCTCAGAACAAGAAAAAAAAAGCCAGAACCTAGACATATGATGAAACCCAGTACATGCTAAGTTATTGATCTGTTAATTTGTGATCACACTGCCTCCTGGACGTTGATGTTACACTTTTCACCTGAATGTCCATTTTGTTTGAAATCCAGTGAAGTGGAATTAAACAGCAAAATGTCATTTAAATACTTTTTACTCTGGCAAATGATATCCTTGTAATATAACTCAAAAACAAAAATCAAAACAAATAACGACAACAAAAACTGTCTTTGAAGTTAGAAGCCTGAGGATAAGGCCCAGTGTTGTCTCTGTGTGACAGATCAGGTACTTAATCTCTCTAAGCATGACTCCAGTTTGTCTGAAAGATAGAGATGATTTTTTAAAATATTTTTTTAGTTGTCAATGGACCTTTATTTCATTTATTGAGTTATTTATATGTGGTACTGACAATCGAACCCAGTGCCTCATACACACTAGGTAAGTGCTCTACACTGAGCTACGACCCCAGCCCAGGGATGATCTTTACTTGCTTCACAGAAAGCTGTTCTTTCATTGTCTCATTGGTGCAACAGCCTGGGTGATGAGGAGCACACTCAGTCTCTTCCTACCCTGTAATCATCTGAGCCTGAGCTTTTCAAATCAATAAATCTAAAGATCCTCAAATATTTATCCAGCATAGATAAATAACCCAACTCCATAGAAAAACACACTTAACCAATCTGTCTGGCATGTCATAGTCCAAAGATAATTTTAATATGGAATATATACTACTTGCTGTATTTAGATTTTGGAGTTTGGGTTTTTTGTTTGTTTGTCTGTGTTTTGCATGTCCTAATTTTTTTTCTTTTGAACAAAATAACAAGTAAAAATTGCATTTTTTTTTTTTTTGCCTCCAAACCCATGTACCAGAATTGAACATTATTAGCAGTGTGCTCTGTGTTTTCAGCTCTCGATCGAATTCACCTTGCTCGGCTGAATATATATATAGCTTGCCTCCTCCGTCCTTGGGCCATAATTGCTTAACTTGCAAGGCACAAATTCATGCTGTCAGGTATGCTAGGAACACATTCAGATTTGGACTGCTTTTGCACCCTTCTCTGGCTGGAGTTGTTTTTCTTTTTTTCTTTTTAACTTGCCTTGAGCCCTTCTTTCTTTCCATCTTTGAAAGGATATTACTGCCTGCATTTGTTATCTTTCTCCATTTAGCTGAACTCCTGGCAATCTATGTCCACTCCATGCTTCTGTGCTCCTGGAGAGATTTTTAAGCCACTTGTGAGCATGTGTTGAGCTGATGGCTGCTTCCTTCAAAAAAGCAATTTCTTTTCCCTGCTTGGGTATCTTGTTCATTATTCTTTCTTTCCTCTTATACTGTCCTCCCCTCCCCCAGAAATCCATCTCTTTTGTGTGTCTACCCTCTCCTCGAGACCTCTCCCACTCCCTTCTCTTCCAGGTCCCATGTAACTTCCCAGCGTCATTGAATCAACAGAACAGCAACGTTTCGATTCCTTTTCATTCATTGCCTTAGAATCCGACTCCTGTGGGTGCATTTCCTTCCA
The DNA here is from genome assembly GCF_964194105.1 of Spermophilus citellus. Classification (NCBI taxonomy): domain Eukaryota; kingdom Metazoa; phylum Chordata; class Mammalia; order Rodentia; family Sciuridae; genus Spermophilus; species Spermophilus citellus. The sequence goes on from NC_138185.1 coordinate 205,386,221, forward strand.
TTGTGGACATACTTTTAGGCCACTCAAGTCCACCTGCTCAAAATGATCTCTCATCAAGCAATTTTCCAGACTGTAAAACACACTCAATTTCCAATCTCTCCTATTTTACATCTGTTTGTCTAACAGCTGCTGGAAGCCTCCTCCCCAAATGGAAAGTTCTGGTAAAAAGTTTATGGCTCACCTTGAAAAAAAGAGAGAATTACATCTGCGGAGACTGATAGTCTCTGGAGGGCAAGGCAAGATCATTATGAGCTTTTGGAGTAGGGTGGCCAAAGGTTCCAATTTGTCCAGGACAGAGAGAATTCCAGTTTGTCCAGAACACAGGACTTTCAGTTTTAAAATTAGTTCAAAATTTAAAGATTGGCTTAAGGAGAGTCTTTCCATGCAGAGTCTTGGTTAGGGAAATGGTGATTTAATAATTTACGACTAGTCGGGACACAGCAAGGTGAGGATTTTGAAGTAGGGAGTTCCCAGAGTCTTGGGAAGCAAATGGTTGATTCTTTTGGTTGAAACACTGATGAGTCTTTCTTTTAAGAAGTTCCTATATTGAACAATAAAGTTATGATAATTAAGAAAATGAAGCAGTAAGGTTATATTACTATAGACAGTAAGCTATGTGTATAGGGAGGAGGGGGAGTAGATGTTTTCTTTTCTCAGAGTTAATTTCGTCTTCTTTCCCAAGGTCTGTTTCATATTCAATGTCCTTAAATGAAATACCTAACCTAGCAGGGTATTTAAAAAAAATTTTTTTTTGCTAGAACATTGCAGCACTTTTATGACAAGACTTGTGTGTTCTAGCTTTTATTATACTTGTGAAAATAATAAGACCATTATTTACAGAAGACTTAAAACTGTAGGAAAACTACATAGCAAACCTTTTACAGATATTATTTAATCCTCATAAGAGCTCTTTGAAGAAGGAGGTGTTGTTATTATGTTATTATCCTTTACTTTAAAAATTTTTTAGGGAGGGGGATACTGGAAATTGAACTCAGGGGCTCTTTAGCGCTGAGTTATACCCTCAGTTCTTTTCACTTTTTATTTTGAGAGTGGGTTGCTAAATTGCTGAGGTTGGCCTTGAACTTGTGATCCTCCTGCCATAGATTCTCGAGTCACTGGGATTATAGGCATGCACCATAGTGCCCTGCTTATCATCCCTGTTTTACAGAGGAAGCAAGGCTAAAAGAAGGCAAGAACCTTGTCCAAAGTCATGGAGTCAGAAGTGACAAAGCCAAGTTTCTAGCTCAGATCCATTTGACCCATTTGACTCAGTAAAAGGGGGACACTTCAGGTATTTGCTACAACGTGGATGAACCTCATAAACATCATCTAAATGAAAGAAGGAAACCAGAAAAGACTACCTATGAGATGATTCTATGTATAGGAAATGTCCAGGTAAAGCAAATTTAGAGAGAGAGAAAGCAGCCAGTGCTTTCTAGACATAAGGGAGGGAATGCAAACGGTTAGTTTTGTCATTGAAAGAAATGTTTTACTGGATTGTGGTGATGGTTACACAATTCTGTAAATTAATTAAAAATTATTAAACTGTGTACCTACAGTGCATGAATGTTATGGAAAAGTTTTTCTTCAATAAAACTGCTTTTAAAACGGCACAGGTCAGATTCTATGTTTTCTGATTGGTACCCTCAATGACTAGATCTAGGTCTCTTTAGGAACCAAGCCCCAGGATTGAAGTGGAGAAAATGTTATAAGCATTTGTGGATATATCATGAATATATCAGAATGAACCCCACTATTATGTATAACTATAATGCACTAATACATTTTTTTTAAAAAAAGAATCAAGCCCCAGGAGCCAACCCAAAAGGAGAAAGGCTACAGGTTTTACTGAATTTTTATGTATTTTCCTATAAGCATAGGAAGTATCTTTAAGCTCTTTTATCCAGTCTACATATGTTGAATATGTTTAATTTTACTAGTGACAACCCATTTCTAACTTATTGGTGAGTTGCTTATTTCATTAATGCTGTGTTCTTGATCAGCATATATGTATATACCCATATGTATAAATCTAAGCATGTAAATTACACACACATAAAACAGCACCGCATACATCCTGGAGAGTCTTAAAATACTAACATCACAAAATAAACCCAAGTGAACTGCTCAGGCTCACTGCGTACCTTACGTCTGACATACCAATCGACAGAACCTGACTGCCCTTCTCACAGGGCTTCCATCCATCATGAAATTCACCTGGCCTCTCCCTTTAGTATTCATCACCTTGGCCAGGATTCTGGCTACTGTTAATCAGATAGATGTTTGTCCTCAACTTCTCACCAAACCACTGGAGAGGTTTTTCTTTTCTATCTATTTTGTAAAAATCCCTCTGTAGTAGTCAGAGTTCTCTAGAGGAACAGAATCAACAGGAAGTTTGATTATAAAAAGGGGATTTATCAGGCTGGCTTACGTGACCAGAAGCTGGATAGTCCACAATGGCCATCCGCAGGCTGGAGAGCTGGAGGAACCAGTAGCTGCGGAATCCAAGAGGTTGAAGCCTCAGAACAAGAAGGATTAAAGGTGCTACAGTAGTCAGAAACTGACGGCTTCTGGGGAATCACTGGCAGAGTCCACTTTGGAAGAGTGAAGAAGAGAGAGTCAAATATCCTCAGCCGATCACAGCAGCAATCAAGAACCCATTCAAGAAGAATCAAGCTTGTATTTGCTGCTGCTGCCTTGTTCTTCCTACTTTTATTCCATCCAATCCACCATCCTATTGGATGGTGCTGCCCATGCTTAGGGAGGGTCTCTGCTTTGGTTTACTATCATACATGTCAATCATTCCTAGACACACCCTCGCTGACATACCCAGAAGCCTCTTAATCATCAGCATCCTTGATCCAATGAAGTTGACAATTCAAGTTAACCACTTACACCCTCTGATACTACAATTGAGAGAAAGGTAGTCCATAAGTGCAAACAGATGGAGACCAAGTCCATGAAGCAAGAGGGCTGAACAGCCTTTGTGTCCCTGTGAGAGCCTGGAGTGGTGCGATGGTGATGGGACTAATTTCTGAGAGCAGTAGTCCTTGAACCACCAAATAGATGCATATTCTTCTTATGGACTTTCGTTAAAGCTGATTTGTGTTGTTTTCTCTTTGGTAAAAGCAGAAGTAAATGTATATGGTGACTGTTTTCCTTGTAACTTTTACAGAGAAATTCGAAACACCAGAAGCTTAACTTTCATAGACCCTGATGCCCTGAGAGAGCTCCCCCTCCTCAAGTTCCTGTAAGTCCTAACTCCCTTCTTTTCACGTTTTTTTTTTGTTTTTGTTTTTGTTTTTTGTTTTTTTTGTTTTTGTTTTTGTTTTTGTTTTTTAGAATTTTAATGCTATTATCTTCTGGGAATCTCCCTAGGATCTTATACTATGAGATCATCTTCATAATGTATGGTTTGGGTTGAATTGTTTCTTGTGACTTTATTCCCACCCCTTCTCATTAGGCAAGGTCTCAGGTGAAATGATTCACATGTTTAAAACCCACTGGAAGAATCAGTGCATAGTGCTGGGACCAGAGACCTGATCCAAGAGATGTGAGGGAGTAAATGCTGTTACATATATGTAACCTTTACATATAGTATCACAGGACAAAAGAAATTCCTGAGAGAAAAATGGTCAATTTTGTTTAGAAAAGGATATTAAAACAGTATTAGACTGGCTGCTACATAGAACACACACACAAAGTCACAGAGGATAAAATTTAGTCTCTTGAGATTAAGGGACAAAAATGAAATGGAAAGGGACAACCACTTACTGCTTTGCTTTGACAATCCATTCTGAGCTGACTGTAAGCTCCATGAGGGCAGAGACCACAACATTTTTGTTCTCAGTTGTATCCTTATTACCTAGCACAGAGTAGATGCTCAATAAAAAATGCATTCAGTGGATTTGTATTCATGAGCTTAGGCCAACTACTGTAGTAGTCCTTCTAGAAATCCTTCTAGAAACTGGCTAGAAAAAGCTTCTTTCCTGCCTATATGCATTATAAAAATTAGAAAAATCCCTAAAAGGGACTAAACCCTAAACCCAGAAATAATCACTATTACCATTTCAGTTCATTTCCATCCAGGCTTTTGAAATTAAAGTGTACACCCACAGATATTTTATGAGAGAAATCTTTAAGGATGAATAGAAGTTATCCAGGAAAAGAAGGAAGAGTAGATGATGTAGCAGCATGATAAAGGCACAGAGTCCTCCTTTTAAAGGAGGACTTGTTCAGGGTTTTGGAGAGAAGTCACAAGTTTCTTTAATCTGGCATTTCCAGCCCTCTGCTTTGTGGCCTCCATTTGACTCTTTGGCCAACCCCCCCCCCCATTCTTTTACATGAACCCCCATTGCAATTGAGCTAGTTGGTTTACTGTATTTCAAATACACCTCATCACCTCACAGGATATCATTTTTCTTCTTTGTCATCTGGAATCTTCCATTTGCTCATTTTGAGGTCTCTGGTTCCTGCCACCTCTTCAAATTCTATGCCTTCCACTAGAGAAGGAGTTGAGTCTGAATTTCCTTTTCAAGGTGCATCAGTGAGGGCCAGGGTTGTGGCTCAGTGGTCGAGTGCTCACCTAGCATGCATGAGGCACTGAGTTCAATCATCAGCACCACATAAATGTAAAATAAAGATATTGTGTCCACCTAAAACTTAAAAAAATAAATATTGAAACAACAAAAAAGGTGCATCAGTGAAACTAATTGTTTGTTTTTCCTACCAGACCTTCTATAAAGATCTACTGGGTAGTGTCTAGGACTCTAGGACTCACCACATGCCCCAAACCTCACAAAATACATTTCTACTTCCACTAGTTACATTCTAGTAACTGCAATAAACCTTAAACCAACTGAGTCTGGGTGGCATCAGAACCTGAGAGCTTTCGTGCTCATGTTGTTTTAAGCAAGTCTTTTAATCCTGACATTTTTTCCTAGGTGACACAAACTTTGGAAGGGGAAGACATTGTCTTCGAAAATTTCCTTTATTTTCTGGACATTTTAAAAACAGTTCTAGTGCAAATGTACTCCCAGGATATTGCTGTAGGAAAGTCATTCTTTTTTAATATATTTTTTAGTTATAGATGGATACAATCTTTATTTTTATTTATTTATTTTTATGTGGTGCCGAGGATCGAACCCAGGACCTTATGCATGCGAGGCAAGTGCTCTACCACTGAGCTACAACCCCAGCCCAGGAAAATCATTCTTAGCAAAATAATAATGCAATAAAACATTGAATTTGAAAGAGGAAGACTGGCTTGGTGTTGGGTAAACCTGTGTTCCTCTTCTATCTTACTCTTATCCCCCCATAATATACACACACATAATATCTTCCAATCAAAATAAGGAGATATCTCTCTCTCTCTCTCTCTCTCTCTCTCTCTCTCTCTCTCTCTCTCTCCACACACACACACACACACACACACACACACACACACACACACAGAGGAAAGAAACCTGAATTTCTATTTCTAGGAATCCCACTGGGTCCAAACAATGCCCAGAGTATTCTAAGCAGAATAGATGTATTGACACTGGATTAGATTACTGTGTCTTGAGCAAATATCATCTCATCCCATGGCTAGAACTTACCAATGATCACTCAGATAGTAAGCAGAAGAGTTCAGATTTGGTACAAACTGACATTATTCTACTTCTGTGTTAATTTTTTCGAAACCTAAAATCTTTTTCTTCTTTCATGTAATTTAGTGGCATTTTCAACACTGGACTTAGAATATTCCCTGACCTGACCAAAGTTCATTCCACCGATGTATTCTTTATACTGTAAGTATATACAACATGATGTGTCATATTTTTGTCATTGTCAAGAACTAGGGTGCAGCCATGGGGGGGGGGGGTTCCAACCCAAGTGAAGTAATTGTGTCAAGGAGGAAACGGGGATCAATCGTGACTACACTGGTAGAAGCAGCAAGGAAGGACTGAAAAACGGCCATGGGGTTCAGTGATGTGGGTCAGCGGTGACTGACATGAATAGTTCTTGTGAAGTGACGGGAGCAGGAAAGTCAGTGGGAGCTTCTGCTGTGCCAATGTATAAGAGAGAATGCGAGGGGTTGAATTAGAGTGATGATCACAAACTCTTGAGAACTTTTATTATTAAAGGGGACATAGATGTCCCGCTAGTTGAACCTATTGCTTGAAGAGATTTTATTTGAGACGTGAGAGAAATATTATAGAATGTTTGCCAATGGGAATGATTGAATAGAAGGAAAAATTAATGATCACAATGATACTTTATTTTTCAGGGTGTTTTAAATAGCTTTTCAAACACTTTCCCATGCATTACATTTGCTTCACTCAGCCACCTGATAAGGCATAAAAGGAAGTTATGATTTTTCTATTTGACAAATGAAGAAACTGAGGAATAGAAAACATAAGTGAGTTTGCCTGACTTGCTCCCATGGAGCAGTCAGAAATGACACTCAGACTACTTGTGTTCTTTTCCAAAACCTGTAACTTACCTAATTGTATAGAAGTAAAAAGACACATGCAGAGGGAATTGCACAAGTAGAGTTTGACTACAGAATCAGCAAAATGTGGAGTGATAAGATCCAAACTCTTGGGGTTTTCTAGAAAAAAAAATTGGCCATACTTCTTTGCTGCAGAAAAAGCTCAGCTATTTTCTAGAAACTAGACAGGTGTAGAAAGTTTTTCCAGAATATCTGCCTGGCAGAGTTTTTCAAGTAAGAGGACATTTTAGCAAGTCATGAAACAAAATCCATGAGTTCCTTTCTCCCATGGAAAATTCTAGTGGCTCTGGACAAATGCTACAAGTTCAGGAGAGGTTTGTGAAATCTATTTGCTTCCTTTGAGATAAGTAAATTGGGGACCTCAGCTCTCACCGAAGCTTGCTTGCTCACTACACACCCAGGGTTCTGAATTCATGTCCTTCTCAGACAGCTCTTAACCACCTGATCTCTGAGCCACCAGTGGTTGAAAAGGGTCAATAAAACTTAACAGTAGGGGTTGGGGTTGTGGCTCAGTGGTAGAGCACTTGCCTAGCATGTATGAGGCACTGTGTTCGATTCTCAGTACCACATACAAATAAATAAAATAAAGGCCCATCAACATCTAAAAACATTTAAAAAAAACAATAAATAAGACTAAGCTATGAGCTTATTTAATCTGCATATGTATAACAAAAGTCCATTTCCAGGAAGAAAGCATTTTTTTTTCAAGTGTTCTTGTCCCTCTCTTTCAGTGAAATTATGGACAACCCTTACATGACTTCAATCCCTGTAAATGCCTTTCAGGGACTGTGCAATGAAACCTTAACCCTGTGAGTATTGCCAGTTTCACTCTTGCCAACAATTGAATCTTGTTCTGAGCCACTGTCATAATTTTATAGACCACCCAGAGCCATAATACCCTGTAATGTTTATATTCTACAAAGAGTTTCATGTAATTAAATAAGCATACTGCCTTGTGCCATGGTACACTGTAGATTATTATTTCCAAACAGGTTTGGAAAATAAAACAAGAGTATTTCTTATAGCAGTGGTTGGTTTTCATTGTTTGGTTTTTTTTTTTCTTTCTTTTTTCTGGGAAGGATCAATTGGGCTTTACAGATTACATGGCCTCAACTCTGCCTGTGTTCCACTAAAATTTTATTTCCAGAAAGAGATAGTGGACTAGATTAAGCCTGCAGTGGCATCGTATTCTGTATTCAAGTATCCCTATTTCACAGATTTGAATTTGCTATAGAGCAAATTTAAGTGACTTTCCCTAGGTCACTGAGTATGAGAGTGGCAACAAGCTCTGCAGTCACACTTTCACTCAGTAGTGGCAAACGTATTAAGCTCCCGTAAGTGATGCTATACATCATTCTTTGACCAGAGCTTGAATGGATTCTGCTCTGCAGCTGTTCAAAAGCAGATGCTTAATCTGGGATAGTCACAGAATGGCTCTAAAAGGAGAAGATCTAATAGAGGTATAAAATATAAGTTAATTCTCTTTGTATTAGCCAGAAAGTAGAGCTGAGACCACCTCTGCAGATCCCTTCTATTTTCAATGCCACTGCCTATGTTCAGGCCTGATGTGGGGTTTTGCCCAAATTGTCACCCAATCTCCCTGTTTCTGCTCATGCTACGGTCTCTAGTTCTCTGTCAATTACAAATCAGATTCAAATGCTCCCCATAAAAACTTATCCAAGCCTCCACACAACTTTCTAAGGGGCTTTTTTCCAAGCCATTCACATTTATCAATTTGGGATCTATGAACTATCTCCACTGTTGGAAATCTGTGCACAACGGAGCCTTTCAGCTAATCCTTCTCCTCACACTCCAGGGAGGAAGACTTTTGAAAAGACAAGATTCCTCTTCAGTTATGATTTCTTTTGACAGAACAGAAAAGACCTGGGCTCTTGTCCTGCTCAGCCCCAAACCTCAACACAACTTTCCTTCTTTGTGAGGGTTTCCATTGTATGATTTAGGGCCCATCACATCACGAGTTGAAACTCTATCATTCTCAACTTCTTTACAGAATGTTGTTACGTTCCCTTTTAGACACCTATTTCCTAAGGACCTCGTATCCCAAGCAGCCCTCTCAAATGAAAGCTGCTCACTGTCCCCACCCTGCATGAGGCCCATTTTATAAACATCTGAGCAGGGAACTGAATATTTCCTGAATACAGAGGTGGGAATGGCAGGGGTTGTCCATTATCTTTTTGTATGATCATTTCTACATTGAGGCAAAAGTCCTTTCTCCTTTGAAGCCCATTCTCAAAGAACTATAAAAATGAAAAGAGGCCCATCTAACAGTACAGTCTGTGCCTGTATTCCCGGTAGGATAGAGAGTGGCAAAATTTACAATCCTTTCTTCTTTCCTTCCTTCCTTCCTTCCTCCCTCCCTTCCTCCCTCCCTCCCTCCCTTCCTTCCTTCCTTCCTTCCTTCCTTCCTTCCTTCCTCTTTTCCTTTTTCAATGTCTACTTGTTCATGAAGTTTTATTTAATCTCTGTAATAAAATGTAAACGAAGAACATTTTTAATGTTCAATGAGGTTTGGTGAAATAAAATGCATGATTTTTACAATTTTGTAAAAGAATTATAGTTCAGAACAAAATTAAGTTATTCATTAGTACTTTCTCAGTCTCCACACTGTGTCCCTGGGATATGTGTTATAGTCTTTGCCCAATAACTAGAATTAAACTCACTGTGTAATTATTTAAAACAAAGTAAATAACAAAACCATGAGATTATTTCTCAGTTCCCCACAGTTATGTAATATAAATGCAAATCTTAGGGTATTCCTTTTAATGTGATCATTTCATAAGTGTCCCTCATTGTGTTAGGTATAGAATGATTTGATCATCTTAGCAACCTTTTGATCGGGTATTATCATCTTATTTTTAAAGACATAGAAACTGAGGATGAGACAAGTTGAGAAATTCTCAGGATCACGCGGCTCTTAAGTGACAGAGCCAGGTCTAGTTCCACATGTGAAGTCTCCTGTGGGCTTCTTAATGCATTACCAGAGTTTACATGGGGCAGAGTACCAACATTTTCCAAGTTCCCCTAGGGGTGTCACTAAGAGTTGCCACCAGCTGTGCCTGATTGTGGTCATGGCTCTCTTCTCTTCAAGCCAACAACCACCAATAACGCCCACACACCCCAGAGTTCCCAAGACTGGGGCTCCTTCTCCTGCAGAAAGGGTGGGTGGAAAGAATTGTATTTGAGGTCAGGATTCCTGACAGTTCTAGACTACTATTTTTGGCAAGTCACCTCCATGTCTTAGTAACTTCACTGGGACATGGAGGTGGTAACATTGCATACAGGTCCCCTGTAATCAATGTATTAATTAATCTGTTGTAGGGGCTGGGGATGTAGCTCAAGCGGTAGTGTGCTCGCCTGGCATTCGTGCGGCCCGGGTTCGATGCTCAGCACCACATACAAACACAGATGTTGTGTCCGCCGAAAACTGAAAAATAAATATTTAAAAAAATATTTTAAAAAAATTAATCCATTGTAGAAACATGGCAACAAGTGAAAACATTAAAATTTCCATAGAATGGGTTGGTCTTTATACTTTCTTATAGTTGTCTATGAAGTTCAATTTAATTTAGCCCACAATCATTAAGTGTTTAATCTGTGGTGAGCTCTGAGAGTAAATACATAAAATGCAAATGTGAAATAACATCTTGAATGGAAAAAAAAAGAGAATCCATGTGTTCAAATGAATGTCTTTCAAAGTGTTTATCTTAAGAAACTGCAGTTAGGCCTCCATTATTGACACTGGGTTAACGATTACCTGAAACCCTGTTTCCTGTGTGTATGTGGACATTTAAAACAAAAATCCTTTTGCAAGCCTTTGTTCTTTGACATGAATCTGCTTCTGAGAAAAAGCTCATTTACTAGCAGCAGAGTCCGAGAATCAATATTCACACTGGAAAATATTATCTTGTATCCTAAGTAAGACATAATGTGAAGTTTCCCTGTGAGGTGCATATGTGAGACTGTAACTCTTGATGTACATTTCTGGCACAGAAGAAATGAAGCCCAAACATTCAGAAAAGGTCCATCAAACTTCCCATAAGTTATTAATCTTTCCTCTCTATATTTATTGTAGAAAACTGTACAACAATGGCTTTACTTCAATCCAAGAACACGCTTTCAATGGGACGAAGCTGGATGCTGTGTAAGTCAATGGTAGCCATGAAAACCCTCCCCCACCTCCACCCCCAGATGGACTAGCCAGTAGGTCACAGTTTGCTGAGGGATAGGTCCTATTGCAACATCCCTCAACCCCAAGTTATTGTGATCAATACTTAGAAATAATGTTAGGGAATCTGACAAGAGCCAGCTGAATCGACACTTAACATTGGCTCTAATTCTAAATCCCAAGAGATTTATCCTCAATAAAATGGAGGAACATGATGTTACCTTGTTACTCTGGAGGGGTGTGTGTATGTGTGTGTATGTGTGTGTGTACATGTGCATGCAGGTAATATTCATCTCCTAGGCTCATGAACTAAAAGGTACCAAAGTTGTTCAAAAAATGAAATTTCTCAGTCCTATTTGATATGTTTTGGAGAAAGATGTCACTTTCTGTTCGATTCACTCAGAAATAACTGAAAACCCATATCCAGCATTTCCTTTTCTAACAAATTTTAAATAATGCCCGAAATAGCTGAAACCACAAGCAACAGAACTTGTATTGGATTTATTTTGTAACACTTCTTATTTCTATATCAATCACATACTTTTTTTTCAGTTCCAGATGTTCTGGGTTTTATTTCCAAACTTACCTGCTCATTTTTTATAGTGTTTTGTTACTCACCTTTGTCATTTCCCCTTTAAACAATTTATACATAGTTGTTTTATATTCCAGAAATGATCATTGCCCAATTTGAAAGACTTTTGATTCTAAATCTGTTGCGTAGTACAGTGTCTTTCAAATATTACTAGGCATACAAACTTTCTGAGATCTTGTTAAAATACAAATTTTCTATTTAGTAGTTCTGCAGAAGACTGTGGGATTCTGTATTTTTAACAAACTCCCAGGTGATGCTGAGGCTGCCATAGATCACACTTTGAGTATCAAGGTGAGGTAAATAAACTGTACAACCATGCATGGTAACCCTGGATGGAAAAGAATATACTTATAGCTGGGTGTGGTAGTACACACCTGTAATCTCAGTTCCTGGGGATGCTGAGACAGGAGGATCCTAAGTTTGAGACCAGCCTGGGTAACTTAGTGAGGTCCTCTCTCAAGTTTAAAATAATAATAATAATAATAATAATAATAATAATAATAATAATAATAATAATAATTAAAGGGCTGAGGATGTAGCTCAGAGGTACCAAACTTCTGGTTTCAGTTCCCAGTACCACAAAATGAGGGTGGGGGAGGAGAGAGGAGGGGGGGAGGGGAGAAGGAAGGGGAGAGGGAGAGGGAGGAGGAGGATGACAAAATGTGGATTAGATGATTTGGTTGGTGTTTTGGTGGTTAGGTGGTATGTTCTAGAATGATTCCAGTTTTACAAGATAAATGGTAAAATATTCTGAAGTCATTAAACTTAGGCAAGGCTCTCTGAGTTCTGTTTGAAGGGGAGTCTCATTCTGCCAGGCTTTTGGGTTTCCTATTAGTCTTTATCCAAGGAGGAGGAGTTAGAGGTAATTCTCTTCATGTCTGGCAGGGGGTTGTCATTAGGGTTGACATTAGGCTGTCACTAGGGTCTCACTGAGTTTAGTTGTTTTCAAAATACATAATTATAGGGGATGTTTTAAAAAGACTTGTAGAGTAATATGAATACTTGCATATCAAATTTATTTACAGATTTGGAGAGACCCTCTTTCCATCTTAACTTCATTGTACTAATCTCATGTAATCCTTCATTTACTTCTCAACATATTTATTGAACACTTGTGATGTTCCAGGCACTGTGCTGTTCACTGGCAATACAAAGATAAGAGCAAAGTGCTTCCTTCCTCCAGCGGACAGAGCACTCTGTGGGGTCAACTCAAGGGCAGCAATATGATGGACCCAAGTACAATAGGGAGAAATGTACCCAATGCCAAACATGCATCTCAGAAAATAACCCAATGCATGTTATCCAAAAACATTGGCCTTCTTGCTTGGCAAAGAGAAAGGAATGATCTTCTCTAAACTTACCCTATGGTCTTCTAATTATTAGCATTTGATTTTAGTATTATACAGAACTCACCAGATATTGTCCTTTTTGATTCGGTTATTCCTTGAAAGCCATGAACCTTAGGGAAATGGTTTTCCTGATCCAATTTTTTTATGGAGCATTGGGACCTCTTAATTATTAAAATAATTTGTAGATACTAAGGGTTTAAAGATTTCAAAAGACTGACATCCTATTCTAGATGCATGGGGCATCAAGGGACCCAGCTATCCCACTCCTTTGTATTTATCCAAAATAACTAAAATCAGAAAACTATACTGATACAGCTACATCAATGTTTATAGCACTGCAATTCACAACAGTCAAGATATGGGACCAGCCCAGTTACCCACCAATAGATTACTGGATTAAGAAAGTGTGATATATATATATATATATATATATATATATATATATATAGAGAGAGAGAGAGAGAGAGAGAGAGAGAGAGAGAGAGAGAGAATGAAAATTATGGCATTTGCTGGTAAATGGATGAAAACTGGAGACTATCATGCTAAGTGAAATAAGCCAATCCCAAAAATCCAAAGGCCAAATGTTCTCTCTGGTATGCAATACTAACACACAATAAGTAGGGGGAAGGAGGGGGAAGGAAGAATAGAAGTTCATTAGATTGGACAAAGGGGAATGAAGAGGGGAGGTGAGGGGGGATAGTAAAAGCAGTAGAATGAATTAGACATACCTTTCCTATGTTCATATATGAATGCATATCAGTGAAATGCCACATCATGTATAATCACAAGAATGGGATCCTAATTAGAATAAGTTATACCCCATATATGTATGTCAAAATACATGTATATCTGAAAAGAACAAAATTTTTAAAAAGTGGGGGGAAAAAAGAAATTATGATGTTTGCTGGTAAATGGATAGAACTGGAGAATATCTGGCTAAGTGAAATAAGCCAGTCTCGGAAAATCCAGGGTTGAGTATTTTCTCTCATATGTGGAAGCCAGAGCAAAGTAAAGGGAACAAAACGCATCATAAGGATAGAGGGGAAATCAGTGGAGAAGATGATGATTGAGGGCTGGGGTTGTGATTGTGGCTCAGTGGTAGAGCACTTGCCTAGCCATGTGAGGCACTGGGCTCAATCAGCACCACATATAAATAAATTAATTAATTAAATAAAGGTGTTGTGTCCATCCACAACCAAAAAAATATTTTAAAAAATGAAGATTGAAGAGGAGGGAGAAGGAGGAGGGATAGAAAGAGGAGGAAATATGGAATGAATTTGACAAAATTATGCTATGTGCACATATAAATATACCACAGTGAATTCCACCTTTATGCAAATCTATAAAGCACCAATTAAAAATAAACAAATAAATGAGAAAATAGAGAGCTTAGCATTGAGACAACAGAAAAACCTCATTATGAAGGACATGGGTAGTGATACTGATGACACTTTCCACCAGGGAGATCAGAGGTGGGACTGTAGCTCCTGAGGTCACTGCTTTTCCAGAGTGCTGGATGGAAAGGATCCAAAACCTTGAATAGAGGGTGGTTGATTTCTCAAACTTTTACAAGCAAAGGATTTTAAAGCCCAAGATAAGGATGTAATCTCCAAATTATTTACTTCTGTATCCTGCCATGTTTAGTAATTGGAAAGTATATTCCTCCTACATTCTCAGTTACTATTATTATTATTTTTTGTACGGGGGATTGAACTCAGGAACACTTAACCACTGAGCCACATCCCCAGCCCTATTTTGTATTTTATTTAGGGGCAGGGTCTCACTGAGTTGCTCGGCACCTGGCCATTGCTGAGGCTGGCTTTGAATTCACCATCCTCCTGCCTTAGCCTCCTGAGCTGCTGGGATTACAGGCATAATCACCACACCCAGCTCTCATTATAAGTTATTTTTTAAGAACAAAGATATGGGTATAAAATTCAGGCTTTAAGGTCTACAGAGCAGTGGGTACAAATTGGAACAATCTGAGGAGTTTCGAAAACACTGATGCCTAGGTTTTGTCGCCAGACATTCTGGATGTAGCCAGACCAATGGGGATTTTAAAAGCTCCCCAGGTGAATCCAATGTGGAGCCAAAGTCAAGAATCACTGTTGTGGAATGCTATCAATCCTCTTGTCCAGTTTTCATATTTTACACATGAAGGGAATAAAGCCCAAAAAAGGACACATGACTTTTTAAAAAATAGCTTTTGATATTTGTTAATCTAGTGGTTGAACCAAAGCTGGGACCTAGGTAACCTAGTTCATGACTATTTTCCCTGGCCTCTGCCAGAATTCATCACTGTTGATTTAACAGCCATGACCAAAGCAATTGGACACCCAAATTCTCTGGCCACTGCTACTTGTTCTTACCCCTGAAGAAGATTTAGGCTTCTTAGCTCAGCCAAGCAAGAGCATTAATGCAGAAATTAAAATATCTTGCACCTAGAAAGATCATTTCTAGAATGATCATTCTAGAAAGAATGAGACCAAGTAAGAGAAAGGACTCAACTCAAAACTTGGAGCACAATCAGGAGAAGTCTCAGATGACAATCACACCAAGCAATGGTGTCATTGGTCAGTGAAGATCTGACTATACCGATGCAAGAAGACCATCCACTCAATGAGCTTCCAAAAGAAGTCTCTGTAGGGATGATTTGATCAAAAGGCTGGGATAGTGAATGTTGTTAGATTTAAAGACTTGAGGTTGAGGTTAGTTCATGTATATTAGCCATTTTGTTTCAAAACATTGACTCCTATTCATGATTAGCACCCTGGTCATGTTTAGAGAACTCTGCAGAGATTTCAAGAGATTTTCAAAAGGAGTCTTCTAGAATCAGGATACTCCATTTTATGGTTTGGTCATAGAGTCAGCTATAAAATATCAAACATTTTTTAGAGACATTGTCTATTGAAAAGATGGGGAAACTAATAAGGGAACAAGAATTTCTATCCCATCTTCTCTCTAGACTTTATAATAAAAGAAGAGATTGTAGGGCCTGGGAACATTTCCCAAATTTTTTTCTTTGAACTTTGTTTCTATATTAGGCTAATGAGAGTTACTTTTAAAAAGGCAACTCATGATCTTATAAAGTTGAACAAAGTATACAGATGATTTTTAGGTCTTTTAATAGAAGGGTCTGAATGCAGTATCCAAGAGAGGGTTCAGAGCTCTTGGCTCCCGGAACATCTCTTTGGTGTGGTGTTCCATACAACACATTTTGGGAATATTTCTTCTAAAAGAAAGGGAAAAAAGTGTTTTTCCTAGACACGGTCTTAGTACATAATGCTTCACTTCTGGGCACCAGTACATGAAGGGATTTCTCTCCACTAAGTACCAAATTCTACAGCAGACACCAACTGGATGCTCTGTTAGTTCATTCTGACACCATCTTCAGGATTCACTTCTGAAGACGGCATCAGATCCCATAGGCTATGAGCTCAGTCCTACATATTCCTACTTCACATGATAATCACAAGCCCTAGGTTGTGACCTGCATTTCTGCCCAAGTGGCTATCAGTTGGGGTTTCTCTCTCTCTCCTGTTCAGTTAATTTGCTGCTGCAAATAGAATCATATCATGCTGGGAAATCCTTTACTTAAAGGACAGGGAAAGGAACATCCAGATGGAGGAGATCTACAGGGCAGAGCATGTGAGAAGGGGTGCAGAGCTTCCCTGTCCTCTCAGGGCACACCACTCTCCAGGAATCTCCACATGTCCAGCTATCCAAAAGCACATCCAAACCCCCTGTCCTTATGGAGACTTGTGGAGAATTCGTAACATAAGTAAGACTGACCACATCATTGGCCATTGGTGACCAACTCCTACAGAGATTCTAATCTAGGAAAATTTTGGATTATTTGATGGTGCTCTGTCTGAAACTAACCCTACGAGGTGAGTGTACAGAGTCTGTCTTTCCACCAGCTTGCTCTTCAATCCCCTCATAGGCTTTGTGAGGGAGCTGGCCGATGGTTTGGCAATGGCTCTTAACTCCCATTCTACTCACTGTAACTTTCCCCCAAACACAGAAAAGAAATCAGCGTACCATTTTCAACCTACTTCCTTGACAATCGTACGTTAAATATTAAAGTTATTTGGAGGATTCTAACAAATGCAGAAAATATTTCTTAGTTAAGGATCATTTTCTGGATTTTTAAAAAATCCAGACTGGGGATCAGCAAACGTTTTCTCTGGAAAGGGCCCAGATAGCAAACACTTTGGGCTTTGTAGAACATCGGGTCTCAGTTGCACCTATTCAGTTCTGCTGTGAGAGTATAAAGGCAGCAGTAGACAATATATAAACAAATGAAAGTGGCTGTATTTCAAGAAAACCTGCCTTATAAAAACTGGTGAAAATCAAGATGTGACAGGAGGGTCCTAGTTTGCAGACCTTGGCTCTAAATGACGGCATTCAGTGAAGATGGCCACTTGTGGCCAAATGTGCATCTATTTCTCTCAATTCCTAGTAAGGGTGAAAGGGCAAAGCCTGGGATAAAGATAAGAAGTATCTGGATGAAAATATTCCAGGGTTAAGAGTTCAGATCCAATCATAATAGAAAACAAAGATGTCTTTTTCCAACCAGTATTGTGGATCCAACTGGAAACTCTGCTCCTATGATAAAACCATGTTCCAGCCACTCACCATTCTACCCTCAGTGTCTGATTCCTGGTTGATGAAAACTGGTTCTTTCCTAGCTTTAAGCACCTCAATAAGAGTATCATGTAGATCAATGTATAACAAAGCTAATGGTCATTTTAAGGAGCCCTGCTGCAGAAGGAAGACGAAGGTTGAGTCATAGTTAAAGGAAATCAATGTTATATGTCCATAGTAATCATGAAACAGTATTGACTGTGTGTTGCTTCTGGTCTCAATGTGTCTTGCATTTTCAAACTAGGTAAACAACTCAATCTTTTATAATTACCCTTATAAGATTCAAGGATTTCACAAAGAATGTTAGCAGTTTGGTCATTTCTCCCAAAGTATGTTCAGATATCAGTAGGTTCTAATTTAAATAATGTGTCATCTAAAAGAGCAATCATTTTCCATTATCTACCTCACGCCAGTGTGCTGAAACTAGCAGGTTTGACCTCATTTACACCCATGTTTGAGAGTAACTGAATAACAATACAGCCACAGCCAAGTTGGCCAGATGCCACACTGAACAAAAGCACTGGTGCTTCAGCGGCAGTTGAGTAATTAGTCAGAAGTTTGTAAAAATCATGGCAGATGTATAAAAGCACGTCGTCCTGTGATTTCTACATGGAGCCAAGAAGGTTGTCATCACTCAGATGTGAAATGAATAATAAATACAAGCATCCTTGCTCAGCAGAAGTTGAACTGCACTCAGTTGCGGATCAAGTCACGTTGTCCATTCTTTGGAACCTCTTTTTGGTCTTCTCTCTCTCCACAATCTCTGTGGGGATGTGTTCCTTCTCAAACATTGCCTGGTTCTCTTATTTTTTTATTTTTTTTTTTTTTGTTTTCAAACTCTGGTGACTAGCTACTATCAGTAAACATTAAGGCAGGAGAAAAAAAATACCATCTGGATGTGCCAAGAACCTAGTGAGACACTAATCATGACGAACCGAGAAGTCAACACAATTAAGGTACTGATTAGCATCACACATCAGCTGGTTAGAAGTTAAACACCACAGCTTGGAGCACTGGGAAAAGATGAGGATAGAGAAGATTAGAGGATTAAGCAGGCTATTATTTCTCATGGTTTAAGTATTTGAACAGCTTGTAGGATGTGCTCCAAGGCTGGCTTTTCCCTCTGCCTGTTGAAATCTTGAGTGCTTTCTCACCTGTTACTGTTTATAAACAGGTGTCCTGGACTTCTGCAACCAAAAGCATTTCCATAGAGCAACCTAGCTTCTCTCTAGACTAATGTGAGAGCCAGGCAGGGGATTCCTGTAATTTTCTGAATAACTGGAGTCATGGGAAAGAAACAGTTCCCTACAGAAGTGTTCCCATGAGGATCTCACTACACTAGCAGGTGCCAGCACAAGTTTCTTCTGAAGGGAGTGCAGAGATACAGGTGAAAATTCCTTCTTGGAGCTGAAGTATATCCTAAAACTTCTCAGACAGCCAAGCTCAAGAATTTGCAACCAAATATCCTTGGTTGGCCCAGGGTCATACTCTTTTCCTCACATGGATCACTTTCTTGGTGAGAGAAGATAGAAGCACATAGAGGATGCTTCTGTCTTTGTCTTGGCCAGCAAATGAACTTTCATTTATTCATCCAGCAAGTCTCTATTGAATGGCTGCCGTGTGCCAAGGGTGAATCCAATGGAGACGGTACCCACATATGCATATTACACATGTAACAGTGAGTTTGTGAATTGAATATTTTCCCCCTACTCATTTCTGACCAATTCCTTTTTCCCAACTATAGTGTTCTTCTCTAAGTATTATGAAATACACAATTTTAAACCAGGGCAGGTCTTCCTAAATCCCTGTATGGAAAATCTGACATCCTTTTTATGAGGAACTTCATTATTTTCAACAATTCTGCAAAGAGATGTAAACCCCTGTCCCTCCAAACAATGGAGAACAATTGAACACACACAACTCTGGTAGCATCTCTTATTTATCTGCAGTACTGGGCCTTGTGCATGCTAGGCAAGCACTCTACCACTGAGCTACATCCTCGGTGCTCTGCCCTACTTTTAAAAGAAGTATCAGTTCTTTGCACATAAGCCTTTCTCAGTACTTAGATTTAGAAACCCTGACTTTCAAGAAATATTTCATTTCTTACAAGTCTTCCCACACTCTTTTAAGTTCATTGATGTTCCTCTTCTCCTTGCAAGGGATGGTTTAAATTATCATCCCCTATCAAATAATCATTGTCTCGAATAGGTTTCCATCTACTAAGATTTGTGATGGGCTTGCCAACATGGAATAAAGATAAGTTATGACTAACGAATCCTTTTAACTAGACTGACATTCCCCCAAAATGTCATGTGATAAATGGGGCTGATGGAAGCATTCCCTTTCTGGATATTACACTTTCTCCATCTGTATCTCCTCACCCTACTCCCATAGCTTCAAATGGAAGGGAGGGTGAGAAATTTGAACCCGAGGTTAAAAGCGAAATAAGGCAGTCCTCACAATTACCAAAAGTGGAGTGATGGTTTCATTTTTAAGCACCTAATTATCTCAAAGAGGTTGAGTACCCAAACAGCCAAATTGGGTTTAGAGAAGACAGTCTCCTGTGAGATCAGTTCACCTCCGTTTAAGTTGGCTGCGCCCACCCTGCATCTTGTTCCTCTCTTCCTAACTCTGACTGGCTTTCCCAGTTTCTGCAGCCTTTCTGGTAAACTGCAGTGCTTATCAACCAGTCTCATTATCCTCAGGGAGGTATTAAATATCAGATGAAAAACACTGCAGATTTGGACAAGCAATAATTTAGTTTTACAATAATTTCTGACGATGAGAGTAAGCCGATTTTCTCTTGCAACAGTCAGAGATGAAGAGGAAAAAACTGAAATGAGCTCACTGGCTCTTGATTTTCAACAGTCTGGGAACAAAATGTGATCTGAGAGCTGCATGGTCCAAAGAATACAAAAAAATAGTTGCCAGCCAGTGTGGCTATTGTGCCGAGTTTAGTTGTCTTTTTACAAAATCACACGGTTCAAGATTTTCTCTCCAGTTGGTGTTTTCTCCAAAATGGCGCTTGCCCACTCCAGTTATCACTAACCAAAGGATTGTCATTAATGTAGTGGGTTGAAGGAATCGAGCTATGATCAAATGGGGACCATGAATGGAGCCTTACATGACAGTATCGGGAAAGCACCGATTGGCTGCTTTGGCATCTTAGGTCTTTGAACATGTATGAGACTAATTATCTCTCTCCTGTCAGATTTAACAATGAATGCACTGTGCTAGAGTTTGGGTCTGGAATGTCCCCCAAATGCCCATGTGTTAAATGCTTGGTCCTCAGTTTGGTGCTATTGGTGGTTGGTGGAACCCTTAAGAGGTGAAACCAAGTAGGAAGAAGTTAGGTCATTAGGGATGTGCCCTTGAAAGGGATATTGGGACCCAACCCCTTCTTCCTCTCTGGTTTGTCAGCCATTATGAAGTGAATATCTTCCTCCACCATGTGCTCCTGCCATCATGTACTGCCGGTCCACAGACCCAAAAGCAATAGGGCCAAATGACCATGGACATGAAACCTCCAAAACTGTCAGCCAAAATAAGTTTTTCTTTTCTTAAGTTGACTTTTCTCAAGTATTTTGTTATAATCATGGAAAGCTAACTAACACCACCCTAGAAGTTAGGTGTCTAGCCATGACCTGAAGAGGCCATGTCTGGATCAAACCCTTTGTAAACCAGCTGCCTCATAATTACTGCCATCCAGAAGGGTCGATATTGGCCAATTTGACCACATCACATGCTAAGTCATCTATTCTATCGTTCTCTGTTGTTTTTTCTTTAAAATAATCACGTCACCCTCAGAATTTGACATCGCCCACCTCACTATCTTGGAGGGAGGATGTATTGATATATTTATTCACTCATTCATAATTTTCTTCCAGCAAATAGTTAAGGAGGCATTGAATTTGGCACTAGGTATTCATCAATGACTAAGACATAGAACTTTCATTCTGGTTGGGAAGACAGACAATAAATAAACAGATGAATAAAGCAGGTAATTAAAGATTTTGATAATGCTATAAAGGGAATGAAGATGTATGGAGACAAACTGGGGATGGCTGCTTTAGGTTAAGTCGTTCTTGACTACATTTAAGAAAAAAAAAATGATGGCTGGGGATGCAGCTAGTGGTAGAGCATTTGCCTATCATGTATGATGCCCCCGCCAAAAAAAAAGAAGAAAAAGAAAAAAATTGAAAGACTCAAAAATGTATACAATTTGTAAGATCTGTATGAAGTCCCAGTATTTACCTGTTATTTGGTTAATCCCTCTTCCTTCCCAGAAGGGGAAGATTTCTTCAGATTTGTTGGTAGATAAAACTCTCATCCCCACTGCTACAAGGAAGACCCACCTGGATTCAATTAATCAGAGGGAACTTTCTCTTTGAAGTCTGTGGAGAAAGACCTCTTCTGAAGTTGTTATGCTCGAATTTGGGACCCCCAAAAGACCCCCAGAGACCAAGATCAATGTAAGCAGCAAAGAGGTGTTTATTGCGAGCTAGCTTGGTCCTCCGTGTGCACACAGCAACTGGTGACACTGAGAGGCCCTGAGCCCAGGGTTTGCAGCGGTTTTATACACTCTTTGGAGAAGGCAGGGACTTCACATACATCAAAGCATCTCTTGGCAAATCATCACACACCGCAGGAAAATCATAAAACAACTCTAAAACATGATTAGCACATTCACTGACGGGAACAAGTTGGGTAGGGGTGATTGGTCAGTACAAAAGGGGTATTCTTTTGAACTGATTGTTTTAAGCCAAGAGGGGTGTTCATGCTGAACTACATGGTTTCCCAACACATTATCAACCACCATAAACTACTGGGAGGGTCATCTGGCATCCCAGTATTTCCCTGTCTCATGCTGATTGGTGGCTGCTAGGGGGTTGCTATGGATCCCCACCTAGCCTGACTGAGTTAGGGACACCTGGCTCCACAGATCTCTCCTGTTATTTGTAGATAAACCACTTAGCAGGGTAGGTATGTGCCTAGGAGTGCTCTGTGGGTCTTTCCAAGGACAAGGGTCATGCCCTCTTCCTTGGACAGGCTTTGCTCTGAGGTAGAGGCTGGTTTTTCAACGTTACTATTGACTTTCATCCTTGAGAATTTTCCATCCTGAGAGCAAACCTCATCAGTACAATAAATGGAAGCATTATCTGAATCATAGCAGACTCACTAAGGTTCTGTGCTATATTTTATTTTGTGTCAAGGTCCCCCCACTCAGCAGTTGGTTATGCTGGAGTCTTTTGTGGTGGTGGTGGTACAGCTACGAATCAAACCCAGGGGCTTACACTTGATGGGCAAGTGCTCCACCACTGACCCACAGCCCTAGCCCTGGGAGTTGTTTTAAATGTGTAAATAGGGATCATTCATAAGAAGGACATATATGTACTTTATTTCTTTTTAGATGATTTTGTTCTCTAAAAAAAGCGATGGTGGGGGTCAATTTCAAAATCCCTGGAAGCTTTTATCCATTTGGAGGAAATTTTATGTTTCAAAACCACTTTGTGACTTAAATTGCTTTAAAAATTACAGCCTCAAATATTCAATATGTTTTCAAAATGGAAAGATCAACGTGCCCATCAAATCCCTTCCATGGAAGGTATATGCTATGATTTTATCTGCCTAAACAATCCCTGTCCCCCACCCCCCAAATTGTGTTCTCAGGTGAAATACAGGCCATTCAATTAAATCTGAACTTCAAAGAAATAACAGATAACTTATAAAATGTAAAAATGTTTC
Organism: Spermophilus citellus; assembly: GCF_964194105.1. Classification (NCBI taxonomy): domain Eukaryota; kingdom Metazoa; phylum Chordata; class Mammalia; order Rodentia; family Sciuridae; genus Spermophilus; species Spermophilus citellus. The sequence goes on from NC_138185.1 coordinate 205,409,236, forward strand.
AAAAATGCATGGGGAATTCTTCTACTAAAAAAAAATATTGTTTATTTGAAATTCAAATTATATTGGCATCCTGTGTTTTCATTTGCTAAATCTCACAGCCTTGCTCAAAGAAAAGATTTGGATCTCTGACCTGTCCTGTCACCACTCACCACCCTCATCACTTCCATTCCCTCCCTAGTTGAAGTCTTAATGGATATGGAAAATAACAACCCCCCCACCCCACCCAGGAAAAAGGGGAAACAACAATCACCAGAATAAAAGGGGAATAACAACCCCTAGGGAGAGAGGAGGACAATGTCACTTGGGGGTGGGGGTGGGGAGAAGGTAAACAATGGGCTCTGGAGTTTCATAATTTCCCATTCTACAACTATTTTCCTGAGTACCCAACCGACACATTCTACTATGATTAAGTCTCCTATGATTAAGTCACACTAAACATTCTCTATGGTTAACTCTCACTAAACCCTATAAAAATCAGACCTTATTGTAACTAATTGCCCTTTTCTCCTCTGAAAATGTGCCATTCCACTGCTTAATAAAGAAATCCTTGCTCCCATTGAGATCTGCCTCCATTTCAGTTATTTTTGTTTTCAAGTCCTGTCTTCCAAAAAAATTGGAATATTGACCAATACTGAGAAACAAAGTTTAAATCAATTGTTACCGAAGAGGATTGAAAACACAATTGCCACTGCACAGGAAAATAGAAAATTGAAGCAACTTTAATGAAACGTAGATATTCGAACTAGATCCTAAAGAAGCTCAGTTTCCAAAACTTCTGCCATAATTAATGTCTATAAACCTTGCACAGTTGAAACATAGAATACTTTGAGTACTTTGTGGTAAAAGAAGGTAAAGTAAAAACAGTTTATAGTTACGGAGCCCATAGTCACATTTTGTTTGGGTATTTGCACTATTGCTTAAACTCACCTAATTTGTTCTCTTTTCTTCTCATTCTCTAGTTATCTAAACAAGAATAAATACCTGACAGTTATTGACAAAGATGCATTTGGAGGAGTATACAGTGGACCAACCCTCTTGTGAGTAAGACACACAAAAGAATGTTTTAGTGTTTCCTTCCTTTACTGTTTTGGAATAGATGGAGACATGAGGAGAAGCTGATGTTCAAGGGTAGAGAATGTTCTTATCTAGATAAGGCTTCTGCTAACATTTTTCTGCCTGGCTGCGCAGGCTACTTCTTGGAAGAAAGCACTTTTTCTTTGAGATTCAGAAGGTCCCAAGCCCTGCATGCCCTTCTGATGTCTGGTCAGCCAGCCACCTTGGTGTGGCTGTTCATAGAGGTTCTGTTTGTGGAGCAGCTCCTGTTTGCAGAGATGTGAGGTATAAGGTCTGCAGATAGGTAGAGGGCACTATAGTCTTTGCAGAGAAAATATACATGGGTGGGCATTGCATGAGGCTGGCACAAAGGAGCAAATGAATGATAGTTTGATTCATATCTGAAAGAACTTCAATCATTAGGGAAGATGGGATATAAACATTTTCTAAAACAGCTGTATAACATACCTATTGTGCATTTCTTCAGACTGGCAGCCCCCACGCAATCAGTGACCAAGTTCTGTCAATTGTGTCCCTTGAGCCTCTTTATCCTTACCATACTCTCCATTCCCTTGGTTTTGCCTTAGTTTAGAATCTTTCATTGAGCATCTAGCCTAGTCCTCACCAGGTGGAACACAGCATGCTAGAGAGGCAGAAGACAACCTGTTGCGGACATGAAGGAGCATTTTACTGTGCTTTAAAAAAACTAAGAATAAGGTTTTATGAATATTTTGTACAGATGATTGATGACCCTCTGGTGTCAGGTAGAGAATGGATGCTCCCCAGAGAGGAGAGCATAATCTCCAGCCCTGAGGACTTGGCTTCTTCCCTTTTTCCCCTTTTACAATCTCATTTCCTTTCGGGTTAAATGCACCCAGTTAAGTGGGTTTGTGGCTCCGTTCTCTTAATAACTGTGATTCCAAGTGGGAAGTCATAGCAAAGTGCTTCATAGACAGCAACGGACTTAAATGCATTGTGTGTTTTTCTTTTTTCTTTTTTTTTTTTTTTTTTTTTTGCACAGAGTATAAAACAAGTTTCTATCAGTACTTTGTAAAATCTGGAACACATCTTTATCTGCATCTTCAAGAAAAAGGTGATTTCTCCAGTGAATGAGGAAAGTTGTTGCTTTCTAAAGAATCCAGTATTTTAGAGAGAGCCTTTAGAAACAGGTGTTTAGAAACATTTTCATGTTTCGTGGCTTTCCTGATGACAATGATGAAGACCATAAAAAAAATCTGTTTTTCTTAATCAGAAACAGAATTTTAACTGTTTTTATAATCTTTAAATTATAAATTTATATGGGCTTGTGTAATTTTTGTAATTCAAATGATTGAATATGTGTCATTCGAATGTCAAAGCCTTACCCTCCATTACCTTAGAATGTGACTGTATTTGGAGACATGGTCTTTAGAAAGATAATTAAATTAAGATGAGGATGTTGGATAGAACCCTAATCCAGTCTGGCTGGTATATTTACAAGAGGAAATCAGGGAAAACAGACACCAGAAATGCATAGGGAAAAATCATGTCAGGATGGCAACCATCCATCTGCAAGCCAAGGAGAGCGACCTCGGGAGAAATCAAACCCCCCTGACACCTTGATCTCAGGCTTCCAGCCTCCAGAACTGTAAGAAAACAGATTTCCGTTGTTTAAGCAACTCCATCTGTGGTAATTTGTTATGGTGATGGGTTTACAGAGTTGCAGTGGTTTTAAAGTCCATGTGTATAAAACATGAACATGACACACACCCAGATCAGTTTGAAAATCATCAGAGGATATGGATTTCCTTAAAAATGTATTTGCTGAATGTGAATGAAAAATGAGACTCTTAATTTATGATTACCCAGAGTTACTTTATTCTGTTATGCTTGAATTCGGGACCCCCAAAAGACCACCAGAGACTAAGATGGATGTAAGCAGCAAAGAGGTGTTTATTGTGAGCTAGCTCAGTCCTCCATGTGCACACAGCAACTGGTGATGCTGAGAGGCCCCAAGCCCAGGGTTTGCAGCAGTTTTATACACTCTTTGGGGAAGGCAGGGACTTCACATACATCAAAGCATCTCTTAGCAAATCATCACACACCGCAGGAAAATCATAAAACAACTCTAAAACTTGATTAGCACATTCACTGGCAGGAACAAGTTGGATAGGGGTGATTGGTTAGTACAAGAGGGGGATTCATTTGAACTGATTGTTTTAAGCCAAGAGGGGTGTTCGTGCTGAACTACATGGTTTCCCAACACATTATCAACCACCATAAACTACTGGGAGGGTCATCTGGCATCCCAGTATTTCCCTGTCTCATGCTGATTGGTGGCTGCTAGGGGCTTGCTATGGGTCCCCACCTAGCCTGAGTGAGTCAGGGACACCTGGCACAGCAGATCTCTCCTGTTATTTATAGATAAACCACTTAGCAGGGTGGGAATGTGCCTAGGAGTGCTCTGTGTGTCTTTCCAAGGACAAGGGTCATGCTCCCTTCCTTGGACAGGCTTTGCTCTGAGGTAGAGGCTGGTTTTTCAATTCCACTTGAATGCACCTGTCTGTGTGGTAACTTTTTCAACTAAGACAACTGTTTACACCAAAACCAAAATAAAGGGCATCAGAAGCAGACTTCAAACAGTCATATCAGAAAGTGTTTTAAAATTGTTTTCAAGACTAGTTAAGCATAGTTGATAACATTGTTTTACCATAGTGAAAAAATTAAATGTTGCTTATTTTGTCTTTAGCATTGCTTTTTAAAATGTGTACTTGGTATGTTTTATAATATGCGCAATACAGTATTGCAGTGACACATGTATAGAGCTCGTTATTATTCATATATTAGAATTGCATACTCAAATAATTTTTACTTACAAACATGTGAGATTGAAAGCATTTGAAGATCAGTGGTATAGACCAGAGCCACCCAAGGTATGGGTCCACTACAAGGTCAATGGCTGCCCCAGAATCTTCAGCAGAGCCCAGCTTCCTCCATGGAGAAGGTCTTGCCATGAGAATGTAGTCAGCCAAACTGGGCAGTTTCTCAGGGACGCAGTGGGCTTATAATCCAGCACAAGCTTCTTCTTCCCTTGTCAAGGACTGGTAGAAGCTGTTGGCTGCTGGCCACCACACTTTGTAAGGCAGTAGCATAGATGACAAAAGTCTCCAAATCTCCCCACTGCATTTAGTCTTGGTCCCTCTCAAATTCATCTGCCTCAAAAATCTGTGAGCCTAAATGCCAGCAGGATCTTAAAACCCAACACTGGCCTCCCCTCAGAATAAGGCATTGGTGTGGCACAGGAGGCCCTGCTATGATCTTTGTCTCATGCCACTCCGTACCTCTGACCAAGGAGTCATCCACATGGAAACTCTTAGCCCTGCTAATATTCAAACCTACTATGCAGCTATAATAAACTCTTCCTCTTCTCACTGTCTGGAAAAGCCTCCAACCTTAACTATCTAATAAGCTCCTGACACTTTTATATTCAAGTAGAGTTCTCCTCTTCTCCTCAGGGAAAAATGACCTCTTCTTCTTCTGTACACCACCACATACCCTTTGTGACTCTCCTGTACCAGATAATTATCCAACTGTGCCCCTTTATCCATCTCTCCAGGGTATCCTAGAGAGCAGCATTCATGTTTTATTTTTATAGCTCTAGCTCATATTTTAATGCCTGAGACACAGTGCAAGCACAATAAATGTTTATGAAAATAATAAAATTGACAATAAACAGTTAAATCATACTTCTATAATCCCTATAGAATTTAAATAGCAGTTACATGTTAAAGGTATTTTAGCTTATAGTGCTTAGGTAAATGTGTTCATTTCTATGTTTTTGGAAGTGGTCAATTCATCTACCCATTTGTTTGTGCTTCTTAAGTTGTCTTTTTTATTTATGGCAATATTTTCTACAACCAAGTTAAGACCAGACATCCAACTGCTTGAAAGTGCTTTTCTTGCTTCCTGATGGCATTCCAGGTTGAAGAAAGTGAACTTGGTAAAAAAAAAAAATTATACCAGTAATTAACTCTTGGCACCATCATTTCCTGACTGTAAGAACTAAGTCTCAGTACTCTCATCTGTCAAAACAGGATAACCAGAAGTAACAAAGTTTAAGCAGACAATCTAAAGGGACTGAGGGTATCCCCCATGAATGTTAAGCTATATTACAAGAACATTCACTTCCTTCTTGAGCTTTGACACATCATGATTCTGCTCTCTCTTAACCTCTCACTAGCTCAGTTCAGCATTACTCCAAATAGTGTTCAGTTCTGGGTCCCAGTTCTTTCTTCTCTGTATGTTCTCCTTTGGTTAAACCATCTGCTCTCAAATATCATGAGAATATAAACACTCTCTTAAGTCTCAGTTCTTAAATTTTATTAATCATCTTACCTGCCTGAAATTTCTGCTTTGTTTGGTTAAATTCTCCCTAATTAACTTTTGAAAATGTACAATAAATACATACTGAGACTTTCTAAGCTTAAGATGCTTGAGGGGGGCAATATTTTATTCTATTCTATTATTTTATTTTGGTACTAAGGACTTAACTCAGGGGCATTCTATCACTGAATTACATCCCCATGCCTCTTTTATTTTTATTTTGAGACAGGGTCTAAGTTGCTGAGGCTGACCTCAAACTTATGATCCTCCTGCTTCAACCTCCAAATTGCTTGGTTACAGGTATGAAGGGTCACTATTTTAAAGAGCGGTTAGGGAAAGCCACCTTGAGAAGGTGACAATTAGGAAAATAGTTGAAAGAAAGGAAGGGGTAAGCCATGTGGCTAACAGAAGCAAGAACGTTCTAGACCAGTGCAAAGACTTCCAGGTGAGAATATTCTGGCATATTTGAGGAAGAACTAGGAGGTCATTACAGCTCAAGCAGACTGAACTAAATGGGAAAAAATAAGACGATTGGTTAAAAAAAAAAAAAAGGTAATGAGGTATGAGAACAATTTGTAGCCCTAGAGGCCATTATGAGGTCTTGATTTTGTTCTTAGAGCAGGAGCCTTTTGTGTTTTTTGAGCATAGAACTGACTCATGTCTTAACTGGAACTCTAGCTGTTGTGTTGAAAATAGACTAGAGGGGGCCAAGTATGGAAACAGAGACCACTTAATACCCCAGGTAATGCACATAAGAGATGATAGCAGCTTGCACTAAGGCAGTATCAGTGGATGTGATGAGAAATGATCAGATTCTGACTACTTATAAGGAAAAGCTAACAGGATATGCTGGTGTTGAATGTGGGGTTGAGCAAAAGAGAAAAATCGAAACAACTGCAAGTGTTTTTGCCTGAGCTATTGGAAAATGGTATACCCTTTCCTGAGGTGGGGAAGAGCAACTGCAGGTACCTATGTCACCTCCAAGCAGGCAGTGACATATGAGAATGTGAAAAGCACAACAGAGGTCAGGGATAAACATATATTTGAGACTCTTTAGAACGTAGGTGGTGATGGGAGAAATAGATGTGGAGGAAATCTCAAAGAACAGATAGAATTAAGACTCATGATAACCCTCCCTATCAAAGTGATTTTCCACTAAAACAATATTAAAATGGGAGTAATTTGAGTGGGGGGAGGCCATACCTTCTCAGTGACAAAGAAAGATAGGTGACCATGTAAATAAGTGACAAATGTCTTCAAAGATGTAGAGAGAGTGGCTTGCTTAGTACTTACATGGGTTAAACCCATAAAAAAAAAAAAAGCTAATTCAAATGACATGATCTAAGGAAGATTTCATCAGTTAAATCTTAAGTAAGGGTATTGGTGATGTTGAAGTTGGAAGTCTTTAAAAACTTCACCTGTTCCCCCAGATATCCCCTCTCATCCTGAACCATTAAGTAACTACTCCCAACCCCCAACACACACACAGGAGAAGACTAAAGTTTTTTCCATTAAAATACGATCATGAAGATTTAAGGATAAAAGGCATAGAATTTGGGACAGAAGTGAAGAACTGTTGTGAAAACAAGGTCTGTGAAACTACATTATAACATTTTAGGGAGGGTACCAGGGATTGAACACAGGGACACTCAACCACTGAGTCACACCCCCAGCCCTCACTTTTTTTTTTTTTTTTTTTTTGAGACATGGTCTGGCTGAGTTGCTTAGAGTCTCACTAAATTGCTGAGGCTGGCTCTGAACTTGTGATCCTCCTGCCTCAGCCTCCAGAGCTGCTGGGATGACAGACATGCGCCATCATTCCTGGAATATTATAACATTTAAGACCAAGAAGCCCCCCTCTACTCTCTCATAAAATGAATGCACTCTAGGGAGGAGTTAGAATTTGGAGGAAGCTGACATTCCCAAAGATAAGAAAGAAAACATAAGAATGAACATTGGTAGTCTCCCCAAATTACCATCGTATCACTTGTCAGCCAATAACCCCCAAGCTTCCTGTAAGCTTCCTGCAAAGTCTCAGAAACTTAGTATTCTGTTCACCATTTTTTTGGAGCTTATACCAGGGAAGAAAAAAAACGGAGAATTCAAAAATGGAATGATCAACACAGGAAAGAAGTAAATGGAATTCCAGGATGAGCATAAAGGGTGGCCCTGGGTGTCCACATCAGAGCTGAAGGCTCCGGAAGGAAGTTCATTTGGAAAGCAAAAGGGATGGTCAGATTCTCTGACAGGACTGACTCTGGGAAAAAATGGTTTTGGGGTGTTTTACAGAACTTTGGAACATATGAAAGTCCTAGCAAAAGATCCATTCCAACCAAGGCATATAAATTTAGAAAGAGGCAAAGAGGAAGACATCCCATTGGACTAGAAAGATAATGAAATCACAATATGCAGAGTTGTAATAACCAAAATAGTGAATGTGGGTTGGATCCAGTAAGTCCTAAAACTATTTCAGAGAGTAGAGGGGTATCCAGAAGGGAAATGTATGTTGTTGTGTTACTGGAGTCAAGGTTGAAGACCCTGGGTCTGGTGATCTCAACAGACTAGGCTCAGCTACTTGTCCCAGGATACCAAAGGTACAAGCAGGGGTGTAGGGCAGGAAAGGAGATTTAATTGGCATGGCCACATTGGGAAGGACAGATATAAGAGTACAATGGCCAAAGACCTCACCTTTGTCTCTGGGTAATTGCTCCTGTTTAGGGGGGCAATTTCACCAGGAAGTGGTCTGTTCTGTGAGGCTCAAGGTTGCTTGGAGGTGGTTTCAGTCCTTTGTCATAAAGATTCTGGTATCAACCAGACCTGTGGTTCCGGGCATCTAAAGTAACTGCAGAAGAAAGCCGCTCAAAGAAAAAAAAAAGGCTAAAAAGGCAAACAAAGTCAGGGGAGGGACAAAAATGGAGTTGGTTAAGTCAGTGACTGGGTCCCCTCAGGCGAAGAGTGATGCAAGAGAGTTACATCTTAATCTTCCATAGCAGGGAGGCAGTGGGTGATATCTAAAACCACTAAGTCAAGAGAGGTTTGTGGGCTGGGGTTGTGGCTCAGTGGAGCGCGCTCACCTAGCACGTGCGAGGCACTGGGTTCAATCCTCAGCACCACATAAAAATAAATAAATAAAATAAAGGTATTGTGTCCAACTACAACTAAATATATAAAAAGAGAGGTTTGCAATTATGGAAGGAAACACCAAAAGTTGAAAGTGATTGCTTTTGAGGTATCAGAAACCAGACCAGCAGAGACTGGACAAGAGTTCACTGCAATTTGTGTTGTCAAGTTTCTAGGGTAATTTACCTTTTTCAGAAAAGGTCCACATATTAATAAAAATTTAAATTTTTATTTATTTAAATTTAAATTTTGATCTCAGCACCACATATAAATAAATAAGAAATAAAGGTCCATCAACAACTAAAAAATATATATATATATTATATATATATATACATATATATATTTCTTTTTAAAGAAAGAAAAGCTTTTGAACTTAGCTTGGGAGTAAAGTACTTATAGGTTTTTTAAAATCAAGGTATGCAATCTCATTTTCCATTTTTATGCTTTCTATTTTGGATTACCTCGTTTTCTTTCATGTTATTTTGAAAAAGAAGCTCTTGGTGTTCATAATGCTGAAGGAAAGAACACTGAAATGCAGGGCTTTCTATAATAGCCAGTGTTATCTAAATTTTAAATTATGTAACTCACTTAAATAGCCTGTAGCATACTCATGGAAATTACTATAATAAAATAGTCCCAATGATAAGTACCTCTTAAGAAGAAGGAATCTTTGTGAACGTATCCTTGAGTTTCCATTACAAAAATAAACTTCAAAAATAAACTTGTTGCTTTTTTAGCTGATCAAATTAATCACTTGAAAGTCCAGGGGTCATAGTACTGCCAACTTTCTTGGTTTAGAGAAAATAAGTCTTTTTTGTTGTTTTTATATTCTTTTTGATCATCCCAAGATTATATGATTAGACAGCTGAAAATTTGTGGCAAGTTTCTCTCTAGTGTGCCTGAACTCTAAGGAAATACATATTTTCTAGATGTATCCAGGGCAATTTTTTTTTTAGTTGTAGAGATGGACACAATATTTTTATTTTATTTATTTATTTTTATGTGATGCTGAGGATCGAACCCAGTGCCTCACGCATATGAGGCAAGCACTCTACCACTGAGCTACAACCCCAACCACCAGAGAAAATTTTTTTTTCTTGAGGTATAATTTATATAAATAACAGTTTTTAAATGTACAGTTTAATTGTTCTACCTTGATTATGATTTAGAACATTTTCACCACCTAGAAACTTCCCTCATACCCCGCCCTCTTGTAAATAATCATACAGCTTTTAATTTTTCCAGTATAAAAATCTAAGAATAGGGGTTGGGGATGTGGCTCAAGCGATAGCGCGCTGGCCTGGCATGCGTGCGGCCTGGGTTCGACCCTCAGCACCACATACCAACAAAGATGTTGTGTCCTCTAAGAATAAGGTTGCCAAGCCATAGGACAGATGTATGTTTATCTTTATAGAAAATACTGATGAACTGTTTTCCAAAATAGTTGTTCCATTTTCTATTCCCATCAGCAAGGTATGAGAGCTAAATACTGGCCAACCTGTTTTATTGCCAATCTTTTTTTATTCTAGCCATTCTAGTGGGTTTACAGTGGTATATCATTGTGGTTTTAATTTGTGTTTCCCTACCTATAAATGAGGTTGAGCACACTTCCATGTTCTTATCCATTTGTATATTTTCTTTTGACAAGTGTCTGTTCAAATCCTTTGCCCATTTTTTGGTTGTATTCTTATCATTGAGTTGTGATCCTGCATAAAAATTTGGGCTAAATGAAATAGATTTTGGTTCTAACCACCAGCTCACTGCCCTCCCAAGTTTGACCTCTCTTTCTTTGTTCTATGCGTTAACCGAGGAGAACCTGCTAATCTAAAACAAACCAGGGCAAGGGGTTCACGTACTCAGTTCACCACAAGCATCTTACTGAATGCCTAGTCAACTCCATGAAAATTATAAGGATAAGACAGAGTCTCTGCCTTTAAACAGGTTACAATCAAATTCAGGAGAAATTTACATAAGTAACTATAACACAGGTTTGATGTAAGAAGAGCCATAAGACCTAATTAGAGAATCAAGATACCATTCTTGCTTAGGGCCATCAGCAAAGGCCCCATTAAAAAAGTGGTATCTGAGATGGGATTCAGGTGAGGGGTGGAGTGAGAAAGAATAAGGTAAGCATACAAGAAAACATAGAGTGAATTCAGAGGTGAACTTAGGTCAAAAAAAGAGTGTTTGAAAGATGTTGATACTATATTGGGGGAAATCTGATCTGATGATAAGGACAGTAACTGGGTTACTATGGAAATATCACGAACAGGTACAGAGCTCTCTGCAGCTTCTCTCCTATGCTCCTCCACCCTCAGTCCTAGATGCCTTGGTCCCAGCCACTCAGCTGGGACTGTTCTTCTCTACCTCCAGGCTATTTGGTAGGGACTGGACCTCCCTCAGAGAGAGGGACAAATCGGCCTGGAGCTCCAAAACTGAACCCCTGATCATTTCTGCCAAAGCTACCTCAGGATCTTTATACTGATGGGTCCTTGTCTGGCATGCTCTTTTCCTGGAGATTGATATGGCTCTCTCCCTCATCTCCTGTAGACATTTGTTCAACAATATTATCAATTAGGCCCTCCATAACATCTTCCCCCCACCTCTAACTGTGACTCACTTCCAGCCTCTTCCTTTTTTCTTCATTTTTCCCACAGCACCTATCATCATCTAATATACTATATGTCCTCTCTGCCCACTAGAAGGTGTGCAAGAGTAAAGCAGGAATATCTGCCCCTTTAGTTCGACCACTATGGTCCTAGCATCTAGAAGTGCCTATAGACAGAGAGCAATCAAAGCATTGTTGAATAAAAGAATTTTAAAACATGACATGCATTTAAACACATTGAGGCAAGCTCGATGTCTTTAACAGCTTTTTTAAAAAAAAGCCTTTATTTTAATTTAGTGTCAACAAATTCATTAAATTGTCTATATGCACTTAATTCATCTATTTGCTCTTAGTTGCATTTCATCTACCGATTTACAAATGTGTCTACACACAGCTTCTACATTAATAATTGATATCAGAAATTTGGCAAGCCAATTAGTGCTTATTTAGTTTGCAATTGACTTTCTCAAAACTTAATTTTAAATAAAATATCTCACAAAAATGGAAATTATTCCAATGTTTGAACAGTGCTAGAGTACATAATTGTTTCGGAGAAGAAATTCATTCTTCCTGCAACATCAATTACCAGTTGGCTCTTTTTCCCCCTGGCATTGTTAAATTTTGGTGATACTCCTGTCCTGTGTGTAACACTGTGTATAATCCTCCTTCCAAATTCAGGTCTTGTTACTTTCATTAAACACTTGAGATGGTTCCCATGACCCATACAATTAGACTTCAAACTGTCTGCCAGCCTCAGCTTAGCTGCATCCTGATTTGTAAGTAAACACTTGCTAGAGACAAAGTCTCATGGAATTCAGTGCCCATCACTGAAGAGCTCTTCAAGGAAAGCTCTTCCTAAGAGGAAGCCCTCTTACTGTGACTCCAATCACAAATGGACTCAGATCTTCCAGCTGCTGATAGCAGCTCTCCATATACTTCTCACTCTGAAATAAACAACTTTTTAACTGTATGTTCAAGGTATGGTTTTAGAAGAGAAGTCATGCTAATGGAAAATCCTGAATTCAAAATGACCAAATAAAAATTGGGGTGCATAGAAGACACAGGTTCAAATAACTTAAAATGGTCCCTGACTTGTTGAGTTTGGGGATTTCTTCAGAGTGACTCACTCTAGAGTAAGGGTCTTTCTCCACAACTCCAGAGCCAGGACACTGTCTCATGTGGCTCAGCACTCAACAATTATTTGGTCCAAGCTGCTGCATTGTTCTACATGGGAAATAGAGTGGTGATTAAAAGTTAACGCTGAGGGGCTGGGCTTGTGGTTCAGTGGTAGAGCACTTGCCTAGCATGTAGGAGGCACTGGGTTTGAACCTCAGCACCGCATATAAATAAAAGTCCATCCAACTAAAAAAAAAAAAAAAAAGTAAAAGATGATGCATTCAACCTACACTTGTATTTCTTCTTCCTCTTCAGATCCTCCTGAAAAGATGAGGAAGGAATTTTTAATACACATAAATCCACGAGGGCAAGAGGACACATAAGACATATTGATGGTCTGGAGAACTATGGAATCCTGAAAGAAAAAAAGGCAGAAGAGAAGGAAGGGAAAGCTTAGAGGAGTCCAGGGAGCAGACAGTCAGCTGCCTTGCTCTACACAGAACCTTTGAGGGGCGATTTAGAGGTGACATGTTGGCAATGGCAAGAATGAGACATAAAATCAGAAGAATTCATGGAAGGTCAAAATGCCTGCATCCAAATAGTTCACCTTTGAACTAGAGGTCTCAAATCTCTTTTCTGAAAATTCTGGAAAATTCTAAGACAAAAAAGATATCCACCATCTGGGATTTTAAAGCCCAACAACATAATTTTCAGCTTTCTATACAATTGCCCTTAATCAAAATCTGCCAGTGGAAAAACTTGCTCTTAAGTATGAATGTGTAACCAAGGATCACCAAAGAATGCTTCTAATGTGAAAGATTGAAACACAGGTTAAACAAATGGGGGGAAATGAGCCTATAGAAATCAGATATTGCAGAAATCAGAAAAGAATTATTAACAAAGCAATAATTAGTGACCTGCGATAAATCTAAGAAACTATTTCATCTCTATTACTATAACAACACTAACGATTATAATAATTTACTGAGAACACACTCTCAGCTACTATTCAACAAGCCCAAGATAAGGAAACTGAGGCACACAAACGCTGAATGACTGGTAATAAGTGCAGAAGCTGGAATTCAGATCTAGATAATCTGAATGTAAAACTCATGCATCGTTGCTTCTTGGTCTTTGAGTTATGATCAAGTGTAATAAAACCCATACCCCAAATGTGTGGTGGGCATCCTCAAATATCCCATCACAAAAGGAACAAAAACCAAGAAAGTATTCTTTAAAAAATGTACTCATGCATCTGACAAATCCATATTCAGAGCTTTCTGTTGATCAAATACCAGCCTATTTGTCAAAAGTACTGCAGTGAACAGAACAGGCAGAGTCCCAGTTCTTGCGAAACAAAAAATTAAAAATTCAGTACAAGAGATGGAAAATACAGTGAGGGAATTCTACCAGAAGACTTAATAAAAGTAACAGGAGAAAATGACAACCAAAGAAGGAGATATATCTAAGTGACTCAGAAGACTCCTTTTCTACTTAGTAGGAATTTCAGAGAAGCAGAGAAAAACAAGAGTAGTAAGTTATCCCGGGAACAACATAAGAACACTTTCTAGAGCTGAAAACATTTCTAGACCTTCAGTCAGGTCTCCAGACTGAAGGGGCCCCTCAACTCCCTGTGCCCAGTGCAATAAATAGAAAAAGATTCACATCAAGGCACATCTTAATGAAATTTCATACCATAAAAACTTCCAGAGAGCTGGAGTTCTAGAGTGCCGGCTCAGAATGCAAAAGAGCCCGAGTTCAATCCCTACCATAGCCAACAACAACTTCCCGAGTCAAAACAAGTCAATGACCAAAGAACTTAAATGGCATTGTACTTACCAAAATCAACACTGGTTACTAGAATTCAACAGGGTAAAGTCTTTTAAATTCTGAAGAAAATGATATTTTTAAATAAATTATTGCAATCCCAAATTTTACAGCCAGGTAAAACATTAATTGAATGCAAGAGAAAGACTGGAAAGAAAATAGAAAATACCTCCTTAGTATGACCTTTCTAAAAAGTTATATGAAAAATGTGCTCCATTGAAATGAGGGGGCGGGGGAAGAGAAGCAAATTAAAAAAAAAAAAAAAAGAAATGTGAGAGATCAAGAAGATGACACAGGAATTCAGGAAGGTACCCCTAGTGGGGAAAGGAGAAGTAGTCTAAGAAGCTCAAATTTCATTCTGTAGACATTGGAGCAAGCAGGGGGTTTCAAGCTGGTGAGCAAAACAATGAGATCATGTTTTAGAAAGAACATCTGTACTAAGTTTGAAGGTGGGATTGATAAAAGATATTTCTGGCACCATCTTGGAATTTTTGCAAGGTTTGGGTGAAAAGTAATTCAGACTCAAACTAAAACCGTAGCAATGAGAACCAGCTAAGCTGGCATCTGGTGGGTCGAGGGAGCACAATGGCATTTTACTATAGATTTTTACAGCATGAATCTAAGACAAGGTCAAGAAAGACTCCATGAGGACACTGAAGCTTCAAATCCTGAGATGTGGTGGATAGAAGATAGGAAATAAAATATATCAATAGGTTTAGAGGGAAGATTCATTCCATTGGGGATATTTTGAGTGGAGAGGAAATGCTACATCTATTGGGTAATATAAAGGGGCTTCTGCTTTCCTTTCTGATATCACCCAGAATGTCTTTTTAAAAGTGTAAGAGAAGATAAATTTTCAACAAGAAAATAAAAGGATAGTAGTTGCTTGCTTGACCCTGTAAATGTAAAGTAGTACAAGGAGAGCAACCTGCATCAGGAAGTAAACAGGATCACTTTAGCAGCAATGGGTTTAATGGATACTTAGAGTTACAGCAGGTCCCTGAGATGAGGTTGGAGAGCTAGTCAAAGGCCAGACCTGCAGGACCTTGAGAAATGTAGTATAAAGAGTGAGGCTGGGGATATGGCTCAAGCAGTAACGCGCTCGCCTGGCATGCACGGGGCGCTGGTTCAATCCTCAGCACGACATAAAAATAAAATAAAGACGTTGTGTCCACTGAAAACTGAAAAATAAATATTAAAAAAATTTTTTAAAAAAGAGTGGATGTGTTTTAGTCAGCTTTTTTGCTTCTGTGACTAAAGGACCTGATCAAAACAACTGTAGAAGAGGAGAAGTTTATTTGAGGGCTCACAGTTTTAGGTGTCAGTCCATAAGCAGCTGGATCCATTCCTCTAGTGAAGCTGAATATCATGGAGGAAGAGTGTGACAGAGGGAAGCAGCTCACATGGTGATCAGAAATGAGAGAGAATGAGAGAGGGGTGGGGGTGAGGGTAATCTTGATGAATATAGTATATCCAGGTAGTCTCCAGGTCTTCCAAGCTGAGCCTCACACATCACAGAGCAGAGACACCACATCCCCACCATGCCCTGTTCATATTCCTGATCCACAAAGCTATTCTTTCTTTTTTTTGGGGGGGGGGGTGGAGTATCAGGTCTCTGGAGGCATTAACATTCCAATCTCCCAGGGCAGGCCTCCACTGATGGCTTGTCTTTAAATTCTTGCTTCATTTGGAACCAACATGCCTTGTTTCTTTGTCTAAATTTTCGTATCTGCCTTCTTCATTAAAAAAAAAAAATGTTTTAAGAAATGAGAGGTGCTTCTAAATGAACTCTATGGAGCATCTTACCTAATACAGACTCCTGA
The DNA here is from genome assembly GCF_964194105.1 of Spermophilus citellus. Classification (NCBI taxonomy): domain Eukaryota; kingdom Metazoa; phylum Chordata; class Mammalia; order Rodentia; family Sciuridae; genus Spermophilus; species Spermophilus citellus. The sequence continues at coordinate 205,425,148 of NC_138185.1, forward strand.
GCTCCACCATAAGAGATTATTTAATTCATTTGTTTGGGGATGTGGCTGAGTCTGTAACGCAGATGATTCTGATGCTGGGGTCCAGGGTAGTGCTTGGACCCTAAATGCTGATTTTCAAAATGGTAACCGACCAGTTTCTCCCACAAATATCTGCCTCAGTGATATTTCCACAAGTTAGATCACAATAAGGCACCAAATTCTTTGACATGCCTTCCATTAAGAGGTGGGTTCTATATCCCCTGCCCTTGAATTCACTAGTTCTTTTAGAATCTGCTATACCTGAGAAGTCCAAGCCATATGGAGCAGCTATGAGCTCTGCCTTTGAGTCTGCTCCTCAGACATGCCAAGGAAGGAGCCTGTAGGTCATTCCAGCCTCCAGCAATCAAGTCACTGTTACAAATACTGAGGTGCTGCCAGAAATCAAACACATGCATAAAAGTGGGTGGTCATGTGTTTTAGTCAGCCTTTTTGCTGCTGTGACCCAACCAGCACAATTATAGAGGAGAAAAGTTTTATTTGAGAGCTCACGGTTTCAGAGGTCTCTATCCATAGAAGACAGGCACCATTTCTCGGGACTGGAGGTGAGGCTGAACATCACAGCTAGAGAGTGTGGCAGAGGAAAACAGCTCACATCATGGTGATCAGAAAGCAGAGAGAGAGAGACTCCACGCACCAGAAACAAATATATACCCCAAAGCCACATCATACATCCAAACCATACAGCAAGGCAAACTTTACTTCTGCCAGAAGGGCAAGCTACAGAACCAGGCTGGGAGCCAGGTTAGCAAGTGTGCCTGTCCCAGGTAGTCCCTGGTTGTCCCTGCTTATTTCCCTAATGGGGCACTGCCCTTCATCCTGATTGGAGAAGCTCAGGGTTACAGTCTATGTGATTGGCTAACTTTAAAATTGGGGCAGGCAAAGAGAAAGGCTATAATTAAAATGGCTACACAATTGGATCCAATTAAGGCTGAATACTATATTCTGAAAATAAACCACCAGATTTTCTATTTCTCACAGTCACCTCAGACTTCAGGTCTTCCCAGCTGAGCAGAGACACCGCATCCCCATCATGCCCTATTCACATTCCTGATCCACAAAAGCTATTCTTTTGGAGGTGGGGGGGAGGGCAGTGGAGTACCAGGGATTGAATTCAGGGGTACTAAACCACTGAACCACATCCCCAGCCATACTTTATATTTTATTTAGAGATTGGGTCTTGCTGAGTTGCTCAGCACCTCACCTTTGCTGAGGCTGGCTTTGAACTTGTGATTTTCCTGTCTCAGCCTCCTGAGACGCTGGAATTACAGGTGTGCACCACCACACCCTGCCACAAAAGTTATTCTTATAATAAAAATATTATGGTTTCATGCCACTTCATTTTGGAGTGTTTTGCAATGCAGTAACTGAAACTTTACAACTTTATAGTTTTGGAATATTTTGCGGTGCAATAACTGAAAGTTTTCTCCAGGAATATCTACTAAAATGCAAACACTCCTTGGAAGGATAAATTCTTTCAGATAACATGTAAGCAGTGTATCTAGCAAGTAGCAAGGCAGGGAGAATGAGCTAAGATATGTTTTCTTTTCTCATTGACCTGAAAGCACCATGGGCAAAGAGATATATATATGTAGCTTCCAGAAAACTGGAGGCAAAAAGATGGCCATACCTTGAAGTCAACTTTGCTGAAAGAGTAGATGAGGCAACAGAATAAAATCCAGCTTGACTTACTCCACAGCTGTACTAGAGACCAGCTCCAAAACCCCTCCAACAGCTCTCTCACTAATTGTAAAGGTGTTTATGCCAATTTCCCAAATTTATTTGCCTAATGTTAGAAATCACCTAGAGATCACATAGTAACAAGCACCACAAGTCATGCTTACCACCAGGCAAGTTTGGAAAATATTAAATGACAGAATTTTATGTCAAATACAAACCAAGATAGCAAATGTGTAATCTTGCCCCACAAGAGTCACAATTCTGCAAGGATAATGGGGTTAATTTGTGAGCTTTGTGTTCATACAAATAAACAACAACAACAACAACAAAATAGTAGAAAGTTCTGGAAACCTTGGACCTTGAAAATTTAAATCCCACCTAAGCCCTGTTATAATCATGTGCAGAAAGAAGCTGAAAATATTAGAATTCATTTGCTAATCAGAAACTACTAATTATGTTACATTTAAAAATGTAAAGATTTTCCATAAGGAATGCTTAGTAAATATTTTCATTTATAAAATATAAAATAAGAGGGATGCTAGGTTAAATATTCATGGTTTTATTCAATCTATTATCTAGTCCTAGTAAAAATGATAGAGCAAGACATATAACGTGGACTCTCTGGATTGAGAGAACAGAGATTGTCAATTAAAGGCCATCTACTTTAGTAATTAACATTATTACACAATTTCCAGCCTCCACCACTTCTCCCTCCCATAGTTTGTGAAAGTGATTTTAATCTCATTTCTCATTTTCTTTATAGGTATACATTACAGTCTTCTAAAGAAACTGGAGGGGGGCATTGTTCTTAGTCACGAATTCGAAATGTAACTGGCTAGGACTTTCAAGTTCCACATTATTAGAATCATTTTCACCATACTGTTGTTGACCTAGATCAGTCTAAAACTCTCACAGAGACTCGTAACAATTTAGGTCCCATTGAGCCTGTTCAATTGTATTTCTCTTGCCTCTTGAGGCCATTTACTAGTTGCATGGTGTCATTTTGCTGAGTAAACTTGACACCCATCTCTGATTCCAAGATCTCTCACATATTCTGAGGGATAGAATAAAATGCCTGCAGAAATAGTATTTGTGTTGGTGGATTCCAAAATTTCCAGCAATAAAAATGGGAATTGCTATGACATATTGATGTAGAAGCCTAGTACCCCTCCTTGGACCAGGGAGTCTATGTAAAGAAGTGAGTTACATATTCAGTAGCTAAAAGGAGCTCCTTGTTGATCTGGGGTCTGTTTGATCTTCTGGCCAAACATAGAAGACCCTGGCTGCTCACTGCCTCTCTGTGTTGTTCTGTTCTCTGTGTTCCAGGGACGTGTCTTACACCAGTGTTACTGCCCTGCCGTCCAAAGGCCTGGAGCACCTGAGGGAACTGATAGCGAGAAACACTTGGACTCTTAAGAAACTTCCACTTTCTTTGAGCTTCCTTCACCTCACACGGGCTGACCTTTCTTATCCCAGCCACTGCTGTGCTTTTAAGAATCAGAAGAAAATCAGAGGGTAAGTGGTAGGGACCCAGAAAGGGATGAGAGGCCATGGTAGATGCTGAGTTAATTTCTGGGTTTGGGGAAGAATCTCTGTGGTTTGAAAAGCAGGTGGAAAAGAATTGGAAGCATCTGTATGAACAGGAAATCTAGGGGCACAATAACTCGGAAGATGCCAAGTGGTTGTGGACGAGAAAGAAGGTCAGTGTCTCTGAATAGTAATAGCCGAGGTGAGGTTTAGTAAAAGATGGCATAGTAGGGACAGGTGTGACCAGGTCATGTAGCACCTTGTAAGAGGTTACAAGACAGGACTTCTGGCCTCCAGATGCAACACATAAACGACACCACAACCACAAGGACCACACTTACCAACAACACATGCAATTGGACTACCTGATCCGTCAGGACCTTGCACCTGTCATAACTCGCTGGTTGCGTGCATATCGTTTTAGAAACAGCTCGGCTTGTATCCCAGCCCTGCCAGTTTCTAGCTGTGTTACCCCAGCATGTCTTAAAAATGTTTTATATCTTTACCTGTTCTCCTAAGTCTACCTTCATTAATCTCTTATTCAGGCCCCCTCAGCTTCTCTGTAAGTGTCTGCAAGTTGACTTTCTACACTCATGTTTGTAGTCAGAAAAGAATTGGGACTAGTTGTGGGGGCAGAAGCAAAGTGGCAAGTTAAACAACTGTGCAACAGGTGTAATGGCTGCAGAAAACTAGAAGTGGGGCAAGAGGATGGAAGCAGCAGACTATACTGACTCCATGTGGCACTAAGTAGGAAAGGACCAGGGAGGGATGGAAAGGATCCAGGTTTCTCCCAACTGGATAGAAGTGCTAGCCCATTGGACTTTTTTTGTTGTTTTTGTTGTAGATGAACACAATATCTTTATTTATTTATTTTTATATGGTGCTGAGGATCGAACCCAGTGCCTCACTTGTGAGGGGCAGGTGCCCTACCACTGAGCTACAGCCCCAGCCCCCACTGGACATTTTAACCAGATCTCATTAGGTGAATCAAAACCTGATCAGCAGCTGAAGCAAGGTAAATTCCTTTTGTTGTAAGGAGATCAGGGAAGACTCCTCTGAGAAAGGGACATTTGAGTTCAATATTGAATAATGAGTCAAGGCAGCCACCAGTCTTCAGGCAAAGGGGATATGGAATTCTAGAGCTCTCAGTGGGAATGACAATAACAACAAATAACAATATCCAACATATATATGCACTCCCAATATTGCAGGTGCTGTTGTAAGAGTTTTAAAAAATATTGATCTACTCCTTTAATAAACTATGTGAAATATCTCATTAACCCACAATCCACGTGAATAAGCCAAGGTTCATAGACCTGCTCCAGGGAAAACAGCTGGAACTGTAGAGCCAGGTTCTGCCTACCTAGACTAGATAAATATCATGCTTTTTTATTATTGCTGTGCTTGAAGTGGTTATAGAGGAGAAATAAGAGCAATGTCACTGGATCACAGTAGGAAAGGTAGGGGGTAATAGGAAATGGTGTAGGAGAGACAATCCTGGCCAGATCATGTAAAATCTTGTAGAATCATGTACATTATCATAAGCACTGACATCTTTTTCCAAGTGTTGTGGGTCTCCTGATATTAAGCAAATATTTTTTCTGCAACTCATTTTTTCTGCTGCCTTGCAGAATCCTTGAGTCCTTGATGTGTAATGAGAGCAGTATCCGGAGTGTGCGTCACAGAAAATCTGTGAATGGTCCCATCTACCAGGAATATGAAGAAGACACGGGTGATAGCAATGTTGAATACAAGCAAAACTCCAAGTTCCAGGATATCCACAGCAACTCCCATTATTACGTCTTCTTTGAAGAGCAAGAGGATGAGATCATTGGTTTTGGCCAGGAGCTCAAAAATGCCCAAGAAGAGACTCTACAAGCCTTTGACAGCCATTATGACTACACTGTGTGCGGGGACAATGAAGACATGGTGTGTACCCCCAAGTCAGACGAGTTCAACCCCTGTGAAGACATAATGGGCTACAAGTTCCTGAGAATCGTGGTGTGGTTTGTTAGTCTGTTGGCTCTTCTGGGCAATATCTTCGTCCTGTTCATTATCCTCACCAGCCACTACAAGCTGACCGTCCCACGCTTTCTGATGTGCAACTTGGCCTTTGCAGATTTCTGCATGGGGATATACCTGCTTCTCATTGCCTCTGTGGACCTCTACACGCACTCTGAGTACTACAACCATGCCATCGACTGGCAGACAGGTGCTGGGTGCAACACAGCTGGTTTCTTCACTGTCTTTGCCAGCGAGTTGTCCGTGTACACACTGACGGTCATTACCCTGGAGCGCTGGTATGCCATCACCTTTGCCATGCGCCTGGACCGGAAGATCCGCCTCAGGCATGCCTATGTCATCATGGTGGGCGGCTGGGTTTGCTGCTTCTTGCTTGCCCTGCTCCCTCTGGTGGGAATAAGTAGCTATGCCAAGGTCAGCATCTGCCTGCCCATGGACACTGAGACCCCTCTTGCTCTGGCCTACATTGTTCTTGTTCTGTTGCTCAATATCGTGGCCTTCGTCATCGTGTGCTCCTGCTACGTGAGGATCTACATCACGGTTCGAAATCCCCAGTACAACCCTGGAGACAAAGACACCAAAATTGCCAAAAGGATGGCTGTGTTGATCTTCACCGACTTCATGTGCATGGCTCCAATCTCCTTCTACGCCCTGTCGGCACTTATGAACAAGCCTCTCATCACTGTCACCAACTCCAAAATCTTGCTGGTTCTCTTCTATCCACTGAACTCCTGTGCCAATCCATTCCTCTATGCTATTTTCACCAAGGCTTTCCAGAGAGATGTGTTCATCCTGCTCAGCAAGTTTGGCATCTGTAAACGCCGGGCTCAGGCATACCAGGACCAGAGAGTTTGTCCAAAGAACAGCACCGGTGTTCAGATCCATAAGGTTACCAGGGACATGGGACAGAGTCTCCCCAACATGCAGGATGCCTATGAACTGCTGGAAAATTCCCACCTAACTCCAAATAAACAGGGCCAAATCTCAGAGGAGTGTAAGCAAACAGTCTTGTAAGTTGACCCCATAACCACTCACAAATGGTAGGGAGACTTACAAAAGGCTGGTGTCTTGAACATGCACTCCAATCTCATAACACACAAACACATAGCTGACCTGACCTTTGTGCAGGTGATGGTTCATGAGGTCATAGTTCATCTCTGGAGAGTGACTAGCATTAAACTAATCACTGCCTCCAAGAAGGAAGAGAAGCCACCAGCACCATCTGAATCCCAGGTGATGTGGAAACAATCTGGGTTCTCTGGAAGACGTGCTTCATGCTAAATTCAGAGATGACCTTGTGTGACATGTTCAACAAGTATAAACTGAACCATTGTTCTTCTTGCCTTTATACAGCATTTCATACTAAAGATTCAGCAAATGGTGACCACAGGATAAAAAACAACCCCATATTGACTCATTCAACTTCACATTCCCTTATACAACCAAAGAGTTTTAATTCCTTAAAGCTGAAAAGATAAAAACAGCTAGATGCCATTCAATAGCTGTTATAAAATAGGAAAAGGGGAAAAAGATTAGCTTTGAGTTTCCCCGCCCCCCCAGACTCTGAAAGTATTAATCATTTCTTCTCTAGCATCTACCTGATATTATGTGTTGCCTGGAGAAACTGGTAAGATTTCAGTTCATGTGATCTAGAAAACTAGAATTAATCTTATTGGCTATTCTCATAGCATCAAAGATGTGAAACATAGAAAATATTTGACTAACAAAACAAACTGAACTCCAATTAACTCTAGGCCTTTGGGTAAATCACTAGGCCTCAGAAGTCCATGGAAATGAAGGATTCTATGGCCTTTTCCATTTAAAATTCTGTGTCTGTCTCTTTCCCTCGAGACAGATTTCCATGACAAAGAGAAAGAAGACCACTAGGTAAGTATAATCTATTTTTCCTATCTTGTAGGGTTGTTGTCTCCTTTTTGAAACCAGACATATGACTCAGGAATATGTCTGCTTCCAAAAATTTCTGAACCGAAATTTCCATTGAATGACTACATTGAGTTGGATCCAAATCATTTATCTCATTAGTAGATCTATATTGCTATAATCATCAGGCCAAAACCAGATTGGTATTGATATAACAGAACAAAAGTCCTGCAAGTTTCAATTACTTAGTTACTACTTTACTTTGCCAAACCACTGCTAAGCACTTAACTTGTCTTCAGGGATTGGTATCTTTACAATTTCCAGCCCACAATACTACACTTAAGCTGTCAAGAGAGAGGTGTCTTCTCTTCTGATACTCCTGCTCTTCCCAATCCTGTTGACCACTGGATATAAACCTTTATTCCCTGACAGTCCTTCCTTACTTAAAATCACCAGGAGCTTCATCTTGGATTCTCTTGCCAGGTTATCCGTCATGGTACCCCTCTAATTTCTTGCTAGAAAAGAGTCCCCAAGCAGAGATGGTGTTTGCTTCTCAGGACTGATGAACCCCAGCATAAACCTTTTGTCATTCTAGATTTGTGGTGTAAGGTTAATGGACCTGCAGAGATGGTCCTTTCCTGGGACATTCACCTGGAATATGTTCACAACCATAACCATCACTGACACTTGCACATCTTAGTAAATCTTATAAAACAACTAAAATTGTGGCTTTCCTAGCAGTTCATATGTAACTAATGAAATTAAACAAGTGTGTTACCTCTTGGCATGTGTTTCTCTCCTGTGGCATTTTGAAATATCATGTCTTCATAAATAATGTGTTTTATCTTAAGTAGCTGAACTAGTGCTTTGGAGACAGAGTTCTACAAAATAGACTTCAACGAGATTGTTACTAAAATTCTCATCCACAACATAATAAAATAAATGTTCTTTCTACAAAATGATCGTTTGGAGTCCTACAGCATTGTTCTTTCCATTTTGTGTTTCTTTGGGGGTTAACATTATGTGTGTTAAAACTAAAGAGAGGGAAGGACAATTGGCTCATTTGCTAATGAATCCTTATTAGTAAACAAATAGTTGACTATCAATAACTTAAGCGTAACATTGGATCTTGACTGCAAGTGGTCTCAATGTGAAAAAAAAAAAAAACTTAACTTTTAGTGAACTATGATTCTTCCATAATGATGATGGCTAAGAGAAAAATAGTAAAACAAATATATCAAGCAAAAGATTAGCATTGGTACTAAGAATTGAAGCAATATTCTAATGAAAGTAATAAGTCTATAAGTCCTTTCTAGAGTTCACGTTAGCTGGGATCTTTCAATTATTTGAAGACAGATCCAAATCAGTGAGGTTAAAAATTCATGCCCTACTGAAAACAGGAGGGTCGCCAGTTCAAAAACAGCCTCAGCAAGGGTGAGGCGTTAAGCAACTCAGTAAGACCCTGACTCTAAATAAAATACAAAATAGGGCTGGGGTGTAGCTTAGTGGTTGAATGCCCCTGGGTTCAATCCCTGATACTCACCCCCCAAAAAATTGATGCCCTAAAGCTCACACTTGTTGCTCAAAACATTCTCAAATTTATTGACTTGTTTTGTGGATAAGCTACTGTGTGTGACAGAAATAGGTAGTTGGAAGAGGAACCTATATTACAGGGAGCACCATGAGAGTGGCAATAAAGGAAAAATGAGGATAAAAAGGAGAAAATAAAAATCACAAGCATTTTAAAAGCAGTAATAGTTTAAGACCAAATACCCCTACCTACTTGAAGTCTTTGGAAGGAATCGTATTATAATAGAGTGGAGTGATTCTTATTCATTCTGAATACATGAGGAGACAAGACACACTTGCGGGTAGCAGTGCATTCTGTTTTAAAATGCTACGAAAGTTCCAGCTCAGCATGAGGCCCTACACCCACCAATCTTCCTCTTTCAAATTCCACTGAAATGACAGTGGGGAAGTAGACAATGAGGTCAAGCTGAATATGCCTAGCAAACTGGACGCTTGGAACCACCAGCAAACCAAAGACTCAAGTGGCTTTCTGAAAGTGGCAAGTAAGGCTTGGAGTGGATGGGTAACTCAGAACGGAGGAGTCCGCAGCCTCCACCACACTCACAGAATCAGGCTGCAGCTGTGAAAAGATGCCTCCTTCAGACTCGAGCCTGAAGGTGATCGGACTGAGTGGATAACTGGGGTCATTAATTGAAAGTCTGCCACTTGGCATCTCTTCCATCCAGTGTGTGCCCCAAGTCAAATCAGGATCTTTAAAGAAGGCAAATGACCAGTGGAGACAAGGAATCCAGTCCCATCACCCACTTCCTGTCTTTGCAACACAAATTGAAGCCTCATCCTTGACACAGAGGCGTCACTGTGTAGCTCAGTGGTAGAGCACTTGCCTGGGACGTGCGAAGCCCTGGGTTTGATCCCCAGTACCACGAGGTTTTGGTTTTTTGATCCAGTACCACGAGGAAAAAAAACAAAAGAGGTGTCACCATCAGTGTCCCTTCTGTCCAGGTAGGGAGAGGTGTCATGGGAGGAATATCCATACCATCTGCCAACATTGACCATCCTCATCCTTTATTCAGAAATGTAAATGAGCTACCAAGAATGTGACAACTTGAAGAAAATGAATTGCACATTAATAATAGCACACAAAAAATAAAAAATGAACAAAAAGAACATTTGTCCAGAGAAAATAAATAATTCAGAAACAAAATACCAGGTTTAAAATTCCAATTAATAGCATTAGAGAAATTTGAGAAAATAATAGGCCCCATAACAATAGCAACCTACGTTTTTTTGTTTGTTTGTTTGTTTGTTTGTTTTAAGGTAGTGCTCTAGAGTTAGGAGTTTTGTCAAATTTGACAAAGTAAGAATTTAACAGAAGGAATGGAAGTTAAAGTAGAGGATATTTCCTAGAATGTTGATGAATAAAGATGTGAGATAAGAGATAAAAGTTGAAGTATACAGAGAGCTGGTCTCCAAGTCCAACATCTGTCCAATTGGACATCGAGAGACAGCATGGAAGACATTATAATCAAGGAAGTAGAAGAGGAAATTTTCTTCAACAGATAATGATTGATAGTGTCCATTTAGTGCTAAAGAGGATTAATGGAAAGACTCATTTGTAGAATAGGACTTATAACATGTTGGACTCTCAGAAGTGAGGGGTGAGCCTAAATTCTTAAGAGAAAAGTCAGCTATTGGGTGGGACTAACAGACTGCCAATTCACTTCTCATTATCAACAATGCACACCAGGGACAAGGGAGCAGCACCTTCAATTACTTCAGAAAAACTAGTTTAAATCTAGACTCTTAAATCCACCCAACTTTAATCCAAATGTAAAGGCAAAATAATGACATGTTTATATAATAAATAAGCAAGTACTTCATTTAATTATGTAAGACCCATGATTTAAAACTTTGAATTAAATAAAAATATAGCTGGATGGTTTTTTTTAATTGCATACTGGGTTTAACTTTTTAAGTTGACTCAGTAGAGGTTTTTTATTTTATTTTATTTTTTGCAGTACAAAATACTTTGAACCCAGGGATGCTCTACCACTGAGCTATATCCCCAGCCCTTTAAAATTTTTATTTTGAGACAGGTTTTTCATAGTTACCAAGGCTGACTTCAAACTTATGATGCTCCTGCCTCAACTTCCCAAGTAGCAAGGATTACAGGCGCACCTGCATCTGGCTTTACCTGAGAGATTTAAATAACCCCTGCATTGTTTATGACCCCACTGGACATTAACCACTCATGTATGTAAGCCAGTGTCTTATTCTAGCACTGCCGAATTATTTTTATATACGTAGCTTCTTCCGTGCTTTTTGGACCAGTTTTCAATTTTTCCTGCTTTTTTTTCATTAAGTCATACATTGAATAAAATCTTTGACACATGCTTATTTTTTATTCACGTGAGTCATTTTTTGAATATTCTCCACATGCTCTTTTGTGAAAAAAAAATTATTGGAAGTTGTATTTCAGATGGAATGTAATTTCTTTCTCAATAAATCCTAATACACCATAGTATACTATATAATTGCATTATACTATAATAATGTTTATATGGCATAATATGGAAATAAAATTGTGTGAGACTCACTTATACTGACCAGTAGAACATGAATATCACAACCCTTGAGAAGTGGAAATAATGATCAAGTATTGATACAGGAGATCAGGGGCAGGAGAAACATAGAATGTGGTGAAGAAGATAAACTCCTCTCTTACTTGATGGGGAAAGAAGAGAGGCTGCCCATAGTTCATAGGATAAAAAAAATAGAACCTTGTTTTCTAAGGTTACAAAGTCAATCAGTTGAAAAATTAAAAATAATAACTGGAAAAAAAAAAGTAAGGCCAAGAGAGGAGATGTTCAGTCCACTAACTTCCTAATCTTCATCCTATGCAGCCAAAAGATTTAGTGTCTAGATATCCATAGTTCAAAAAGTAGGTATATAAGCATATAATAGAAGCACAATGGCTAAAATCAAAGAATGATTTAGTGATTTTTTTTTTCTGAAGAGCAGGACTAAGGACTAGGCACTGCTAAAAATTGCTTGAAGTTGTATTGTGTCCCTTCGAGTTCATATGTTGAAGTGCTGACCCCATGTGACTGTATTTGAACACAGGGCTTTCAGGGAGATAACTAAGATTCAATAAGGTCATAAGAGTGGGACTCTAATCTGATAAGACTAGTATCTACAAAAAAAGAAATGCTAGTAAGCTCTCTTCCACCCTCATACACACAGCAAAGAGATCGCTGTCTTCAGGTCAGGAAGGCAGACCTCAATAACCAACCTTGACAAGACAAATATCTTGGATTTCCAACCTTCAGAACCGTGAGAAAATAAATTTCTAAGTTGCCCAATGGAAGCTTTTCAATTGTTACTCTTCTATAATGATGATTTTTATTTTCATATACATACTTTCTTAAGCCATTAGAACATACTTTAAGATAACAGAAGTGTGACAGTTAAAGAACATTGCATAATGGCTAATTTTTTTAGATAACTGAGTTATGTATTTAGAGTTTTAAGAAGAGGCAAATATCACAGTAAAAATGATGGGTGTAATTATCTAGTCATTATGAAATTTAGATTTTACAGGGTATGATAAATCTAAGCCAATGATTTCAAAGTTTTGCCTACCTAATTGCAAAATCTGATAAGCTAACCACTAAGAAAGTAAGACTTCTACATATTTGTTCCACTGGAAAGTATAATCACATTAGATCCAAAATTGTTTTCCGATAAACGCATTGCTCTAAGTAGCATAAGAAGAGTAAGCAACTAATCACATGTTATATTAATTTAATAAGTAAAAAAATTAAAGTCTGAGCAGATTAGAGAAACCAAGACTCTGTATAAACAACTTCAAATCAATCACCCCAATAATTTAGGATAATATTGAAATCTATCCTGGAAATTTGGGAATATTCTGTTCATTTAGTGAAGTATTTTAGATGAAGAGGGCTTAGGAAAGTAATAAGTAATTGCTATTTTTTGAGAGCTCAAGATATAAAGTTTATATCTTAGTCCTGTGCCTCACAGTCTTAAAAAACCGCAGCATGGATCCTTGTACCACATTTTGAGGGGGTTAGAGTACAGTATTCTGTAGAAATAGCTCAAGTACATGAAAAATGCTCAAAATAACTAATAATCATCAGGGAAATGCAAGTGAAAGCCACAAGGAGACACCACCTCACCCCAGCTAAAATGCTGTTAGCAATCTCCCCGCAAATTAGAGAAAAACAAAATTCAACAAAGATGTGAAGAAAGGGAACTCTTATGTACTGTTAATGGGAAGGCAAATCAATCACTATGGAAAACAGTATGGAGGGTCCTCAAAAAACTAAAAATAGAACCACCCTGTGATCTAGCAATTCCAACACTGGATATATATATCCAAAGGAAATGAAGTCATCATTCAAAGAGACACCTGCATCATGTGCAAAAGGCCTCTGGAATGATTAACTTAGAAACTGTCAAACTATATAATGACAAATGACTTACAGGTCTGCAGAAACAGGGTTTTTTAAAAAAATAAACAATAGAACCATTTTACTCTATTTACTCTCAGATATTTTTCTGATTTCTCAGAGCTCCTTAAGCACTCTGACAGAAAGAGAACAGGGGAAGTATTAATAGCTTCCACAAATGTTGGAGAAATGAGATATCCTGGCCCATCAACACCCTGGTCCAGATGAAAGAGGAGATGGCTGACCTCATACCTGTTTTCACCATCTGTGGGCCAACTCTGGTGAAAGGGAAAAAGTGAGCACTTTTGGCTCTCAGAGGTCTTGCCAGCCATTCAAGTTGCTACTTGGTTTCATTTTAATTATTACAGTCAGCCACTAGTGGGAACAATACTTGGAGAAAGTTAAAGTATTTTCTTCTGTGTCTTTAACTGTTTTCTCAACCAACTATAGGGTAGACAAAAGTTTCTCTCCAAACCCCCTCACCCCGCAGCCACATCCTGTGTTACATCTGGAAGATGCTCAAACTACAGCAACCCTTCTATCCTATCCAAGCGCCAATACCCTCTCTTCAACCTATCCCACCCTGTCCCTGTCCAAGTCCCCTTTCGACATAGAAGTCCCTTATGCCACTACCAAAAACAAGAGTGAGGACGATGATGGTTGGTGCTGTGTGGGGAACCTATGAAGAATACATTAATATTCAAGAATATTGAATTTAAGAATCATCATCATCATCATCATCATCATCATCATCATCCACAGGCCATGGGAACAGTGAGAGGTGGAGAGAGAAGTGATGTGACAGGTTGAAGGGTGCGGGTTTAGAGATGACAGTTATACATCATGAGAGAGCACTGTGGCTGGTACTCCTTATCACTCGTCCCAGTTAGATAAAAAGGAATACAGGGACTAGTCTTCGCGTGCTTACACAGCTCACTCTTAGAGCAATTGCCTACCATTGTTCACCATTTTTAGAGAAAGGTCCTTCAACCTTTTGGTGAGTTAACAAGACTACATCAAAACCAATGGTTGGAAGAAATGTCCAGAAATATCAAATTTCACTTATTTCCTTCAAGGTTTTATGGAACAAATCTGAAACATGCCTGAGGCAAGTCTCAGCTTTGTTGTTTACAAAGTAGTCTTATATACTAATAGAAATCTGGTTTTAAATGATAGTGAAAAAAACAAGGTCGGTTTGCTCATTCATCCGAAGTCTAAGCACAGGGAGACACCAGCAGGCTGGAAAGTGATTAGATTGATGTTGGTTTTAATTCCACAGAGATATTTGAAATTTCTTCTGAGAAATCTGCTAAGAACCTGATTACTGTTTGTAAGATGTAAGGGTTTTTTAAATATTTCTTATTAGGACATTATAGTTATACATAATAGGGGTTCATTTTGACATATTCATCAATGCATGTAATTTGCTCCATTTCAATACCCAATGCTTCCTCTTTCCCTTCCTTCCTCCCTCCCCATAAACCCTTTCCTCTATCTAAGATGTAGGTTTTTCAATTACAAAGTCCTCTAAGAGCTGTCAACAAAATGCTGAATTGAAACTTGGAAATGGAATGACCTAACAACCACCAATTTTCTGTATTTCCTCTTGATTGTATTTTATCTGAATAAACTATAAAAGACAAGGAGCCCAAAAAGGGTGGAATGAGTATTTGACTTACCTATAGAAACATTTTTCAGGGAAAGAATCATTATTGACCTTGCTGATAATAAAGTTAAAAGTACATAAACCTAATGGTAATAGTTTTAGAGTAGGAAAAATGGTATTGAATGCTTCTTCTATTTCCCTTAATAGAAAGGAAAAATCAAGGCATGAGCTCAGTCTCTTCAACAGAATTGTATCATACAATTTATCTCCAGAAAAGGAGCTTCTAAATTCTAAGATGGCAAACAAAATTGTCTAATATTAAAAAAAAATTTAATTTGTGCATTACATTTATACATAATAGGATTCATTATTTTAAAAATTTTACACATAGTTATTCCAACTGAAGTATTTTATGTTATTTGTGTTATTGTATATCTTGTATAATTTTTTTTAGTTGTAGTTGGATGCAATAACTTTATTTATTTTTATGTGGTGCTGAGGACTGAACCCAGCACCTCGAATGTGCTAGGCAAGTGCTCTACCGCTGAGCCACAACTTCATACCTTGTATAATTCTTATAGATGCCCATTTTCTAGTAAGAGGAGTATAGATTTTTTATTTTTAAATTATTATAAAATAATAAAATTACCATACTTTGCATTCTTCCTTTTTTTAATTAGTTTCTCAAAACATTACAATGATCTTGACATATCATACATTTGATTCAAATGGGGTATGAATTCTTATTTTTCCACATGTACAAATTGCAGGATCAGCAGAATACAACAGACACTAGTATGGCAGTTTGTATAAACGTGGCTGTATGACCAATGTGATTCTTCCTTTCTTTTGGTATCTCCAATCTATATACAAATAAGTGGTTGTTTTTTCCATGTTGAAAAATAATCTCTTCTTGATTTTATTTCTTCATCATTTCTTTGGCTCTTTTGTTGCAAAACCAGAATACAAAGAGTTGCCTTTAATCACTGATGCTTCTCTCCCATATCTATAAAGCCCCCTCTAATTAGACTTTCCATCCCACAGCTCCAAGGAAACTGATCTTTTCATCCAAGTTGCTAAATCCACAGGTTAGCTTTCTGTCTCTTCTTACTGGAATTCATCAGTTCTGGATACAATTGTCCCCTCCCTTAGACTGGGGATGTACCTCAGTCAATACAGTCATACAGCCTAGCATGCATGAGGCCCTGGATTCAATCACCAGAAAAAAAAAAAAAAAGCCCCCTCCCTAAGTATTGATACCCTTTCTTCCCTTGGCTTTCAGATCACAATATTCTGGCTCTCCAGTAACATCCTTGAATGCTCCTTTTCAATTGCTTTTGCTGCTTTCTTCTCTTTGTATCAACCTCTTATAATTCTCTAGAGTTCTGTCCTTAGTCTTTTCTGTCAATACTCCTTAAGTGATCTGATACAATCCCACGGCTTTGAATGCTGTCCATCTTCAGTGATTCTTCCAAGCACATCTCCAGGCTAGATCTCTCTCTGAACTTCATACTTGGATGTCCACCTGCCTTCCCAGCATCTCCACATTGGTATCTAGCAAACACCTAAAAATCGGCTTGTCCAAAACCAAACTCTTGATCTTCTACACCCAAACCCACTTCTCATCAGTGACAGGAGTGGTGATTTGATTCACGGTCACTGATTGTCTTACAGCTGGAGCTACACACCTGCACTGGGAACTTCCTGTGTAAAGGTACAGGTCAAGACTATCTAATTGCTATGGTGACACCCTGCTTAAAGGAGGTTCTGTGCTAGGCACAGGACTATCATTCTTGACGCTGACTTCAGACACAGCTGTCAGGGGTAGAGAATTAAAGAACTCAAGTTGATAATTACAATTGGCTGCTAGCCTTTGACCTTCATCCTGCATGAGAAAGAAGAAACTTTCTCACAGAAAATCCTTTTGTTGAGAAAACCTACAAAATAAACATCCTGAACTAGCTCTAGGTCATTCATCCTCCATCAGGGGATGATGTCCCACTTGGTCCTAGGTTTCTCTCTATGTATATCTGTTTGTCTTTTCTCAATCTCTATTCACCCCTTGATGGTTTCTGCATGGCCCATGAGTCTTGCTCATCTCAGTTAACAACAATAAATCCTTCAGAGTTATTCACGGCCCAGAGCAAGGTCTCCAAGTCTTTCTTTGACTGTCTCAAACCCTACATTCACACCACCAAATCTTAATGGTTTGCCTTCTAAATTTATTTGGCAGCTTTCACATCTCATACTGTCATCCCAGTGTAGATTACCATCATCTCCTTCCTTGGATTATTAAAAGGTCTCCATTGTTCTAGCTTTTCTACCCCCAAATCTATTGGAGGGTTGACAAACCATTCCCTCACCCCCGTGGCCAAATTGGTCCATAGTCTCTTTTTGTTTATATGGCTAAGAACAGCTTTATATTTTGAAATGATGGAGGAAAAAATCAAAAAAGGAAGAATATTTTGAGGCATATGAATTACCTGAACTTCAAATTTCAACGTTCATACACAATGCTTCAGTGAAGCACAGCCACTCTCGTTCATTTCCCTGGCACACGGCGGTTCTTGTGCAACAACGGCAGAACTGAATAGTTGCAACAGAAACTGTAAAAGCCCACAGAGCCCGTCACGTGTACCCTCCGGCTCTGTGCAGAACAATTTACCAACCTCTGGTACATTCTCAACAGATCGCCTAGAGTAGTTCTCTTAACACTTAAGTTCAACCAGGCCATTCTTCTGCACAAAGTCTCTAAGTGGCTCTCCAGTTCTCTCAGAGCAAAAAGCCAAAGTCCTTAAACAAGGCCTACAAATCTCCTCCTTGCTGTCTGTATTCTAGCTGCTCTGCCTTTCTGTCCTTTCTTGACCACATCAACAAAATCTTCCAGTAGAACCATGACCCCAGTCAATCACTGTCTGGAAGGATTTTCCCCCAACTGCTGAATGGGTAAGTCCCTTTCCTCTGTCAAGCCTTCCCCCAAATGGTGACTGTCCAGTGAGGCCTGTCCTCACAATTCTAACTTAAAATTGTAACTTGTTCCATGCTCTAGTCCTAGTTCCCTCATTTTCCCCTAATTTTAATTTTTTTCTTCTATACTTATCACTTCATAATATGCTGTGTAGCTTATTTATGTGTAACCTTAAATTAAATAGAGTATCAGCTCCACAGGGTGGATGTTTTCATTGGTTTTAGTCACTAGTGTACCCAAGAGCCTAAAACAATCCCTGGCACATCGTAGGGTGCTCACTAAATATTTATAGGCTTTGACTTGAATTTCTGATATATTATTGTCCATGCTTATGTCATGTTTAATTGATGCTGAGTCCTTAAAATTCATCCTCCCAAATAGAACAGCCTATGTCTAGTATAGCATAACTATTTGGCAATTATCTATTTTGTAACATAGTTAGGAATTCTGTGTGGTCAAAAATTAGCTATGGCCTTATATAAATCCTTAAAGACCATGAGAAAAGATGTCACTACACAGTTTTCTCTGTAAAGAGCCCATTTATTGAGTCATCAATCTCACAGGAAGGCAGCACTTGTGGTCATAAATTGAAAACCTTTGTAACTCACAGAAATCGAGTCTCAGCTTCCCTTTTAATAGCACAAAACTGTGGTGATCCACATCTATGAAAAAGTATTTGAATAGAGCTTCTGTTGTGTATTTTCTGAGTACCTTCTACAAAGAAAGGCATGTAAATCGATGTTTTTTTTTTTAAATTGTCCCAGTCTTTAAGAAACTTAGAATCTAGAGAGAAAGATAGGTCTCTTACAGCTATAAAAATTATTACAAAGAGTTTCTGAATGTTACTGTGGAACAGCTCTGTCCCATAGACATATAACGCAAGCCACTATGGAATTGTAAATTTTCTAATAGTCACAGAAAAGGAAAAAAGAATAAAATTAATTTTAATGAAACACTTTAAACCAATATATATAAAATACTATCAATTGGACACAAAATCAATATAAACTTGTTGAGGTATTTATATTCTTTTGTCTTATAAGGTCTTGGAAATTCAGTGTCTACTTAAAATACATTGTAATTTGACAGCCAAATCTTCAGAAAAACTTGATCTGTATTTAAAGTTCAAATTTACACTTGAAAAATAGATTTACATACCCCAATTTTTCCAAATAGACTCTAAAGTTTTCCAAATTGAATTGAGTACAGTGAAAAGTTCCAGAAATAAATAATTCATAAGTTTTAAATTGAGTGCCATTCTGAGTACTGCAATAGAATCTCCCACCATACAACTGTAGCTCACCCTGAACATGAATCATCCCTTTCACCAGCATATCCTCACTGTATGCACTACCCTCCCATTAGTCATTTAGCAGCCATGACAATTACCAGCTTGACTGTCATAGTATCACAGTATGTGCATTCAAGTAACCCCTATTTTACTGACTACTGGCAAGAGTATTGATGCTGGAAATTCATTTATGTCAAAAAGAAGCTGTAAAGTGAACAGATAAATGTTTTTAATTTAATAAGAAAAATATCATAGGCTGAGGTTGTGAAGATCTATGGTAAGAATGAATTTATTAGAGAAATTTTGAAGAATGAAAAATAAATCCATGCTAGCTTTGCTGTCACATCCCAAACTGCAAAAGTGTAGCATAGACATAGTGTGTAAGTGCTAAGTTGAGATGGAAAAGGCATTCAGTCACTGGGTTCAGTACTATTTGTGGTTTCAGCCATCCACATAGAGAATATTACTTCCATGGAAAAGGGGAGGCCAAAGTTGGAAATTTGAAATTGAGTTAATTAAAAATTCAGTTCCTCATTTCTCACTTGCTACATTTCAAGTGTGGTAGGCACATGTGGCTCATGGCTACCACAGTGGACAGTGACATGATGGGGCAGAGGCTGTCCAACTTTTTTGGGTAAGGTCCAGAAGGTAAATAATTTAGACTTTTGCCATTTGTATCCCTGGCCTAGAGGATTCCACATGGAGGACTGAAGAAGTCTTCAAGGTCTCCTTTAAGCTGAGATTTAAAGGATGAGCTGGTTTCCGAGTGTATAACTACAGAAGGGTTCTAGGAAGGCATTGCAGACAGAGGCATGAGCACAAGTAGAGCCAAAGCAACATGTGACCTGCCAGGTTCCTAAAACAGGGAACCAGCTTCCCTGGTGTGCAAGATTCAAGGCCTAGAAGATGGGAAGGCAGTATGCTGCTTGCTCTCCTGGACACAACCTCCAACTTTTCTACCCTGCAGAAACTGACTACAGTGGACACCATTGCCCGTGCTCCTCTGAATTTGGTGGGTTTGGCCAGAGGGACACTGACTTGGGATCAGAATACAAGGGGAGAGACAGTTTGGATTTTAATCCCAGTTCACTCTCTGCTTCTTGGCTGTTCATGGTGGCTCCGTGGATACAGCTCTTGTCTTCTATAACTCCAAGTTCTCTCCAAGGTCCAGTTCCACCCCGGGGTTTCCCTATCCATTCAGTCCTAAGAGTGGTTGTAATCGGGGTATTTCATCACCCTGATTGGTTCCCTCAGCCCCATCCATCACTCTTAAATAGTCTGTAGTTCTCCCAGTTAAATCCCTTGAGTGGGACATTTGTTTCCTGTCAGCATCTTCATGATTCCGGTAGATGGAAGCCAGATCTTAGAGGGCCTGGCATGATGGACTAGAAAGTTTGACTTGGTGACCATGAAGAACTTTGAGGCTCTCAGCATAGAGTTGTGTGGGTTGTACACTATACAAGTACATCTATGGATGCACTCGCTCTCAAGGAAAAGGAGAAACATGATGAAGGGGAACACAAATAAGGAGGCTGGCCAGGGAGACATTTCCAGGAGGGAATCAACATAATGGTGTCATCGGTAGATCAGACTATGTCATAGGCACACAAGATGATCACTAGGAAGACTCAGAGCATTGTGTCAGTTTTAAATGTCATCTCAGTGTTAAATAGGTCATATCCTATCCAACGTTCCAGAGCAGATGATTCTTTGCAGATCCCGTGGCCATTCATCGCAGGACCCTCCATTACTTCTGGCTTAGAAGCTGGTTGTAACTCACGGTTCCTTAGCACACATTTTCCCACTTGATTGCTTTAAGATATTAATGGGTAGCAGTTCTGGAAACCAGTTAAGTGAGTACAAGGAAGGCTACCTATTCCTTCAGGCCTTTGGGTCCTTATAGCAGTGCTCCCCAAACTTGTCCACATCATTGCTTTGCATAAGCCCTAGGTAAATGGACAAGGCTGTTCTTGGCCATAGGTGACCAACATGAAGGCTCTGGTTGCTCCACATCCTGGCCAGCTTCCTTAAGTGTTAAGTGGTTCAAAATTGAGGCAGATTTTCAAAATACTTTGAGACTTAGAGCCTAAAGAGTGAAGCCTTAGACATCCAACTCCATCTGCACAAGAAAGAGCCCCTTCTTCTTGTTGTTGAGGCATCTCGTGAATTTGTTGTCTTCAGGCAGGGCCTGCCCGACTCCTTTAACAGACTTATTCACCCAGTCACCATCTGGCCCTCTAAGATCTGGATTCGTTCCTCTGTTGAGTCTCTGAAGCACAGCTAGGGCCACAGATAAACCCTACTCAGTCTTCATACAAATTAGAAAAATGTGGACCTTGCTCTGGATAAACATTGCCTAGAACCAAGGTATCACAGTAACCAACCAAGACTGAGTTTATGCAAATAAACTTTATTTAAATAAAGTTCTATTAAGAACTCATAGGATTATAGGCTAAAGAGAAAGTACCATCACACAATCATGAGCCTTAGAAAATGCCACTCACTCATGTTTAACTCAGCCTGGGGCCCACAGGAAGGCTGCCTCCTTCTCTGGCTGGGCACCTTTATAACTGTCCTGCCATTCATTCTATCCTTGTGACTCTTTAGCTGGGAGATTGACCCGTCATATTAGCTGGCTCTTCCCTACATAGCTCATCTCTCTGTTAAAAAAAAAAAAAAAAAAAAAAAAAAACATAGTTGCATTATCAACTATGAAGATACATTTTCACCCTCCAATTCTGTCATGGAGGCTTATGATCTGCCTTAGTGATACCCAAGATCTTATGGAAGTTTGGTCTATTCTATGATTTTCTCTCTTGAAGAGTCTGTTCTATAACTTGGCTAACAAGTAGCAAGGATAATGCCATTAATCCCACAGCACAATCCACCAGCCACAATAAATAGTGCTAACTCCCTTAACAAAAATAAATCCTCTGCCTTCAGGCCAGGAAAGGAAGGGTAGAAGTTAAAGTTTTAATCCTTAGTATCCCTCTCTTTGAGGAGGGTCTTGCTTCTGAGCCAACTTGAATTTGGACTTGATTTTATTAGGAAATAGAAAACAAATTTATTTGTAAAGGTCTGTAATAAGCACCTAGTGACATGGATGTTTTTCATGAAGGTTGACTCTCTCCTTTATAGAAAGGTCATTTTTTTTAATTTTTCTAATTTTTTATTGATTATTTAAAGCATTACATAGCTCATGATATATCATCTTTCATACATTTGACTCAAATTGTGTTTTGAACTCCCATTTTCACCCCAAATACAGATTGCAGAATCACATCTGTTACATATTCACATTTTTACATAATGCCATATTAGTGACTGTTGTATTCTGCTACCTTTCCTATCCCCTACTATCCCCCCTCCCCTCCCCTCCCCTCCCATCTTCCCTCTCTACCTCCCCTGCTGTTGTTCAATTCTCTCCCTTTTTTTTCCTCCCCCTTGCCCCTCATGACCTCTTATAATTTTATGTATCATTGAAGGTCTCCTACCATTTCCGTATGCTTTCCCTTCTCTCTCCGTTTCTCTCCCCCCATTCGTCTTTGTTTACTGTAGTCTTTTCCTCATGCTCTTCCTTCCTGTTCTGTTCTTAATTGTTCTCTTTATATCAAAGCAGACATTTGGCATTTGTTTTTTAGGGCTTGGCTAGCTTCGCTTAGCATAGTCTGCTCTAATGCCATCCATTTCCCTGCAAATTCTATGATTTTGTCATTTCTTAGTGCTGCATAATACTCCATTGTGTATAGATGCCACATTTTTTTTATCCATTCATCTATTGAGGGGCATCTAGGTTGGTTCCACAGTCTAGCTATTGTGAATTGTGTCGCTATAATCATTGATGCAGCCGTATCCCTATAGTGCGCTCTTTTAAGGTCCTCAGGGAATAGTCCGAGAAGTGCGATAGCTGGGTCAAATGGTGGATCCATTCCCAGCTTTCCCAGGAATCTCCATACTGCTTTCCAAATTGGCCTCACCATTTTGCAGCCCCACCAGCAGTGTACAAGTGTACCCTTTTCCCCACATCCCCACCAACACTTATTGTTGTTTGACTTCATAATGGCTGCCAATCTTACTGGAGTGAGATGGTATCTTAGGGTGGTTTTGATTTGCATTTCTCTGATTGCTAGAGATGGTGAGCATTTTTTCATGTACTTGTTGATTGATTGTATGTTCTCCTCTGAGAAGTGTCTGTTCAGGTCCTTGGCCCATTTGTTGATTGGGTTATTTGTTATCTTATTGTTTAATTTTTTAAGTTCTTTGTACATTCTGGATATTAGGGCTCTATCGGAGGTGTGGGGGGTAAAAATTTGTTCCCAGGATGTAGGCTCTCTATTTACCTCTTTTATTGTTTCTCTTGCTGAGAAAAAACTTTTTAGTTTAAGTAAGTCCCATTTGTTTATTCTTGTTATTAACTCTTGGGCTATGGGTGTCCTATTAAGGAATTTGGAACCCGACCCCACAATATGTAGATCGTAGCCAACTTTTTCTTCTATCAGACGCAGTGTCTCTGATTTGATATCTAGCTCCCTGATCCATTTGGAGTTAATTTTTGTGGCTGGCGAGAGAAAGGGATTCAATTTCATTTTGTTGCATATGGATTTCCAATTTTCCCAGCACCATTTGTTGAAGATGCTATCCTTCCTCCATTGCATGCTTTTAGCCCCTTTATCAAATATAAGATAGTTGTAGCTTTGTGGATTAGTCTCTGTGTCCTCTATTCTGTACCATTGGTCCACCTGCCTGTTTTGGTACCAGTACCATGCTGTTTTTGTTACTATTGCTTTGTAGTACAGTTTGACCTCTGGTATCGCTATACCTCCAGATTCACACTTCCTGCTTAGAATTGCTTTTGCTATTCTGGGTCTTTTGTTTTTTCCATATGAATTTCATGATTGCTTTGTTTATTTCTACAAGAAATGCCGTTGGGATTTTGATTGGCATCGCATTAAACCTGTAGAGAACTTTGGGTAATATCGCCATTTTGATGATGTTAGTTCTGCCTATCCATGAACAGGGTACATTTTTCCATCTTCTGAGATCTTCTTCTATCTCTCTCTAGAAAGGTCATTGATATCTGGCAAAGAACAAAGGAGTTTCTAATTTACAAATAAATAAATTTATAAATAATTTACAAATAAATTTCACTTTGTGTAAAGTAGCACAAGAGGATCTCCCACGAGTCAAATAAATGCTTAGGGCTGGGGATGTAGCTCAGTGGTAGAGGGCTTGCCTAGCATGTGCAAGGACCTGGATTCAATCCCCAACACCGCAAAACAAACAAACAAAAACAAGCTCCCCCCACTAGGATCAAAGGGCATTTAGACTCCTCACGTGTTGAACATACACCTTAGCTCCCACCTGTCTCTCGGGTCAGTTCAGTCGCTGGAAGCTGCATTCTGCAATGGAGAGGATCCCCAGCCTCAGCTTCAAAGTCAAACTGTGGCAGGAGATAAACTGCTTTCCAAATGTGGGAGAAGGGCAACATGACCCCAAACCAAAGCTCCTTTGTTTTTTGCCAGATATCAGTGGCCTTTCTATAAAGGAGAGAGTGAACCTTCATGGAAAGCATCCACGTCACTAGGTGCTTACTACAGACACTTACTCAGCGAGTCTGCCAGGTCAGTGAATGAGGTCAAGAACTTGCCAAGCTGAAGGGCCATTGTCAACCAGCGGAGCCAAGAGAAGGAAAGAGTAAAGTAGTTCTGAGCTAAGAGGGGAGGCACAGCCTTCTTAGAGCTGCTTGAAAATATGTCTTTCTCTCCTTTCCACTTGACAGAGATTTAGGCACCTCTCAAGATAGATGGTCACAGTTGACAGAAGCCACACACGAATTTTCACCTGGAGGATTCTCCGACTACAGGCTGCGCAGGTGACACAAGGAAGGCACTTGTATCAGAAGTGTCCAGGTGTTACTGACTCTGTCTTGTGCCCCACCCTTGGGTGGCTTTCTCTCAGCCAGCCCATGGGTAGAAATAAGGACTGATTGCTCTGTTGCTGGTTCACAGACCAGAAAATGCTCAGCCACTGCTAGGTGATACGTGGGTGGGAAGTTATGCTTCTTTGCCTTTTTGTGTTGGTCTGTACTACAGGTCATGAGTTAGGTACATCCACATTAGTGTGGCCCCAATAGTACCAGACAACACTCAATTAAAGAGATTTTTCTCATTATATGAGATCCTTCAGCACCTTCTTGTTTTAAACTCTCCAAAACAGCTTGCCCCATTGGATAAGGAGAGGAGAACTCTCAATCCCACCAGTCCACACATACACCCTTGCTAGCTACTCAAGTGGTTCCAACATAGGCTTGAACAAAAAGATGGGGCTTTCAAATCCACCAGGCAATGCAATCTTGCAAACCAGCCAAATCATCTTGCAAACAGTCAAGTGGCAGGAATTCATTTAACTGTGACACAAATAGAAATGACTTTTGCAGCCAAATAACTTACACTTTCCAAATTGAGTTAGATTTTAATAGGACGGTCTCTCCTAAATTTTCTACAAGAATCAAGACTGTGTTCCCTGGGTGAAGCCAGAGTCATGATTCAGCCCCTTGGAGGCAAACCTCCTCTGTAGACTGGATCTTACTCAAACTGAAAGTCCAAAGCCGCTTCTGGCTCTGCTTTCCCCACCTGTGACTTGAAGAGTTGCTCTACTTCCGCTTTGCTGGGTAGATTTCCTCTTCTAGGACATTTCACAAAGTCAAGAGTTCTAAGTTCCTGAGTGAGAAAATTTAGCGCTGCCCAGTCTCAGAATGTACTCTGTGGGCCACGCGGAACATAAAGTGTTTGTCAATTACTAAGCTTCTGTTGAAGAATGTTGTGTTCTATAATATGGAATTGAAAATGATGCATATTTGTAGATGAATTAAATTTATAAAACAGAATGCTGGCAAATGACTTCAGTAAAAATAATGCAACATTAGACTCTCCTCATCACATAAGCTGAAGAGTCAGCTGCATGTAAAAAGAAAACAGTTGTTCAAACACATAAATAAATGAAATAGTGTTTGGGTCATAGGGCTCATGCTGATGGCTCTTAGGAAGTAACCGAATGCAATTAACTTGGGAAAACCATCAATAGTAAATTATAAATGTGACCGATGCATGATTTAATCATCCCGGTTACTTTTTTCAAACTTTCAAAACAAAGTCACCATCAGAAAAGTTATAGAAAGGGATATATATATATATATATATATATATATATATATATATATATATACACATACGCAGGCGTGTGCCCCAACATCCTGGGCACATGCCTGCGTATACATTCCCCAACTTGCTCCCCAATGATCGAGATCTGGCTGGTGGAATGAAAACAGGGATAAGGAATGTCACTTCCAGGTCCTTAAGCCTTCCCATACAATGCTCTCAGGCTTTCTGTCTTCCATATCTGCTAGACTTATGTGAAGGATGCCAAGCAAAGGGAAAGAGGGTCTGTAGTTGCAGGGAAAGGTAAATCCATTAGATAGGAGGCACCTGTGTCCCGTGGAGCCCTCCACACATCCTGATGGTACTGTGACCTACAGAGGCAGCCAATGGTTGTTAAGTGAACCTGCTCAAGACTTGAAGCTACATGAATATAGAGTTCACTTGCCAGGACTAATTCACATTCTTGCACGTTTTTATTTTTTCCATAGTTAGAACATATTAAACTCTTTGTCGATGTTACTAAATTTAGGCACATCCTCCCATGTCAAAATAAATTGACAGCAGACAAATAAGACAGAATGATACAGTCATAAACAGTCTTTTAGACAATCATGTTAACTTATGTTAAATTTAAAATTAAATATTCTAAAATAAAATTGGCATTAAATGCAGATAACAAGCAGTTGGGAGAAAAAATTTTAAATAGTGTTAGATTCCTTCTTTAATCATAATCTCTCTCTTTTTTTTTTAAAGAGAGAGTGAGAGAGAGGGGGACAGAGAGAGAGAGAGAGAATTTTAATATTTATTTATTTTTTCTTAGTTCTCGGCGGACACAACATCTTTGTTTGTATGTGGTGCTGAGGATCGAACCCGGGCCGCACGCACGCCAGCCCATAATCATAATCTCATACTGGCCATTTCACGAAAAAGTAATATTTTTCATCATAGTGTATACATTATTGTCAATAAATACCTCTGAATTACAAAGAGATGGCTGTGAATTCCCCATCCTTTAGCCTAATCAGTTGACACAAAAAATTACCTGCAACAAAGTTTATTAATTCTAGTTGTTTCAAATTATATGGGAAATCTCTATATATTAAAGAAAAAATAATCTAAAACACTTTCTCAAAAAGAATAAGTTTGACTTCATTGGCACTAGTATCAATGCTATATGACTTATAAAGTCCTATGACTTACCTGGACTAAATCAAGGATTAATATATATCCAGAATGTATATGAGTCAAAATGCATAAGAGGAAGGACCACATTCTACATGGTCCATGATCCCCACCAGGCCAGTATCAAAAAATGGATTTTCCAAGTAGAATCAACTTGAGCTAGCGGGTAATGATAGTGACATCAACAAAAAATACACCATTTTGACTCTATGTTTTTTATTTTTTAATATTTGTTACATATTTATACAAAAGAAAAGTTTACTGGGCCATCACCAGTGAAGAGATGGCCAAATTGAAATAAAAGCTAAAAAAAATCCTCTTTTATTAAAAGAGCACCCATTATCTATAATACACAGCACAATGGAATTTTTACTATAGATTATATTTGTTTCACTGTCTTTTAAAATTTCCCACACTATTTTTGTTGTAGTCACTTAGAATCATCCATGCCTACCAATTTCTTTCTCTCCATTTTTTTTTCATCCTGCTTCTACTTTCTACAATCTTTTCCCTAAAAAAAATTTTTTTTTAGTTCTTTTGTCCTGGACCTTATAAGTAGTAAATTCTTTCAGTTTTTAATATAAAAAATCTCTGTTTCATCTTCACTGAAATAATATTTTAGGCTATAGGTTTCTCGGTTGAGTTACTTCCCCTTGAAATTCTAAGTGTATATCCTAGGGAATTGTTCTTGTTTTTGATGAGGAATATGCTTTAGTGGGTAAATTGTCAGACTCTGCCCAGGCTTGGCACCATTACCCACCTGCTGTATGACTGGGCAAGATCCACTATCTTTCTGTGACTCAGTTTTCCTATTTGTAGAAAAGGGGAATCTAACATAGTCCATTGGGTTATTTAAAGATTCATATGTGGCTAATGTCTGGGACATAAAAAACATCCAATATCATTCTCATTTATCTTGTTCAGGACTTGCTGTCTTCTTGAATCTATAATTGTTGCATTACATTGTTTCTAGGAGGCTGAGGCAGGAGGATCCAAGTTTGAGGCTAGCCTCAGCAACTTAGTGACACCCTGTCTCAAAATAATTTTTTTTTAAAAAAGCCTGGGGATATAGCTCAGTGGTAAAGCACTCCTGGGTTCAATCTCCAGTATGGGAAAAAAAAGAGGAGGAGGAGGAGGAGAAGGAGATAGAAGGAAAGAAAAAGAAAAATTGGTCAATGTTTCTTCAAATATTGTCTTTCTTCCATCCTCTCCAATGGGAACTCCTAATAAATTTTGTTAGTCTTCCTCATTACAATTCCCATGCTTAACAACCTTTCCTGATTTTAATATCTTACTTTGGTGGGCTGTGTTTTATGTAATTTCCTTAAAACTACTCTGAGTTCACTAATATTTCCCTCCTCCTCTTTCTTCTTTCTCTTTCTCTCTCTTTTTATTTTTAATTTCTTTCTTTCCTTGGTACTGGGGCACTCTACCACTGAGTTATATCCTCTGCCCTTTTAAAATTTTATTTTGAGATGGCCTTGCTAAGTTGCCCAGGCTGACCTCAAATTTGTGATCCTCATGCCTTAGCCTCCCAAGTTGCTAGGATTACAGGAATGCACCACTGTACCTGGCTCACAAATTCTCTGTTTCGTTATGAATTTTCTACCACTTAATATATTACTTTTTTGTTAATTTTAAAGACACAGATTTTCAGGTTTGTATTAGGGTTCTCCAGAGAAACAGAACCTGTGGGATTTATACATAGATATGTAAGAGGAGGTTTATTATAAGAATTGGCTCACCCAATTATGGAAGCTGAAAATCCCACAATATGCCTCCCACATACTGGACACCTGGGAAAGTTGATGGTATAATTCAGTGTGAGACAAAGACTTGAGAACCAGGAGCTCTGATGTACCAGCGTAGCAGAGGCTGGATATCCCAGATTAACAAGAGAGAATCTCCGCTTTTTCTGCCTTTTTGTTCTGTGGGGTCCTCAGTAAAGTGGATGATGCCTGCCACATGGAAGAGGGCAGATCTTTACTCAGCTCACAGAGTCAAGTGCTGATCTCCTCCAGAAGCAGCACACAGACGGGCCCAGCAATAATGTTTTACCAGCTACATGTGCTTCCTTCTGCTCAGTCAGGTTGATGCATAAAATTTACCAACACAAGACCTTCTAATTCCATGGACATTATTTTCAGATATACCTGTTTTTCCCCCCAATGGTATTCTGTTATTTCCTTGTGATTGTAGGACTCATTTATTTGTTTATTTTAAACATACTTAGAGTCTTTCTGAGATTGTTCCATTATCTTCAGTTTTAGGTGTTAAGCCTCCTCTCTGTTCTGTGGTGTCTCCTGATGTTCCCCCATAGTGAACTCATTCTGCATGTATCTAGGAGGTTAGTCTGTGAGCAGCTTTTTATCCAGGATTACCTTTCTCCATTAGAGTTCCGTCTTCCTGGGGAGTGCCGGCATTGTATACAGAAATTTTGCTTTGCTTCTGCTATATAATCTCTGTATGTCTGGAGTCAATTTTTAAATTACTTTTTTAAAGCTTCACGAGCTTATGAACAAATGTGTAACAACAAATCCCACCATTCTATACAACTATTATATACCAATTAAAAGCATGGGGAAAAAAAACATAGTCTATGCTTAATGTAAATCTTAATTGTGTACCTAGACTTGGAACTTTGAATTCTCTTAGGGTTAAGGGCTTTTTCACTCTATCTAGAGTCCTGGGCAGAAGCATGCTTTCTTGAAGAGCAGTCCAGAGTAGAGGCTAAAAACACAGTTCTGAAGACCACTTGGATTTCAATCTTCACTTGACTTTGTATTAGTACAGACACTCGGGCATATTAAAAAAAAAAAAAAAAAAAAAAAAAAAAAAAACAACATCACTGTGACTCAGTCACCCTGTCTAGAATCCTTCTTCAATCTAGAGGGATTAGAAAACTCCACACATGTCAGTACAGGAAAATGACAGTGATGATTGATGCTTACAGTACATACTGTACATTCTGCAGTGTTCTAAATATCTTGCTTGTGTTCACTCCTTTAATCCTTATAACAGTCTTACAAGGTAGGCATTATTATTATAAATAAGAAAACTGAGTCACAGAGTTTTTGACATTTTAAAAACTATGCCTAAGGAATAATGGATTTCTTTTCCTTTCTTTTATACTCAACCCCCTCCCATATATATATTTCTTTCTCCACACAGGAAAAAGCCTCGGAGGATGGTTGAGGCAGGGGATGCAGAATGGGGAGGACAACTCACCCTGGCACAGTCTGCTGCGATGTTGCCAGAATTGAAACTTTGCAGTTGACTTTGAATACACTTTTCATTCAAAACTATCACAGGAAAGGGCTCATTTTGCAACACCACAGGTTCTTTCTACCCAGATGCCATTTGAGAGCACGCTTTAATTTTCTAAAAGCTCACAGACAACTTCTGGGAAAATGCAGGGAGCCATGAACTCATTTCACACCACATCACTGGCTGAGCTGAAAGCTCTTATCCTCTGCAGAACCTGAGCAAAGCAGACAAAAGTGGATGGGCTACCCAGAGTGACCTCAGAAACTCCTACTTCTTCCCCCAAATCCCCTGACTTTATGCTTTAAAAAAAAAAAAACTCCCTAGATTCACCAGAATCATTGTATCTTATGAAAGAAAATATAATGCAATGTCTTCATGCAACATCTTGTATGAAAGTCTTAAAAAATGATTCAAACTAGAGGTTTCTTTCTGATGGAACTGGTTTTTATTGTTTATTATGTATAGGAAAGAATAAAACAAGATTATTGGGAAAAAAAGCAATGCTTAATAAAATTTAACCATCTGCCATGTAGACTGATGAAATTTAAATATTGGTCAAAAAACCTGCAATAATCTCCTAAACCATCCCTCCCACAACTGCAAGACTGCAGGGAGGGGGAAGGGCTCTGAAGTGAGCTCTTGATTCCCTGCATTTTCTCAACTCAAGTTCCTGGTGACAAAAGTTCACAGCAGTAGATGCAGGATGTGGATTAGGGATGGAGAGTAGTCTTTGTTGTTCAGAAAAGGCTCTTCCACTAAGGACCACTAACCACATCAGGATTCCAAACCCGGACCCTTCATTTCCTCTGTGTGTACGGGTCATGCAACCTTAACAAACCTCGGGTTCCTCATTTGTAAGATGGGGGACAACCCACGTGTCAGCCAATGTTAGCCAGCCACATGGTAATACCCTAGTTCTCCAACCTTGTAGATGAAGATTTTTTAAATATTTAAATTTAAATGGCTTAAGCCTCCATCCAAATACAGAGGGGAAGACAGCATGCAGGAGCCCATCCCAAACAATCCTGGAGATAACTCATGCTTCTGCTGGTGACCTGATCAGATTTCCTCGACCCCACTGCCATCTTGCCTCTTGCAAGTCCACCTTCCCTTCATCCTCACTAGCCTAACATTGAGGTGTGTGTTTCAAACCATGCATCCATCCATGCTTAAGGTTGATGATTGAAGAGGACTTGTGATGATGTGGCGGAGGGGCCGCCGGGTGAGGGGACCGCCATCACAGACTCAAACCCCTCTATGCTTTAAATGTAACTTTACACATTTTTGTTCTCAAGAATCCCTCAGTCATCCTTGATCATGGAAACTTCCCCCTGGCTGTTTTTCTTCCTCAGGGACCTCCACACTCCCACCATGTGGTTCAGGACCTGCCCTCTTCACTTCTCTCCTTTCCTCTCTTGTCATTTTTCATACTGAAAAATGTGGAGCCCTGATTCTGAACCTTCTGCAGAACTCTGGAAGATGCTTTAACATGCAGAACTCATTAAGATGCTTTAAAAATAAGGTCATTTCCCCCTATTTCTCCCCTTCAAACCCCAACACAGAAGTTATAATATCAGTTATTATAAGATCACATTCCTGGTGATGGCTCTCTTGCTCATCAATGTCTTTAAAGAGAAGAGACCAGTATAAAAATGCATTATTTCCACTATCAATATGAATCGTGACGCTTCCTCCTGCTTCCTCCCTTGAAGAACCAAGGGCCGTCATTTTTTCTTTCTTCTTCTTCTTCTTTTTTTTTTTTTTTTTTTGGTTTGTTTGTTGTTTTAAGTAGCAATTTGTTCCCTTCCTTCTTGTAGGAGATAACTACCTATTCTTTAGTAGAATTGAGGATAACACATGAGAATATGCCAACTGCTAGGCCTAAACTGAGTGTAGTGGCACTGTGGCCGATTTCAGTTTTGACTGCTACTATTGCTACCCTCCTCCTTTAGGAAACAGTGATTTAAAAAATAAATAAGTCATGTATCTTCTGATTTAACCTCTCCATTAGATTCCCACTGCTTTAAGAAGATAATCCAATGTCTTTGTCACCAGGATCTACAGGTCTTGCTTTCTAATCTTTTTCCTACTTCTTCTTTGATATGACCCCAAAAACACAAACAACAAATAAATAAATGAACAAATGGTCCGTCTCAAACTAAAAAGCTTCTGCATGGCACAAGACACAATAGAGAGACGGCCCACAGACTGGGAGGAAATTTTTGCAAACCATATATCTGATAAGGGGATAATATTAAAAATCATATGAATAAACCACACAACCTAATAACAGGAAAACAATACAATCAGAAAATGGGCAAAGAACCTACATAGACATTTCTCAACAGAAGACAAAACAAACAGTCAACAGATACATTTAAAAATGTTCTTCATCAAATCAAAGGGAGATCAATAGAGTGAAGGTCCAGGAGAAGGGAGGGGGCAAGGGAAAGAGGAAATACTGGGGAATGATATTGGTAATTATATTGCTATGTTATGTGTATGTATGATGAGTATGTGACAATCAATCCCATCATTATGTACATCTTATAATGCACCAATAATAGGGAAAAAATGCTCTTCATCACTGATCACCAGGGAAATGCACATTAAAACCACAATGAGATATTATTTTAGACCTGTTAAAATAGCTATTATCAATGAGTTTGGGTTATGGCTCAGTGGCAGAGCACTTGCCTAGCATATGTGAGGCACTGGGTTTGATCCTCAGCACCACATTAAATAAATAAAAAATAAAAACTTACATCAACAGCTAAACAAATTTTTAAAAATAGCTACTATCAAATGAGATGAAAGGTAAGTGTTGGCAAGGGTGTGGAGAAAAGGGAACCCCTGTACATTGTTGGTAGGATTATAAATTAATAAAGCAATTATGAAAAACAGTATGGTGGTAGCTCAGAAAACTAAAAATAGAATTGCCATTTTATGATCCAGTAATAAGAATGGAAACCAGGGTGCTGAAGAGATATCTGCAGCCTGAGTGCTTTGCAGCATTGTTCACAATAGATAGAGTAGGGAAGCAATCTGTGTGCACATCATTGGACGAACAGATAAAGAAAATGTGGTATACGCACACAATAGAATCCTATTCAATTTGAAAAGAATGATTTTCAAGACTATAGATGAAACTGGAGGATATTATGTTTAAATGAAATAAGCCAGATGCACAAAGACAAATGCTGTACCTTCTCACATATGTATGGAATCTAAATATCCAAACTCATAACTAAAGAGTAACATAATGGCTTCCAGAGGCTGGGGGAGGGAAAGAGGTGGCAACTGGGAGATGTTGATCAGAGAGTACAAAGATTCAGTTAGAGAGGAAAACCAAGGTTTAGAGACTATTGCACAGAATGGTAACTTTAGTAAAGAATAATGCATTGTATATTTCAAAATTGTTAGAGAGAAGATGTTTTCACGACAAAAAAAAAAAAATAGGTATGTGAAATGATGAATTAAGCCTGACTTAACCAGTCCAGTATATCACAAGACATTGTATCTCATAAATATATAAAATTATTATTTGTCAACTATGAATGCAATTTTAAATGTTAAAAACAAAATAAGTACAATTTTTAAAGTCCTTAGGATACTGTAATATCTTTTTAAATATAAAAAAGAAAAATTTGTACTGATTTCACAGCTTGGTGTCAGGTAATGTTTTGGACACTTGAAAAACAACAGTGAAAAAATTAGAAAAGCATCTTTTTTACCCAAAGGACTTTGTAGCTACAATTTACCCTAGAACATACTTACCAAGAATTTAGCAAAATCTGACTCTTCCTCATACTTTCTCAAGTATTCCTTCCCCAGAAAAGACTTCCCCAACCACGTTTTCCTTATCCACTCTCCTGGTCACTATGTATTACATCATCCATCTTTGATCTCAATTGCACTTATCATTTTCCAATATTGCCTTGCTCATTAATCAATCAATCAATTAATTTAACTTAAATTTTTTTCTTACTGATCATCCATCTTTCTGAATGAGGATATACATGTACACTTCATGAGAGCAGGAGCTTAGTCTACTATGCACCCCACTGTATCCCTGGAGCCCATAATGATGCTTAGCATACTGTAGACACTCAATAAATCATATACACTGAATTAGTGAATGAGTGAATGGATGAATGGATAAAACTGTCTCTACTTTTTTAAAAAACATTTTTTTGTAGTCGTGTATGGACAGCATGCCTTTATTTTATTAATTTGTATGTGGTGCTGAGGATTGAACCCAGTGCCTCACATGTGCTAGGCAAGCGCTCTGCCACTGAACTACAGCCCTAGCCCCTGCCCCTATTTTTGCTTTTGAATCCAATCTCCCTCCATCACAAGGTCCTTGTTGAGTTGTCAATAATCATGCGTCTTCTACCACATTTGGGTATAGTTTGGGTATGTGGGTCAATATGAACCTATACTCTTTTGGATACAGTGATTAATACAAAGAATTGGGCACAGGGTCCAAGCCAGACCAGTTGGTGCCCTTCTCCAAATATTTCAAAATTAGACAGGAAGTGTTCATGGTTCACAAGCTTTAAGGATAGATATATACATATATAGATATATAGATATAAAACCATCACTGTTCACCACCTTTTTTTAAATTAATTTTAGTTGTCAATGGACCTTTATTTTATTTATATGTGGTGCTGAGACTCGAACCCAGTGCCTCCCACATGCTGGGCAAGTGCTCTACCACTGATCTACAACCCCAGCCCTCACCACCTTCTTTTAAGATAGAAAGAGGTTGTCAAGGGTAGACAAGAATGAGATAAATTTAAATGAAGCCACACTAAGAGCTAGAGCTATAGAGAGTATCTTGATAACATCCATTGGGCATCTGCTTCCATTTTGCTTGAAGCCTAGTATCCCACCTCTGTAGGTCACTGCATTTCTATTTTTGCTAGAGCCAAGTTGAGCTGGATTTCTGTACCATGTAACTGAAAGTCTAGACTGAGTCTCTGCTTAACACAGATCACTTCCAAACATCTGCTCCTTTTCCAAATGAAAGAATAAAGCATTGTAACACCAAGCAACAGTTAAGGCATTTGGCTCTCCACCCTGGAGTGCTGTTTGAAAATTGAACTTGAGAGAGGGCTGCTGTTAAGTTCATTCCTGCATTTGAGATCATCTGAATGCTGCTTGAAAATTCCCACCCACATCCCCTTCCTCTCATCATTCAGTAAGCAGCAAGGTTTACTTCATTCAATAGAGTGATTTTTCTCTCCCACCCCAGAATGCTTTGCAAAAGATCCTTTGCTCTAGGTTTGGTCACTAATAGTACTGGTGATAGCTAGGGTCCTTCCTTTTCCTCCAGCTCTGCTCCTCTTTCCCAAAGACCAGAGTCCAAATGAGAGGCAAACCGAAATCTTATGTCTGAACCCAGAGCTATGTCTGATTCATTATTACACTTCTCTACGAAAAGAGAAAAAGCAATGACATTAGTGGGGTTCATTGTGCCTTGGTGGTTGCAAAGCCTTTCCTGCCCAGACCAGAGACTGGGTAATTCACCCTGGGTGCTTTAAAACTCATCAGAAAACCCAAGACAAAAGGCAGCATAACACTGCAAAAATAAGACTATTGAGGCAAGGCCCTCTACTCTGTGTATTGAACAGAACACTGCTCTGTTCTGTGACCTGGCTTCTCAATTTGATTCTCTCTGTTCTTGAATATGCTCATAATCTGTTGGGATCTGCTCCTTTTCTTTAAACCTCCTACTTTGAGAAAGGATTCTTCCTCCACCAAGTTCTCAGCTTCTCCCTAGCTATTCCCTTAAATCAAGGAAAAGATCTTACCCACACATAATGAAGCCATTATTATTCATGAACTTCATTTTTGTTGCCAAGATCTAGGGGCAAGAAATACTAAAATGGAGGATCTTCTCATTTTTTTTTTCCAGTTCTCTGGACCAAGTAGTAAAAAAACAAGACAAAAAAAAAAACAAACAAAAATAGCCTCTGGCATGTTACTCTGGAGGGAAGGTATGCACTGCTTGCTGGATATGCTTTGCACAGAACCCAATATATGTACAGTATGTAATATTAATAATACTAATGACTAGCTATGCCAGATTAAATGGCCCCCTAAAAGATATGTTTTTGTCCTAGAACTGGTAAGTGTGACCTTATTTGGAAAAAGGGTCTTTGTAGATGTAATTAAATGAAGGATCTCAAGTGAGATTATTCTGGATTGCCCAGGTGAGCCCCAAATTCAGTGACAAGCATCTTTTTATTTTTTTTTAATTTGGTACCAGGGGTTGAACTCAGGGGTACTCAACCACTGAGCCATACCCTCAGCCCTATTGTGTACATTAATTCAGATACAGTGTCTTGCTGAATTGCCTAGCACCTCCCTTTGCCGAGGCTGGCTTTGAACTCACAATCCTCCTGCTCCAGCCTCCCTAGCTGCTGGGATTACAGGCATGCGCCACCACGCTGGGCTGACATGCATCTTAATAGGAGGTAAGAGGTAGATACATAGAAGAAATGGCCATGTGAAGACAAGGAAGAGATTGGAGTTAGGAAGAGGCAGCCTAGGAGCTTCTGGGCCACTGGAAGAGGCAAGGATTTTTCTCCCTATAGCCTCTGGAGGGAACATGGCCCTGCTGACACCTTGACTTTGAACTACTTTCCAGGACTGGGGGAGAATAAATTTTTGTTGTTTTAAGCTATCAAGTTTGTATGGAAAGCAAATTAATATAGAGCCTATTTCATGCCTACTATGCTTACATCCATGTTTGCTGCTTCTCATTCTTTCTCTCCCCTTTTCACAGCAAAACATCCTCACAAGGGAGGTTTAAATCAAAAGCCCTGCCCACAGTCTGCTGAGGAAAGGGTGAAGATGAATTCAAATTCAGTCCTGATTCTGAAATCCACACTTTTCCCATCATGCCCCTATTTCTGTATTTAATAGTCTATTTTCAAGTCACTGTAGTATCTGATCCCAACGCTAGTTTCTAGCATATTTGACATCCAAAGGATTTCATTTTTTAATGTTCCCTGTTCCCTTATGAGACATAATTATTTTCAGAAATAATCATAATTAGATGAATGTATTCTATGCAAGGATTAAAATTCACATTTACCACACACAAAAAAATTACACTTTACAGTTTGCATGGTTTCACTGCTTCTTACAGAAGCACAAATAAAAACTCCTAGTGGTCACATAGAAGAATGTAAAATTACTCAGTTCTTTTTCCTTACAACCTTATGGTGGTTGTGCCTTTTTTAGGGGGTGGGGGTGGTAGCAGGGTTTGAACTCAGGGGCACTCTGACCACCAAGCCACATCCCCAACCCTATTTTATATTTTAATGGAGACAGGGTCTCACTGAGTTGTTTAGTGCCTTGATGTGGATGGCTTTGAACTCGTGATCTTCCTGCCTCAGCTTCCCAAACTGCTGGGATTACAGGCGTGTGCCACCATGCCTGACTCCAACTCTTCCTTTCTAATCTACTGTTTTAAATACAGAAATATACACTGTATATTCAAAGTATGACCTGAGCCCCACGTAAGTGGGAACAATTCTGATCCCATAGGAATTTACTCTAGAAACAAATACATGTTGCTATGCCCCTCATGTTGGGGTCTGATTGAGTAACAGGGAGTTGTCCAAATTAAATCCACACTGAATACAATGTTTTTTAAAAAGATGTGCATGTTTGTCTTTTTTTATTGTGGTAAAAACATAAAATTTACCATCTTAACTGATATTAAGTGTACAGTTCCACAGTGCTAAGTATATTCACATGGTGTGCAACTGATCTCCAGAACTTTTTCATTTTGCAAAACTGAAAATCTGCATCCAGCAAACAATTCTCCATTTCCTTTTTCCTCACCCCTCATAACCACCAATCTATTTTCTAGTTCTAAGAATTCATTGCTATAGCTACTTCATTTAAGTAGTACTATTTATCTTTTTGTGATAGGTTTGCTTCATTTATGTAAAATACTTTTAAAAGTGTAATTCAGATGAAGCTCACAAATATATTATTAAAACTCAACATTAATCTATTAAACACTACTGAATTGTACATATACTAATGGTTCAGATGATAAATTTATATGTATATACTATCTTAAAAAAGAAAAAATTGGGGCTGGTAGAGTGCTCAACTCGCACGTGCAAGGCCCTAGGTTCGATCCTCAGCAACACATAAAAATGAATAAAATAAAGGTATTGTGTCCAACTAAAAAATATTTTTTAAAAAGAAAAATTATTGTAAAATACCCTCAACACTTGTTGGATAATTTTTTTT
Source organism: Spermophilus citellus (assembly GCF_964194105.1). Classification (NCBI taxonomy): domain Eukaryota; kingdom Metazoa; phylum Chordata; class Mammalia; order Rodentia; family Sciuridae; genus Spermophilus; species Spermophilus citellus. The sequence continues at coordinate 205,464,050 of NC_138185.1, forward strand.
TCTTGTTGGGGAGAAGTGTTTATCATGGACAAAAGCTTAGGATTGCTGCCACTTAGTAATAATAAAAAGCACACCAAATTTAATCAGCATTATTATTGTGTTTATATTCTCTTCCAACACTTCATCTCCTTATTGCCTATATCCAGGACAAACTGGTCCTCTTCTAAAATCACTACTGCTACAAAATATGACAGGGAGGACAGCATTCGACAGCTTTACCTGGAACCAGTCCAGGCAACCTGACCTGCCATGTTAAAAAAATTAAAATGGGTTTTAAAAAAATAACTGTCTTAGTTATTTTTAAATAACTTAGTTCGGGCTGCTAGAAAAGAAAAATCTGAGGGACTTATAAAGAATAAACATTTATTTCTCAGTGTCTGGTAAGAACAAGTTCTTTGCTCCATCTTCACATGATTGGGCTAGCTAGCTGTCTGTGGTCTCTTTTATAAGGGCACCAATCTAATCTTTGTAAAGAGGTTTCATGATCAGATCACCTCCCAAATGGCCCACTTTCTAATATTAATACTTTGGGAGCTGGGATTTCAACATGAATTTAGGGGAACATTAAACAGATCATAATAACTATAAAACATTTGCCTCTGGGTTTCCTATATCCCTGCTGCACCCTATAAGAAAGATTCAGAAACCAGGATCACTTTGATTACATTAGGAAGCTCTCTTGGAGAAAAAAAACTTAAGAGAACTAATGTGAGCTGAGTGTAGACAACTCTCCTTTGGGCAAATAAAAATATTTTCTTTTTTTCTCTTATAAGCATACTCTTTTCCTTTAACTCATTTAAGTATTAAGGAGAGGAAAACCCTAACTGACCACTTTGTTGATTCCCAAGTCAGCAGAACAACTCTCCAGAGTGACTGTGACCCCAGTGGTGTTTATCTCCCTGTCTTTGATTCAGAGTTGGGAATGCAGTGAAAAGTGCAAAAGGGTTCTCAAAGTACCTCCACTAATCAGAAACCAAGACCAGGCTACTGGCAGACCATGATCGCTTATCAACAGGTCTAACTCATGTGGAAACCATTTGCTCCTGAAAACTGAGGTGGTGGATAAACCTATTTCATCCAAACTATGCTAGAGATGAAGCATCTTGACCTCACTCTGCCCACCTGCCCACACTTCTTGCAATGTGATCTTAGGCAAATGATGTGGCTTCCATAAAGTGTTAGTCAACTCATCTATAAAATGAAGATGAAAAATGATGATCCTCAGGGCTATTGTGAGAATTTAAAGAGCTAGCAAAATATTTGGCACTGAAGAAATATTTATTCCTAGCCCATGTAACTTTTCCTTGGCAAAACCAGTTTTTCAAAACATGTCTTTCTGGTCCACTGAAAGCTGTGTCTATAAAATCTTTTGGTCAATTTCAAGCAAGGAAATAGAAGATGCCATCAAAAGCCATTTAAGAAAGTCTTAGCTCTAAGTCATTTAAAATTATTCAAATTACAAAATTAAGGAAATAGTCAACAAATGCTCTTGTATCAAGCACCATTATAAAATCTTTATATGTATATTTTAATCCTTAAAATCATATTGTCATTTCACATATGGAGAAACTGAAACCAAAAAGATTCAGATATTTATCAATGTAGGATGCTTGAATTAAACCGCAAAATACAAGACTTGCTGGCAATAAATAAAATATCTTTATTATGATTTTAGTAGTTAAAATTTGCTCGTTTCCTAGATAAAGTAGTCTGTAACAGGATAAAAAAATTACAAAAAAGGCAAGCTCTTTCTTAATGATTCATTTGAATTAGCTATAAAATGAAAATACCTGCTAATTATTTAATACCGTCTAAAATAACACAAAATATATTCAATATGTAATACAAACCTCAATAATCCAATTTTCCTAATAAGCAATATTTACAAACTCTGAACTAAGAGAAAAAGATTTAGTTAGACAAAGAAATAAGAGAATAGTGGCTTTAAATAATTTTATCCTAGGTAATCTACGCTTTGGAGTAGAAAATACTCATTTAATACAATATTAATTATATTAAAATTACACTTAGTTGGTGTGAAGTGAGCCCAACCTAAATTCCTGTGTGCCTGGAAAATACAACTTTTAAAAAGCCATTATCAAGAATTGGTAATAGTTTAATAATTCAGACTGACATCTAAACCAACTTATCTTAAAGGTGCAGAATTTAATGACACCCTTATTTTTGTTAAACTTATCTTCATTAACAAGGTAAAGCACTTTCCTTTCTAAACTGTATTAATCTTATTCAATAATCTATGTAATAATGTCATAGGCTAGTAAGCAAAGCAAGCAACATTACTTTTTTAAATAACATCTTTAATTAAAGTTTTGCAAAGGTAAAATATTAAACTTAAAATAGGTCTTAGTACATGAAAATACTAAGTTCTCTAATTGTATTCCAAGATGGGTCTTTAAAACATAATATCCCATTCATCACAGAAGAGCAACCTTGATCTGCAATTGTACAGAATGAATTTTACAAACATAATAAATATATTTACGCCCTTATACATAACAGTATGTACAACAGCAGTTGACAATAGTAGCTCAGAACAGCAAAAAGATTAGTTCCTCCCCCCCCCCCCCAAGTTGTAGCCCTGTGTATACTGGACTGATTTAAGGAAATTTGACTAAAGGAGAGAGTAGTTAGTAACACAATATAATTCTCTAAAAGAGAAGGAAAAAAGTTTGTTCCTCAAAATAAACAAAAATAGTTTGATCTGTTCTTCTTAAAATCACAGAAAAATAATGATAGACTAAGGCAGGATTCAAAAGGGAAGTGTATAAACCTCAAGAGTAATTTAGCATAATAGATGATTAAAATGCAAAACTAACAAACCAATGAGGAAACATATAAAACAACTACTTTTTAACCAGAAATTCAAAATTGGCTATAGCTGATTCAGACAGGTAGGTGGGAGACAGACATTATGAAATGAAAATATACAAAGACATATCAATAAAATATTACATTGCACAAAAGCTCAAAAAAGCTCAAAATGAAATAATCTGAAAATATAGGAATTTTCTCAAGTGAAAGAAAATACTAAAGTTATAAAGGGAACTCCCAAGAAGGAATTATGTCTGTTCCTATACAAGGAATATTTTCCCTCTAATAATAGTGAATTATTGCTATGATAATAAAAAATTACTCTTAGAGGGAGACCATTCTTTTAATCCCTTCATAAGAGCCTGGAAAAAAAAATCCTTGACTTTCACTATAGCAAAAGACAACCTTTACACAAAAGCTATTATATTTTTATGATATTTTCTAAAACCAGAATCTATTTTGCTGGTCAACAACATATTTTAATCACTAGACACAATGCTCAAATCTTGTTGTAATTATACAACATCAGTGGCTTTGATTTTTAAAAAGCCAACAGTGCAAATTATGATGACATTTAATTAACATAAATGTGAACATCTCAAAAAATATAAAAGCTTAATATAAAGATCCCCCTCATAAAGCAGACATTTTAATCTAGAATCGAATTGCACATTGAAGAGTTGTTTTAGCCACATGCAGCGCTCTACAGAAATTAAATGTGCTATCAGGCATTCAAGTGACCAGAGCATACAAATGACCATCCAACAAGACTTGTATGCCAAAAGGATATACTTCCACACTTCAGTAATTTTCTGTAAATTTTCCATAGCACTTTTGTTTTTTGAGTAAAAGGTGCCATCATCATCATCTGTGCAAATCTAAACAAATTCTCTTCTGAATAAGCAATGGTTATTATGAAGTCTGAATGATTTTTCCCCTTTGGATAAAGATGCTTTCATTTAAAAACTCTGAAAGTGGGAATCCCTTGCCTTTTCAAAGGAATGACATTTTAACGAAACCTAATGAAATGATTTGTTAAATATGTTAAAAGCATGATTAAAAATTCAAAGCAAGTGACATTCATATAGCAAAAGCCACTATAATAAAAAATAAAGCAAGCTATTTGATTAAAAAGAAACACGATGCAATAATACATAAGAGCACAATTTGGTATGCAGTGTTGTTTGGACCAGCTTTCAGAATTTTCACAGGTAGAAGAAAAGCATTTGCCAAGTATATCATAATTCATATGCAATATACAGGTGCAAATACAACTGGTTATTTCCTGCTTCAAAATAACTCCAGTGAGTCATTCTGAAAGCAGTGGTTGTTCATGTTTGCAAATATAATTATAAAAATAGGCCAGTACACAATGCTACTATGAATATTTGTCTACAAAGAGGGCCCAAGACATGAGCTGAACATCATACAGTAATCAAAGTTTCAGTAGTATAAGAACTACTAGATACGTCAAAGAGTTTTTACTTATGCAACACTGCAGCACTGCTAAACTTTTATAGGTAGTTCAGGTCACTGACTTACTTCTTCATTGAGTAAACATAAGCCTCCTAATAACTATACTGAAAAGGACACTGAACAGGACTTCTGTGATTTTACTCCCTCCATTCTAGTCTTACTTATAATTAAAAATAAAATAAAAAAACCTGTGTGTGCTTTGAGAGTAGTGGGGTAAACAAATTTCCCCTCAAAAAAAGCTAAATTAATAGTCAAAATAAAAACTCTTATTACCAGTTATGGCATCTAAATAAAACCTAGCTACTAGAATGCCAGACATCACCATTTATACCAAAATTCAGAACAAAAGTTAAAAGAGACCAAGTTGGAAGTGGGGTGAGAAGTAGGAAAAAAAAAAAAAAAGTTGATTAACCTTGAGAAATGTAAAGATACGTTTTTAAAAAAATAAATAAATAAACACTATAATAGCTCACAGTTTTCTCCTTTGTAAAGTACTTTAAAGTGTTTATCTGTTAGTTCTGGAAATACATAAAGGCAAATGAAGGGAAGACAACAATGGAAGACAAAAAAAATCAATATACCAGTAACTTATTAAACATGTGAATTTTGTTAAGAAAAACCATGAAAAGTTGAATTAATTATTAGAACACAAAAGTGAAGGTGAATGTTCCTACAGGTCTCCCAGGCAGCTGATTCACACAGATGGCAGTGCCATATTGTTCTTTAGAGCCCCTTAGAGAAATACAGAGCTATGCATTCTAAAATACATATTAAAGTTCTATTATTTTTAATATACAAGTCAAATTTCTATGTTTCTTTCCAATGTGCAAACTGGAGCCCAAGTCTATATTATCAATGGCCCTTCTAGGCCACTCAATGCAAGAGAGGTAAATATGTACTTATTAGTTGCCCACCTCCCTCAACCCCCCAAAACTTCCCCTCAAATTACAAAGTTACTTTTAAAAAATTTGTTCAAATAAAATAATAGGTTTTTAAATTCTTTACCAGTAAACACAAGAAACTTTTATAATTACTAAAATGTTTAATAAAAATCCAGGTCCTCACCACCTGCCCTTTATGCTTCAATCAATATACAGAATGTTATCTGAATGTTTACCTTAAAGACTAAATGCATATATAAGCACACACTTCAGCCAAACAAGAAAAATCTTCATATATCCATGTATATACAATTTTAGCTAGATGGTACCTTTGTAAAATAAAAATGTGTTCCTGAGGAGCCAATTTGGAATTTCTTTTTAAAGGGTTACAGTTTTTCTGTAAGGAAATTGAAGTTGTCATTTTAATTCCACACAATTCAGATAAGACCCAAGTCTTTAAATTACATTTAATAAGTATGAAAACCTAATTAAAATAAATATCCATTCCTGGGTCAATTTTGTCTCCAAACTGTGATTACTGATTACTTCCTTATATCTTAGATGTTTCATAAAGCAGGGAAGGAAGAGTTATATATTACCAAGGGAAAATAACAAGTAAAAATATTTAAGACCTATCATGAGAATTTTAAATTGTTTTCTTATACAAGTGAATTAAAATTCAACACCATAATTCTTACCCTTTTGTAAAAAGCTCACACGCAATTTTTACCAAATATAACCACATACAATAAGCAGTTTCAGTTCAATCTATCAAAAGGGAAGTTTCTTCAGTTCATTCCAACAAGAATCTTCTGATTGAGCCCAAGTTGGAGGAAGGAATAGAGACAAAGCTTTACATGCTAATTACCGGTGGCAAGTTCCTGTATTTAAAATTGACAATTATGGTTTTCCTACACAAAACCCCAACCCCCCCACCCCAACAACCCCAGGTGCTACAGTTCCATGGCTTGCCAGTTAGAAGTAGTGTCTATGTTGTCAAGGCCTATCTTTGTTCCAGTAGCTTTGCTTCTACTGCACTTTTCTGACATGCAGAAATGAAGTTTTGGTTGGTGTTGTCCCAAGTTTCAAACTGTTCACTTTAAATTTTTTTTAAAGTTTCTTTTATTTATAAAAGAAAGAAGCAACTCTTCACCATTCAGCATCTCCAATGGCTTTGGAAAATATATAATCTCTTCCATTAAGATTCATAATACCATCCTTGAGATGAAATTTCCATTTGTTTTTACTTCTGTGTATCTAAACAAAAACAAAATTAAATGAATGTAAGAGATACAATCAGAAAATAGAAAAATAAAGAAAAAGCCTATTCACAAAAAAAAAAAAAAAAAAAAAAACAAACCCAAATGTTCTATTGTAATTTGGTTTCTTGTTTAACTTCACCCCTCCCCGCAAAAAACACAACCCACAACACAGTAGGTAGTTTTAGAAATACTAATTTATCTGTAATATATTATAGTTCATACTACTGTGTTCACTAGTTAATAATTATTTTTAAACATACAATTATAGTTTCAATTTCTTTTATAAAAACGAAACTTCTTAGTAAACTTCTTAGTGTTCTTAAGACCTAATATGGAATATAATAATGCAGAAGTGCTTACCAGGGACAGATATTTTCTGAGATCCCAAGCCTAAACTTCATGGTGCAAGTACTCTCTATGGCATATTCTTGGGAAATGGTTATTCAGTGTCTGCTTGTATGTGATCAGAAGTAGGGAGCAAATATTTCCAAATTAAATCATTATTTTCTGGGACAGATCTCTTCAAGGGCTTTTGTATTTTATCCCTTACTGAAATTAGCTTCCTAGTTCTGCTTTTTGAGACTTAAAAAACAAACAAGCTTTTATAGGATTGAAAATCACTCATGCTCCTCCTCTAGAATCACCTCTTCTTACTAAAACAGCACAACAGATGGGCACAGTGGCACACTCCTATAATCCCAGCAACAGGGGAAGCTGAGGCCAAATGATTCCAAGTTTGGGCCAGCCTTAGCAAATTAGTAAGACACTGTCTTCAAATAAAAAATAAAAAGGTCTGGAGATATAGTTCAATAGTAAAGCACCCCTGGGTTCAATTCCCAGTACAAAAACAAAACAACACAATAAAGTTAAAAGAGCAAACAGATCAGAGACTCTTGCATTAAATGGCTGCTTATAGCTCTAATCTAAACAATATAAACATTAAATCTAACATATTATAGCGGATGACCTGAATGTCTGATAGACATGAGATTTAACATATCCAAAGCTGAACTCTCTTTCTCATCTCCTAAACCTGCTCTACATGCAGCTGAGTTGATGGCGTTATCATCCCTTTTTTCCAGTTACTCATCAATTTGAGTCAGTTTATTCTAGGAAATCCTGTTGATTTTTCAAATCATCATCATTCAAGATCCACTAATCCCCACCAACTTTAATACTACCAGCATAGTCTCAGTCACCATTATCTTTTACTTGGATTATTATAGTATCTCCCTAAATAGTCTCCTTATTGTATTTAACCCTTCCTTCCTCCCTGTACTCTTATCCTCAAAAAGAAGGCAAAGTAATTCTTTTAAAATTAAATCAGATTATACCCTTTGAAACCTTCTAATATCTTCTCCGTATACTTAGAATAAGAGCCTATAACCCATACAATCTGTCTTCCCTATTTTTATGGCTTCCCCACCTGAGTCTCACCACACTGGCATGCCCCTGCTGCTCCTGACACTCAAGTAGGCTCTGCCACCAACAATGACAGGGTAATTCCCTTCAACTCTTTTACTCAAAAGTCATCTTCTCCAAGGGTCTACTTACTATGACTACTGTATTTAAAACTGAAACTTGTCCCCCACCATCCCTTCTCTGCATTTTTCTGTAGCAAATATCAGCTTCTAATGCGCTACATTAATTTATTTATTATGTTTTAGCATCTGTCTACCTCTACTATAGCAAGTTTCCCAATGACAAAGAATTTTTGTTCACTAGTGTATCTCAAGCTCCTAGGAATAGTACCCTATGATACCATACCATATGCACTCAATAAGAATTTATTGAATGAAAAGACCTGTCTCCCCCTCGGATTCTCTATAAGTACATTAATTATCTGTAAAATGGGTTTACAAATTTATTTCCAGCATGAACTGAGAGATTGCAACCTAAGAGATTATATACAAGTGGTGAAAAGCCAGAAAATAAAAATTTCATAGATCAAGGACACACAGCTGAATAGCAACTTGTAAAACAATAATGTAGAAAAGTTTCATAGGTCAAATAGTAGTCCATACACTCAGAACTGAAGTCATATTAGTTAATAAATGGTAAATATTTTTTTGAACAAAAGTACAAAGTTTAAAAAGCAATTCATTTATTGGTCTTAGTCCTTCATAAAGGAATATCCTAAATGCCAAGAGAAAAGTCACTTAAATTTCCTAAAGTAAAGGTAAAATAAAGTAAAATTATGTATAAGCAAGACTGAAGCCTCTAACCTGTGGCATTTTCACCAAATGCTAAAACAGTCCTATCTAGTCACACTTGAGAACTCTGTCACATTATTAGCATTTTACTAACATTCCAATTTGACTGGCAATATAAACCTTATTCCTTCCTTCTATGATATCTTGTACAAGTAACTCATTGTTGAAATTTTAAAATTTAGGCATCCAAACTAAAACTCCTAATATTCAAGTAGGCTCAAATCAAATTCAATGTCATTTTAACCAATCACAAAATACACCTACCATTTAGTATTGGTTAAAACATCAAATCCCCACTCCTTCAATACAATTCTTAAAATCAGACCTCTGAAAATGTTAACTGTTAATCATTTGCCACATTATTTAAAGCCATTTTCAATTTCTTAGTTTAAAACATTAATGTATCTGGAAGCAAAACAAACCAATTTTAACATTTAAAATATGTGTACTGATCATCAAAGAACACAACCATTCTCTTATAACTGAAAAATAGTTTGCAGTATATTCTTCTGAAAGCAGGCTAAGGTAAAGGTTCTCTCTCTTTTGCCTAATAAATATTACATCTTATTATCATGAAATTATTTTGGGTAATTTGGTTGCAAGCAGTTCCCTTGAGACTTCCTGACAATAAAGCTTATTGGTATGCTATTTAATCTCATATTGCTTACATGTTTTTAAGTGGAAAATTAAATGTTATTGTATTCATGGTATAGGATATTAAGAACACTCACCTAGAAAACATAATGTACAAAAGCATATGCTATGAAACTCTCAATAACCTCAGTGACTTTATTCTATAAATATCACTGGACTGACTATCTTTTTATTAGGAAAAAAGATCTAATATCTTGGCATTCTTCCTATAGAGCTGTTGGCAATAAGCATAGCTAAATTTCAATAAAATTCACATAAGATTTCCTTCATACATAAAGCAAACTTCATCAGGGCACAAGTTTTGCAAGTTCACGACTATAGCTCCAGTGCCCAGAAAAACATCTGGGACTTTAAGGTACTCAATAAATCAATAGTTGCAAACAAAAATTCAATTGCTTCTGTTAAGAGTTTTCAGCATTTGGTAAAGACCTCTATAAAACAAAATTATAAATCCCATGTAATATGTGGATGCATTTTAAATTTAATAATGGCAGAAAAAACAAATTTTATTCCAATTTAAATGTCTTGATTATTAAAAATCTTAACACTACCAGTAACTATAAAAAAGTACTTTGAAAGAGCACCCAATTTAAGAATTAAGAACACAAAGAGTCAATAGGTAATTCTCACAGACCTTGGTTTAAAAATTCCTTAATATTACCAAGGCATAGCAAGCCTAAATAAAATTTTTTAAATGATTTTCAGCAAAACTTATCTAATTATGCCATCCTGTTTATTATCTGAGTCGTCTTCTTTTAAAAATATTTTTTAGTTATATTTGAACAATACCTTTATTTTATTTATTTATTTTTATGTGTACTAAGGATCAAATCTAGCACCTCGTACGTGCTAAGTGAGCACTCTATCACTGAGCCACAACCCCAGCCCCTGAGTCATCTTAAAGGAAAAAAAAAAAAGTTATAGAGATTCAATTAACTCCTTTTAGTTTTGAGGTACTCAATGCTAATGAAAAACTAGATTATCTAATTAAGTTAGTCAATGTTGTTAAAGGAAAAATGGTCTTAATAGAAAAAAGATCATGCCTCTCCTCCATTTAATTATTTTTTCAAAGCTAAAAAATTTGTTCTCTTATTCTTGATTATAAAAAACAAAAAAGGGGGGTTGGGGATGTGCCTCAAGCGGTAGCGCACTCGCCTGGCATGCATGTGGCCCGGGTTCAATCCTCAGCACCACATACAAACAAAGATGTTGTGTCTGCTGAAAACTAAAAAATAAATATTAAAAAAATTCTCTCTCTCTCACTCTCTCTTTAAAAAAAAAATGTTTCCTGTTTCTGGAACAATTAAGAATTAAGTTTATAGGGCCAGGGTTGTGGCTTAGTAGTAGAGTGCTTGCCTAGCATGCGTGAGGCACTGGGTTCGAACTCTGGCACCACATAAAAATAAATAAAATAAAAGTATTAAAAAAAAAAAAAGTGGTACTAATCAGCAGTCCCAATATTCCCATGAGGCAGACAAGATGGTTTGAAAAGCAATTAAAAATGTCAGTGATATGAAGATGAATCTTTACCTTATCATATTGGCATACAACAACATTTTCTGTGTCAAAGAGTTCCTGTCCTTCCTCATCACTCACATCATCTTCACTATTGAGGGGTTCCTATAAATAAAAAGAGAATTTATAAATACATCCCATGTATTACTATAAAAGGCCTCTCTGATATTCAATGAAAAGAAATATGACTTCGATGTTTCAAGAATCAAATGCCAAATACATATTTATATACACCATGAATGTACTATAGTTAATCCAATGTTATTTTTTTTAAATTATTTTATTGTTGGTTGTTCAAAACATTACATAGTTCTTAATATACCATATTTCACAGATTGATTCAAGTGGGTTATGAACTCCCATTTTTACCCCGTATACAGATTGCTGTGTCACATCAGTTACATTACCAATCCAATGTTATTTAAGAGCCTGTCAACACACTACTGAAAATTTAGCAAGAAATTAAATACAATTAAAACAGTTAAACTACACTACTTACAAATCTGAAGAGACATTCAACTTTATTTCCTTTATTCTTAAAAAGAACAGCATGAGAAAGCAATTCTCCATAACTTTTTTAAAAAATATTTATTTTTTTAGTTGTATTTGGACACGATACCCTTATTTTATTTGTTTAATTATTTTTACGTGGTGCTGAGGATCGAACCCACAGGTCTTGCACATGCGAGGTGAACACTCTACAGCTGAGCCACAACCCTAGCCCTCCATAATAACTTTTTTAAATGCCTAGAAATGAACCTAATATGTGGGTTTAATGAGATAATGGTACTACATACCAGCAAAGTGAAAACTGGTGAAATTGGAGGAGGAAAGAATAATTTAATAGGCTATCAGTCTGAGTTGGAACTTTACATTAAGAACCAGGACACTGAATACAAACCAGCACTGTCTACCATTATAACGGTTATGGTAGAGGCATGAAGTATAATAAAGATTCTTTTGGGTTTTGTTTTTTTTCAAGATGGGCTGGGAAACCTCAGTACCAAAGAGAATAAAGGACCAAAATAAAACACAACTAGAACTTAAAATGACTAACTACATTATACTTCTCCTCAACTGTGTCAGAGATGAAAGATATGGTGCAAATTTCTAATAAATGGAGAAAAGAGACAAATAATCAACAGGTTGTCAGACCTACTCATACAAAGCTATATTTAGATGTATTTCTAATTTAAAATAGGCATCATCAATATAAAATGAAAAAAAATTAAGGTAAATTTCACATAATAAATTATTTTAACCATTCAAAGTGCATGAACAGCACCATTCAGGTGCACTAACAGCATTCCTAAAATTAGCCATCACAACTACATACTTCCACAACACCTCATCACCCTTACCCATTAAGTAGTCAGAGTTGTACTCTATTCCCTTCTGTCCTCTGGCAATAACCAATCTGCTTTCTGACTTTATACATTTGCCTATTCTGGACATTTCAATGAAATTATAGTGTGTGTGTGTGTATATATATATATATACACACACATACAAATATATATAAAGAAATGGAATTATATAATATGTAGCCTTTTGTGTCTGGCTTCTTTTACTTGGTATTTTTTCAAGGTACATCCATGTTGTATCAGTATTGTATTTATTTTTCTGGATAAATTCTATTCCACTTTCTGAATACACATTTTATTCAACCATTCACTAGTGAAAGACATTTGAGTTGTTTATGCTGTTTGGGATATCATGGATAGTGCTCCTATGAACATTCATGTAAAAGTTTTTGTTTGAATGCCCTTTAATACTCTTCTGCATATACTTTAGAGTCAAACTGCTAGGACATATGGTTAATTCTATGCTTAACTTTTTGAGGAATCACCAAACTGTTTTCCATGGAAACTACATGATCTTACATTCCTACCAGCAACACAGAAAGCTTCCAATTTCTGCACATCTTCATTGACATTTACTTTCCTTTTAGATTATAACCATCCTATATGTGCAAAATGGTATCTACTGTGATTTGCATTTATCTAATGACTAATGATGTTGAGCATCTTTTACATGTGCTCATGGGCTATTCATATATCATAATGGAGAAATGTCTGTTTAAACAACTTTGCCATTTTTTAATTGGGTTGTTTTTTGTTGTTGAACTAAGAGTTCTTTGTATACTGAATATTAGACGCTTATCAGTTATATGATTTTGCAAATATTTTCTTCCTTTTGGCGAACTTTTTTCCTTCTTGATACTGTCTTTTGCTATGCAAGATTTTAATCTCCAAAAGTCCATTTTGTCTTTAATCACTTTTACTTTTAGTGTCATGTCTAATAAGCCATTATTACCAAATCTAAGGTTATGAAGATTTATCCCTATGTCTTCTACTGACAGTTTTATAATTTTAGCCCTTAGAGGGGTGGGAGGGGAAGGGAAGGGGCAGGGGGTTAGCAATGCTGGTGGAATGTGATGGACACCATTAACCAAAGTAAATGTATGAAGAAATGAATAGGTGTGAGCATACTTTATATACAGAGATATGAAAAATTGTGTTCATATGTGTAATAAGAATAGTGATGCATTCAGCTATCATATATTTAAAAAATAAAATCAATATAAAAAATAATTTTAGCCCTTAGATTTAGGTCTGTGGTCCATTTTGAGTTAATTTCTGTATAGAATATGAGGCAGGGGGCAAACTGCTGTCCCAGCATCATTTATTATAAAGACTATTTGTCCCTTTACCGAATAGCACTTTGTTCATGTAATCTAATAGCATAAATATCAATATTCCACTAATAAAAGACCCCTAAAAAGTGTGCAGAACCAAAAAGTTTGGAAGAGAAAGAACAAAAAAGTTGTATAAGGTAAATTCTAAACAAATCTGAAGCTGGTATGACTATTAATATCACACAGACTTTAGCATAAAATAAATAAAAATCACTAGTGATAAGGATGCTATGTAATTATTCAATTCACTGGGAAAATATAATTTTAAGCTTATATGTACCTATTTTTAGGCTCAAAATATAATAAGTGACAGAACAACAAGGGAGAAATAAACCCATTATCATAGTAGAAGAGCAGAACATATTTCATTCAGTAAATCAATGATGGATCAAACATACAATAAATACTAATGAGGATACAGAATATCTGAACAAACCTAGTGACAATCTAAATCTAATAGACATACAGAGAACACAGTTGCAAATAACTGCAACAAATATACTCTTTTCAAATACATGGCATACTTAAAAACTGACCACAAACAAGTCTCAATCAACATATCTAAGGATTCATAAATCGCACAGACCATGTTCTCTACAAAAGTTAAATCAGAATAGAAACTTATGAAGTAGGAAAAAAAATTTAGAAAAAAATAAAGCTAAAAGCCAATTCTTTGAAAACACTAATGAAATCCACACACTCTGACAAGATTGAATAAGAAAAAAGAGAAGGAACAAATATATTAGCAGTAAGAAAAAAATGAGTACAAATGATTCTGGTATTACAAAGATAATACGATTAATTTTATTCTTGTCAATTTGGAAATTCATATAAATATATAGAAAATCCGAAAAAAATAGAATTTATCAAGATTGTCTAAAAAGAAACAGAATACTTGATCAAAACTAAGGAGACTGGGCTGGGCCTGTAGCTCAGTGGAAGAGCTCTTGCCTAGCACATGTGAGGTGTTGGGTTCAATCCTCAGCACCACATAAAAATAAATAAAATAAAGGCATTCTGTCCACCTACCACTACAAAAAAAATTTTTAAAAATTAAAATAAAAAACAACTAAGAAGATAATAGGCCCACACATTTTTAGCAGTATGTTTTAAGAAATATTCACAGAAGAATTAGATACAGTTTTAAAGAAAAAAAATATTCAAAGTTGAATATTGAAAAAACTTTCAAGATTTATTTAATGAGACTACCAACCACTAACCTGAAGACCTGGTGAGAAGAATATGAGAATGGAGAATCACAGTTATCATGAATACACATGCAGAAGTCCTGAACAAAGTCAATTCAACAATTCAAATAAAAAGGGTAATATTTAATGATCAAGTTTTGCTATCCCAGGAATCCAATAATGGTTTGCAAACAAACCAATTAATGAAAATCATTAATAACGAAAGACTAAGGGAGAGAAGTTATATGATTAACAGCTTCTGAAAACATTTAACAAAATACAACATTCATAGTCTTAAAAAACAAAGATAAGCAAAGTTCTTAATTTAGAAAGGAAGATCCTTAATCTGATATAGGGTATCCAAAAAACAAAACAAAATATACTTACTAGTGAATCATAAGAAAGATTATTTTTAAGTTTAAGAACATGACAAGAGTGGGCTGGGGTTGTGGCTCACCAGTACAGTGTTCGCCTATCACATGCGAGGCCCTGGGTTCGATCCTCAGCACCACATATAAATAAATAAATAAAGGAATTTTGTCCAACTACAACTAAAAAATAAATATTAAAAAAAAAAAAGAACTGTCACCATTTCTCATCAATATTGTTCTGGAAGGCTTAGCCAATAAGGCAAGAAAAACTGCCATTTTGACAAATACTGTGATCATCCTTAAGGAAATACAAAAAAATCTACACAGACATTATTAGAATTAAAAAAAACATTAGGAAGGTGGGTACATCAATGATGTATATTAAAAGCTCTATGTATTTCCATACTATCAGCAAATAGAAGAAAACCTAAGAACATATCAATTAGGGGACATCAAAATTATAAAGAAGAGCTAGGGGTATAGTTCAGTGGTACAGTGCTTGCCTAGAATGCAAGAGGTCCTGGGTTTGATCCCCAGCAATACAAAAAAAAACCCAAAATTATAGGGAATAAAAAAATGCGCAGAGCCAGGCACAGTGGCACACGCCTGTAATCCCAGCAGCTCAGGAAGCTGAGGTAGAATTATATATTTAAAGCCCTTAGCAAAAGGAGGCACTAAGCAACTCAGTGAGACCCTGTCTCTAAATAAAATACAAAAATAGGGTTGGGGATGTGGCTCAGTGGTTGAGTGCCCTTGAGTTCAATCACCAGTATAAACAAAACATATGGGCAGAAAACTTGAACAAGCACTCCACATGATAAAATACAAATTAAAAAAATACATACATGGAAAGAGGCTGAAGCCAAGTAATCAAGAAAATAAAAACTAAAACCAAAACAAGATACATATTTCTACCTAGCAGACTGGCAAAAATTAAAGAGCCTGACAATAATAGGAATTGATGAAGATGTGCTGACACCTACACAATTATGTACTGAATGGCAGGAATGTGATCAGTACAACTTGGGATTTTATTGTAAAGCTGAAGATGTGCATGACTTGGGATCCACCAAATTTATGCTATGTATAATACTTAAAAGAAACATATATATGTATCCCCAGAAAACACACAGAATGGAAAAATTTTTTTTTAACTAGATGGACATCAAGATATTTATATTTTTAAATATTTCTTATTCATTTTTATTCTATATTTAATAATAAACTGTAAAAAATAGTTAGCTAATTTAGAAGGACTTTTTGCAAAGTTTTTTAAAAAAGATTGCATCTTAGGCTGAGGAAGGCAATTAACAAGGAAAACTGTGTGGGACAAATATCATCATGGACACAAATAACTACCCCGGAACAATAGAGAAAGCAAACATATTAATAGGTTTCTAGAAGAAAAGACATTAAAAGGGTGATAAGGTTATTAAGAAACTGGTATCTAACATGGTCCAAAAAAAAAAAAAAAAAATTGCTTTGAATCAATCTGACATTTGGTTTTTCTTGAGTTTCCCTTCTCTGCCAAATGTTGCCATTCCTTTTCAATTACTTAAGCAAAAGATCAACTACTTTCTATCTGTTCTACCAATGTCATATGTTTAAGCCATATTATGAATGCATAAACCCAGGAATTAGAATTATTGGCAGCACTGTCTTCACTATCCTTGTTAATACAATTTTATTTTGGATATATAAATTTATTATCAGTTATAGCAAATAATTATGTTTTATATGAAGATAAATATAGCCACAACAATCTAAACACTACATTAAAGAAGAATCCAGGGATGTGGCTCAAGCGGTAGCACGCTCGCCTGGCGTGCACTGGGTTCGATCCTCAGTACCACATAAAAATAAAATAAAATGTTGTGTCCACTGAAAACTAAAAAATAAATATTAAAAAAATTATCTCTCTCCCTAAAAAAAAAAAAGAAGAAGAAGAAGAAGACTCTAACTATATCTTTAAAGTCTTAGGTTTACAGCACCTAACAACCTCTGGAAAAATAGGATCTAATTTGTCAGTTTGGCACCAAATAAAACAAAATTATTACTTTTTAAATTATTTGTTCTAATTATTATGACAGCAGAATGCATTTTAACTCATTACACACAAATGAGCACAACTTTTCATTTCTCTGGTTGTACACAATGCACAGTCACACCATTCATACAATCATACATGTACATAGAGTAATAACGTCTGTTTCATTCTACCATCCTTCCCACCTCCATACCCCTTTCCCTCTGCCCAATCCAAAGTTCCTCCATTCTTCCTTTGTCCCTGCCCCCCATTTTGGATCAGCATCCACATATCAGAAAAAACATCTGGCCTTTGTAAAATGAAATCATTGGACTGAACTCTCTTTCCAAGTCTTTTACTAGAGACTTACTTCTTCTACCTGTCCATCTTCAGCTCCATCTTTCTCTTTATCCTCCTCTTCATCATCATCATAGTCTTCTTCTTCGTCTTCATCTTCTTCAGATGAGGTATCCCCAGTTCCATCAACTTGTAATACCAATGGAGCTTGCTGTTGAGCAGGCTGGGCCTGTGGTTGCTGCTGGCCAGCTGCAGTTATCTGTGCTTGTGCTGGTGTGGGCGCTGCCACTGTTGTAGGTATAACTTGAGTCTTATTTCCTGTAAATAATATTTGCTGAGGCTGGATGATAACACCAGTCTGTGGTGTAATCCCTCCAGGAAGAGGGGCAAGAACCTACAGCAAAAGAAAACCACATTATTAGGAACTAGTTACAGGGAAGAAATTGGTTCAAATATTAGAATCACCAGAAATAGTCCATATCTCATACACAGTTAACACTACCTAAGTAAAAAAGCAATGTTTAACTAGTACTGAACCACTAAATTTCTATTTTGCCATTTAAATTTCTGAAAGAAAAATATCTGCTAAAGGTAATTGCTTCATTTAGTGAGCATTAATTGTGTATATACCAGACACTGACCAACGAGAGCTATCCAAGTTATTCATTTATTTGCTTGATTCTAAGTATTTGTATATATAAAACCGTGGGCAAAGGGAAGGGACCCACTCAAGGAATCCATACAGAAGTTGAAAAAGGAATCTTAACTAAAATTCTTTTACCTGTTGTATAACAGGAGCTTGTACTCCACCAGGCTGCATTTGTGGAATAACCTGCTGTTGTAGAACCACTGACTGCTGAGGCTGAAAGATATATTGGGCACCATTGGCTGCTCTGACCACCTGAAGAAGCTGGCCTAAAGCAAAAAAGCATGTATTCTAAGTTACCACTTTAGCAGTGACCGTCTCAAATAAAAAAATAAAAGAAAGAAAGAAAGGTCAAACCACTAAAAAACCCAGGAATTATCAAGTCAGAAGTCTAACAGTTTTTTTAAGGTCTAATATCTATACACAGTAAACTATAATTAATACCTTCCCTAACTTCCCTCCATGTTCAGACACATTGCTTAAAATGATACATTTTCCAAATTTATTATCCTCATTCAGCTGTTTTTCAGTAAGATTTTAAAAACAGAATATAAGACTTGAACTAAGCTTAAATTATCTTTGTTCATATGCTAACAGTCAAGAAAGCAATAAGAAAATAAGACATTTTATGGGCTATTCATTTTTAAACCTTTGAAGAAACAAAAACAAAAGTTTGCTGAACCAGTCATCACTGTCACATAAAACTAATTATGTGACTGGCACATATATATATATATATGTACACAGAACCAAACACTCCTAATAGGTTGCTTTAGATGACCCAGGATCTTGAATGAAATAACAAACATATGTTAATAAAATATGTAATAAGACAAGTCCCTAATTTGTTCTTCACAAATTTAGAAAATTAACAAAGTAACAAAAACAAATACAAATAAAATAAGCTTGGGTCAGACAGGCATAGTGGTGCACACCTGAATTCCTGGTGGTTGAGCAGGAGGATCTTAAGTTTGAGGACAGCCTCAGCAGTTCAGTGAGGCCCTCAGGAAGTTAGCAAGACCCTGTCTCAAAAATTAAAAAGGACTGGGGATTTGGCACAACGGTAAATCAACTTCCCCAGTCTCTACCACTCCTCCCAAAAGGCAATAAAATGAAGATTAGGGACATAATACTTAAAATCTATGTGGATAGGGGCTGGGTTGTAGCTCAGTGGTAGAACACGTGCCTAGCATGTGTGAGGCACTGGCTTCGATTCTCAGCATCACATATAAAAAAATAAAATATAGGTCCATCGACAACTAAAAAATAAATGTGGTAAGTTTTCAAACACTAATATCACCAAAAATCGTATGCTAAACATTGGTCTTTAGTCAATCAATAGGAGAGACTATGCCTAATAGCATGCAATGAATTTGCTCTTAAGGCACCATAGGATTTACTTTGAAAACACAAATTAGTTCAAATGAGTCAAGTTTATCTCCTTTGACAAGATAAATACGCTTAGTAATACAGTAAACGAGCATTTCTATATAACCATACTTCTTCAATAATAGGGTTGGTTCTCATTCACGATCAAAAGCTCAAGAGCAATTTTCATCTTCTCTATTGCATCCTCAACAATGATTACAGTTGTATGTTACAGCCCTCAAAATTATTTTAACAACCTAAACCAAATGATAAAAGAAATATTAGTACTGTCTTTCGATGAAATCAAAACACAAGGGTTAGATGGTGCAATTTTCTGAATTATATTTAACAATGGTTCTGTTATTCCTAATTACCTGAATTTGTTAATATCTGTTGAACAGGAGTCACACCTGCAGGGAGTGCCAAGGTAGCAGCTGTAGCAGCAGCACTCTAAAAAAAATAAAAACAAAAGGAAAATATCAAAACTATATTATACATAAAAGCATTTCAGCTTATCACTAGCATGTTTTAGTAGTATATGTAATTTTGTTTAGTACACACTAAATAGAAACTTTAACAATAAGACCAAACCCCATTTGATAAAATAATGCAAATAAAAAAGACCTTAGCTTACATAACCTAATTATTTCAAGCAATTAAATAGAACAGTGTAATTGTTTGTCTCCCTGATATTTTTTTTCCTACCTTGTCAATCTTTTAAGATTTAAGGTACAGATCCTTTATATATTCAATCTATACATTTTTGGGAAACCCACATTAACAATGCAATAAATACATAAATACAATATATGAAATAACCATTCCATGATCACTTCCTTTCCTAGTCTTTGCTTCCTTACACCCAATTGCTTGTTTTTAATTAATACAGTTGGGGGAAAGTATAAGTGTCTTTGTTTCTGAATTTTTAAAATGTGTACTATAATCAACAAGTACCCACAGAAGACACTGTATCTGAAGACTTCTCTTGAAGTATAGCATTACTTCCCTTGAAGTACAGATTAATACCAAAAGAATCCTCAAAATCTTAAGTCATCAACTTTAATTTCCATTATTTAAAATAGAGTTACTATGTAACATTCAAATTATAAAAATATGGATGGGATTATATTCTGACTTTTTAAAAAAAATTTTTAATTTTTTTAAACTTGTTTATAGACCTTTATTTATTTATATGTGGTGCTGAGACTTGAACCCAGTGCCTCACACATGCCAGGCAAGTATGCTACCGCTGAGCCCCAGCTCCAGCCTTATTCTAACATTTTTTAAATTAAAAAAATAATTTATTGCTTCCAGAAATTGTTTCTCCTCTAGCTTTCCTGCAAAAGAATTACACCATTCTCTATATGTTTTATACATTTTATTCATGTATCTCACTGTAATTTAGGTATTTTATTTTTCCATCCCCTTTCAATCTTAAGGTATGAAACTTTCATATACTTAATTTAACCTACACATTTTTACAAACACCTATATTTGGATAAGCTTAGGGATATAAATATAATAAACAAGCCAAGCAAGCAAGCTTTGGAGAAATTAATACCAGAGGAGTTAACAAACTTAGGAAACTATACTAAGCTCAGTTAATAATACATCTATCTAGTTTGGGGTTTTAATGTATAACTTCTAAAGAAAACGGGGTTTGTGTTGCCATTGGATAGGCCTAATTAACTTCTACTTCTTCAGTGTAAATTCCCTGAATTTCTTCAGATGACAGCTAGAGCTCACCAGTTCTTCTTTAAATTAGATACTTAACCACTCAACTTAAAATAAATTATAGGCAAATAAAGGTAAGTTAAATTTAAGAAACATAGTAAGCAACCACTTGCTACTGATATTTAGGAATATTAAGTGCCTTAATTCATGTCTTCTAAGATAACAGATCTTGCTATAGCAATAAACCATTCTTTACAGCATATATAACACAATAACCACCTGATACACTTTCTACACATTCAAGTTAATCAATAGATATTTGCTGAGTGATACACCATACATAATCACCTTTTATTTAATGACCTGAAAATTTTTTCTTGTATTTTATGAAACAGCCCTAACACAAATGCAGCATTAGACCAATCATTTTGTATCAAAAACCTGGAAAACTGGTTTGCTCTAACTTCCCTGAAATAGCCTTCTACCTGTTAAATTATTATGTAATATTACCTATTATTTTTATGAAATTACATAATTTTAGTATGTTCATTTCTAAAGTACACAAAGCCATGAGAAAAATCAGAAGTATTTTTACTTATTGAATATATATGAATTGGGAATAATAATGCAAAACAAAATCCCAGAACACTTTTACTGGTGAAGAGCCTTTATGGAGTATCTTTCAGAACATGCATAATACACTAACTAAAAATATCAAAGTAAAATGTAAATGCTAACCTATTTTACTGATTTAAGTTTCTAAACTATAATCTGTTTAATACATATTCTCCAACATCAGAGACCTAAGCAGTACACGTAAGAAATCAACTACTAATTTGATTCATCTCTTAAAACACTATTAAATTTGAAATTCTCTCCCACAACATTTAAAACTCTTCAAAATTAGAAGCATCTACTCCAGGTGATTCTGCCAAAATTTGTTAAAATTTGCATAAGTAATTCCCTAGGAAATAATAAAACTGTTAAAATGAGATAATACTTCTGAGGCAAGGAATTTTAAGATTTACATGCAAAAAAATGATTCTATTAACTTGAACTGAAGTATAAACATAGATCCTTTTTTAATTTTTTTAATCTTAATTTTGTTGTTGTTTGAGTACCGGGAATTGAACCCAAGGGAATTTTACCACTCAGCTATATATCCGGCCCTTTTAACTTTTTATTTTGCAACAGGGTCTCTCTCACTTAGGATCTGGCTAAGTTGCAGAGGCTGGCCTCGACCTTGCAATCCTCCTCCCTGAGCCACCCCAATTGCTAAGATTAAAAGCATGTGCCACCACTCCCAGCCCATAAAACAGATCCTTGATATTTGTGAATTCAAAAATACAATTTCTACTATCTCAGAAATCTGCAGTCACTCCAGTGTATAAATCTGTGAAGCTGGTAAGGTGCAGGAGCAGCACCTTATTTGTCTGGTAAGTCGTGCTGTCTATTTGACTTATAAACCACAAAAGAGCTTTGTGGTTCATAACTTACCACTCACAAAGTGGAAGTGATTTTTTTAAAACATTACTTTTTGAGGGCATGGTAGCACACACCTGTAATCCCGGCAACTCAGGAGGCTGAGGAAGGAGAATCAAAACTTTGAGGCCAGCCTCAGCCACTTAGCAAGATCCTGCTCAAAATCAAAAATAAAAAGGACTGGGGATGTAACTCCTTGGTTCAATCCTGGGTACCAAAATAACAAACCAAACCAAAACAAAAAACTCATATAAACATTACTTTTTTTTCAAAAAAATATAGAGAGATCTCATTTCTAGCATTACTTACATAGACTGAGAGAAGATTACAAACAAGGATTTTTACTTTTGAAGTTTTGGCTGAATTTAATAATGAAATGTCAAAGCTGAGACATTTCTGGGATATTAACAGTCTGATTATTTTAAACAAAATAAACAAAGGCAATTTACAAGAAAGTACTGAACAAATAATCAGACAGTGTTTTTAATGTTAAAAAAAAGAGTAAAGAATATAGGTAAAGATTTCCTAAGGATCTGAAGGAATCCTTTCAATTTTACAGTTGCATATTATACCACATTTGATAGAACTATCAAAATTCTAATATAACTCAACTGTTTCAAATGCATTTTAAGATAACAATTTACAGATCATAATAACATAAACAATATTATGGTTAAATAGGAGCAAATATTTTTAAATTTGTTATTTTAAAAACGTTACCTTGAATTATCCAAACAGATTGTTTTAATTTTTTAAAAGTTTACAATTCTTAGCATTCCTGACCTCTTGTGATTAACAGATCTTCTGAAACAGAACTATATGTGGTATAATAGATTTGGTCAATTCCTAGAACTGTTGTTCAAAAATAGGTGATGAAATAATGCCCACAAAGCATCATTCTTTTGATGTTTTAAAACAGAAAATTCTTAATTGTGTGCATCTCTTTGTGTATTGAGAGTGTTTGTGTTTGTATGTGTGGGGGGGTGTTACTGGAGATTTGAGTCCAGGGTGCTGAGCGTGCTAGGCAGGCACCTCACCTCTGAGCTACATCCCCAGGCCTAATTTTATGATTCTTAGTACCAATCTAAACTTCAAATTTATCATACTATATACATTTTATACAAACATGTATAAACACAAACCCAGCAATCTTTTAAAAAACAAAACTATTTTGCTCAATCTATAAGTTCTTAACTTACAATATGCCTAGGAATAATCACAATTTGGATTAAAATAAGAAAAGCAAATCTAAATGTTCTGAATCTTACCATGTTTGATGCATTCATATGCTGTATAAGCTTTGAATCGGGAACAATAACTTGTGGTGCTGTGGCTACAAAAAAAATCAAGAACACATGCAAACAAGGAACCATATCAGGCTATTTCATAATCACAAGAAATGTCTATAATATTAAATGTCTATGAATTTTTTCCACATTTTTTGTATTCAAATACTTTCAACCATTTATCTCAGAAGGTTTTAAATTTCTATGAAAAACAAAAGCTGTGATATACCCACTCTATATTGGAAAAGATTAATAAAAATTACTTAAATGAAACACATAAAAATGCAAAAGAATTTAGAAATACAAAAAATACCTAACACCTAAACATATACATTTCTGTGCATTCCTAAACAAGCTGGGAATTTTAAAACTTAATTTAATCTTGCTTTATTAACTCTACACTGTTTAACTGACATAATGTAATATGCCAGTGTTACAGAGACTTACTAACTCATTAAAAATAAGGTCAAAAAGTTAATATTAGGGTTTTGTTTGTTTTTTAAATCTACACAGTTGCTTTTCTCCCACCTTGACAGTTACCATAATCATGGTACTTTCATCAACTGTTTAAAAAGTACAAGTCAGAAATAATGGCAACGTTACCTAAGTGTTAGATTCCGCAAATTTCAGAGAATAGACAGATAATAAACCCCATTATCTTAATATTCTCTGAGTGAAGAAAATCAAATTAATTTATGATGACATAAAATCCTAGTGCCAAGCCTATAAGCAATAGGAGGAACAGTCATCAAGTAAAACGAAAAGGATAAAAATTACGTAAAATAACCCAAATAGACCTATCTACTATATATTATTATCAATGTCACGTCTTATATACAGTCTCTCAGATGAAACAAAGAGGTAGCTAAATGGTTACTTAATTTACTTTTATTCTCCTCTCCAATAACAAGAAATTGAATTAGAACACTTAGGAAATTTTACAACTAAACAGATGATATCATTGAGAAAAAAAAATATTTTCTGTATGTAATGGATCATGCTTCTTAGACTTCCCAGGGCCCAGATTTTCCTCAACTGTGAAATGGAGCTAAGAACTATTTCACAAAAGCCCCATAAGGCATTACTAAAACAGTACTATGACTTGCATATTGCAAAGCACTACGAACTTAGTCTATAAATAATTGTTTCTTTGTTTTAAACCAAGTAATATAAAGTAAGCTGTTATAAACATAAATCACTATGAGACTGAATTTTCAGATTTCCTAAGTTATACAATCCCTCCTATGTTTAAGATATACGGATAAAAGCTAAACTCAAAGCTTAAACTTAAAGGAACAGGTTCCATACAAAATACAGATAAATATTTTACCACATAAAATAATTAACCTGTTAGTAAATAAACTTCTAGGAAATACACCACTGTCTAAGTTTCTCAAAAGAAAATAATAAACTTACCTGAACATGATTTTAGGCTTTCAAATATGGGATTATCATTACTATATACATTTTATACAAACATGTATAAACACAAACCCAATCAAAATAGGAGAAGAAAAACAAAGCAATAAAAAAAAAAACAATATAGTCTTATTTTCAATTTTTTTTTTTAATCTACCAGATGACTCTTAAAAAAGAAGATCCAAGAAACCTAGAGTTATTTTCTTTTAAATCACTGCTAAGCTGTAGAGTACAAAAACAAATTCAGTCTCACCTTGCTGTGATGCAGGAATAAGAACCTGCTGGGTCTGTGCTTGCTGAGGTACTGTCTGCTGAGGTTGAGTTTGCTGATGGTGGTGGTGGTGGTGGTGTTGCTGCTGCTGGGGTTGATGCTGCTGTTGAACTTGCAATAAAAGCTGTTGCTCTTCTGAATGAAATCCATCTACTGCCCTAGACTGCATTAGTTTATTCTCCCATAACTAAGGCAAAGAACATAAGATTTCTAAGTGAAGGTCATATAAAATAACTCTGATATATGGACAAAATACACTATTATTATCTGTTTATAAATCTCTTCCATTTTAGAAACTGATACAACCACAAAAAATGAAACCCATCTTTCTTAACCAAGAATAAAGAATAATGAAAACACATCTTAAAAGAATTAAACCTTAAAAAAAAAGAATTAAACCTTGTTTCTACCACTTTGAGTACTGAAGAGATTTTTCTTGATTTCTCTTTTTATCTTCAATCTTTTTACAGTAATTGGCAGATATTATTTAGCAAAGAGTTTCATATAAACAATTTTTTTAGTAAGTAAAGATTATCTTTTGCAGTATCCAAACCTTTACTAACCTATTTCTATATAACTTTTTCCTTTAATACAAAACTTCCTGACTCTCCAAAAATAGATACAGAACATAAATAGATAAATTCATCTCTTCTTAATCAGGCAAATAAGAAACACAGAGGCAATCCCCTGGTTAGAAAAGCACAATTTCCCATCTATCCAATCCTACATAAGGTAACAGTAATGGCTGATGGTCTTGGAGGTTTTTGGAATCCTCCACATTACCTGAAATTTCCCTATTCCTCCAATTATGTCAAAGATTGTTTTCTGCTTAGCATCTTCTCTTAGTAAGATGAGAGTCCCTAATCCAAACATTAAAAATCTTAAATGCTCCAAAATCTGAAATGTTTTGAGTACTGATATGATCCCACAGTTGAAAATTCCACACCATAAACTTTGTTTCATGCACAAAATTATTAAAAGTATTGTACAAAATTAACTTGAGGCTGTGTGTATAAGGTACATATGAAACACAAATGAACTTCGTTATGTATATGCATATATTCCAAAATCTGAAATACTTCTTCTAGTCACAAACATTAGTATTCATGTGATGGGGGGAGGGTCAGTGAAATGGACAAAAAAAGGGAGAAAAATAAAATATTTGCAACTTTTTCAACCTTCTGCCTAACACATTTTCTTTTTTACCACATTCAGTGTTAAATTTAAAGCCTCAATCCTGTTTCTTAAAAACACAAATGAAAGAATTCAGTCATTTTGTACCCAAGGATCTACAGAAACTGTTTTTCTCATTTAGGATCTGCTCTTGGAATATTCCAACTCATCTGAACTTTCTAGCAGTTCCTCCAAATTCCTGTCATACAGAAGTTTTCCATAATCTCCTGACTCTTTCCCACTCCAGACATTCTAGATCTTTGTCTACATGCTAATAACAATTCTAGCACATCTTACTGAAATTTCCCAATGCAACCTTCCCCCAGTAGCCCCAGTAATTAGTCTTACCTGAAACTGATTCTTACAAAGATGAAACAATATCTATTCATGGTTGTTTTAAGGATTAAGCAATATGTTCAAAAACAAAACAACTACAACAACAACAAAAAACACCAACAGAGTCTAAAGTCAGTGACCAATACATGTTAGTTGTTGTTACTATTTTTTTAGTGATGGTATTAATTGAGTAATAGAGCATTATACCAGAAATCCAGAAACGGTTAATCCTGGTTTGGCTACTAATATGATCGAATCATTTATCTCTCTTAGGCACTTTCCTCATCTAAAAATAAGAAAAACTGCATTAATTACTCCTCACTTCCAGCTCTTAAATCTAGGCCTATGCAAATCCCAAACTAAAACCAGTTTTTCCTGTGGTAACAAAGCAGTGCTTTCTGAAAGTCCAAACTGTGTCTGGTTCATCTCTGTAAAGTGGGTTCCTAGCACTGACAAACACACTCTCAAAATAGGTGCTTATACATCTAATAAAACACATTACAACTCTGTCACCCAAACCTATCTCCTTTCCTCTTCCAAAACAAAACAAAATCTAGATTATTGAGGCAAAAAAATCAAGTTTTTTTTAAAAGTACTATTAATGATTTTAGAAATTATCTTATAAAACCTAATTTTCTTAAAAACAATTTTTTTGGATGCCAATGATTGAACCTAGATCCTCATGCATACTAAACATGGGACTCCACACCACTGAATTATACCTTAATCACTTCAATTTTTCTAGAGTTAGCAGGGTACGGTGGCCTCAGTCTATAACCAAAGGAACTCAGGAGGCTAGGGAGACAAAGTGACTATTGTCTCAAAATAAAAAATAAATAGAGCTAGAGATAAGCTCAGTGATAAAGCACCTCTGGGTCTAGCTACTGCAATCTAGACCATACAATAAAGCTTCAGTGATGATGACAAATATTCATTACATATTATGTGCAGCTAAGTGGTGGGTATCACAATTCACCAAGGTTAACAAGTCAACAACCTAAGGAATTAGATTCTACCATAAGACTCCAACAATATTGTCAATTTCCCTTCTGAAGCAATGCCTCAATCTATCCACACTATTATGGCCCTGGTTCCTCCCATCAGAACTACTGAAAAGGGTACTGATGTAATAACAGAGTTCACTGGACTTCTTGAATCGAGTCATGCATTCTTTCAGGCATTGAAAAAACAGAGTAGACAAATCCAACAAAATTCTTGTTTTCAGAGCTTATATTCCAGTGGAAACTTGTCTTCAAACTAGCCTTTACTATATAGGTTCTCAAAATGTGGTCCTGGACTAACAGCATTAGTATCACCAGGAACTTGTTAAAATGCTAATTCTTAAGTTCCATCCTATACCTACTACACCAGCAACTCCTAGGTGAAGCCAACAATCTACTTTAACAAACTGTCCCAGTTATTCTGTTGCTTGTTTAAAATAATGATCACAACCCATTAGTGGCACGCGCACGCGCGCGCACAACACACGAACACACACACACACACACACACACACACACCAATTTAGAATTGTTTTTGTAATAAAATCAAAACTAAAAAGAAAATGCAGAGTAAAACGTTTTGCAGATTTTTGTTATACACACATTTATATTGGATCAAAAAATTTAAAACTATATTTAATCAAAATGTTAAATACTATTACTTTTAAAGGAGAGTCCTAGACAAAAAGTTTGAGAAAACATTGCTCTACACTGTCACCAACGTGAATGATCTAAACTTTATAAATATATCTTCTACTTAAAAATGGTGCCTATGACAAACTGTAACCTGTAGGTACATATTCTATAACCTGGAATACAGTAATCCCCTCTTAGGGGATATTCCAAGACTTCCAGTGGATGCCTGAAAGCATACTAAGCCTTATATAATGGGGTTTTCTCCTATATATACAAACCTATGATAAAATTCTAAGTTATGAATTACACATAATAAGAGATTTTAAAAAATCTTAATTGTACTGTATTCACCCTGATTCTTATAATGATGTGAGATGATATGATGCCTACCTGCTGAGAGGAATAACATTGGCATTGACACAACAGGTACCATATAATGGTTATCCAAACACAAATACTGTAAAAGTTGATCTGATACAACTGAGCCATTCCCTAAGTAATTAACGAGTGAACAGCGTATGGGTACACTGGACAAAGAGATGACTCGTCCTGGGCAATATGAAAATGGCTGGAGAAAGACTTTATCATGCTACTCAAAACAAGCAATTTAAAAGTTACTATTTACTTCTAGAATTTCCCATTTAATGCTGACCACATGTATGCAACCCTGAGATGGGTGCAGTGGTGCATATCCATAATAATCTCAGCGGCTCGTGAGGCTGAGACAGGAGGATCATGAGTTCAAACCCAGTCTCAGCAACTAAGCAAATCAGTGAGACCCTGTCTCAAAAGGGCTGGGGAGGTTGCTCAGTGGCTGAGTGCTCCTGAGTTCTATCTCCCGCAACAGGAAAAAAAAAAGAAACCCTGAAAAATGAAACTCTGGGTAAGTGGTCTCTACTGTACTGATTCCTGAGTTCCATACAGTCCTCAAAACTTGCATTTTAACTAGCACCCCAAATAATCCTCACAGTCTACAGATCAAGTTCCTTAGCATGACATGCATTACCATAAGCCAAATGCTACTGTAACTTGAACTTTATTTTCTAACAGTAGCAAAACACCTGCAGTTTCCAGAATAATACAGTATTCTTCGTATTCAGCTGTCTTCTCTCAAAATTCCCAAAACAAGACAAATGGCAAAGTCATATAGCTTCAAAAAAAAAAAAAAAAAAAAAAAAAGCAATCACTCACTATATATATTAGAGATGTCTCTATTTTTGTAATCACACTAAGTCTACCTTCTCTATTAAGTCATATTGACATCAACTACAGACTGCCATATCCTCATGATCTGGCATTTTGACTATGTATTTAGCAGTCATTTAGTATTTATTTTTTTTTCAAAGAAAAAACAGAGAAACAAACTACTGTTTTCTAGGAGGCTACTGACATTTTTGGCAGAGCTATTCTTTATTGTAAAGGACAGTCCACAGGAAATGTGAAGGAAATGCAACATAGTCCTGGCTCTTGCCTACTAAATGCCAGGTGTCTAATAGTCTAATGACACACAAACATGGTCCCACAAATTTCCAAAAGCTTTATAGTGACTGTTTGGGATAGTTCATTGAGAATCAGTACTTACCAAGTACCAAAATACTGTTTTGATATGAAAAAAATAAAAACAATGCCATGTAAATACAAGTATTAAGCCTAAACATCAAATAATGTGAAGTTTGAATGGATTGAATGTTTAGTTTCTCTTCAATTTCATTTTTATATAATTTTATTTAGCAAAACATCCTATTTGTTAACAGGTTATCAACTGTTAATGTTAACACTGTTTTTTCTCTCTTTTTTTTTTTTTTTGTACAGAGGATTGAACCCAGGGGCACTCTACCACTGAGCCACATTCCCAGCCCTATTTTGTATTTTATTTAGAGACAGGGTCTCACTAAGTTGCTTAGTGCCTTGCTGTTGCTGAGGCTGGCTCTGACTTGTTATCCTCCTGCCTCAGCCTCCCGAGCCACTTGAACTACAGGTGTGCACCACTGTGCCCAGCGTTAACACTGTTTTGACATTAGTAATCATACTATTGAAGACAACCAGGAATACCGAGTTATTTATCTATTTATTTTTACTAACAATATAGGAAAAACTGCCTCCATCTTGCATTTTTACAGTACTCCATTTCCCTCAACAAATAGCTATTATTTCTGGGAGCCCTACACTTCAGCAATCCTTGCCTAGGTCTCTAAAAATTGACATGCAGAAAATTAATTTTCTGTTCCTAAAATGATTTGAGATATACATTTGTATAAATGTTGACTAGACATTTTAGTAACTAAGATTTACTGAATTCTGTGTAATAAGTCTGACATGTACAGAATGGTTTTTTATAAAATCCTATAAAATAGACATTATCATCTCCTTTTTACAGAAGAAAAAACAGAAAAACGAGAAGTTAGGTAATTTGTCCAAGAGCACCAAATAATAGTAGACAGAACTAGTATATAATCCAGTCAGCCTGACTCTAGTATCATAGTCAGATCTGAACCCCATCTCTTTAAAACTTTTACAACCTAGGTACCTTGTCTGTCTCACTCTAATTCCAGCTCTAATCCAAACTCCTAACCTCTTAGCTACATTGCTGCACTCAAAGCAAGTAATAAATGACTCATAAAAGCAACTCTGACCACCCATCACCAAACCATGTTCTTACATAATTTTATTTAGCAAAACATCCTGTTTATTAACAGGATATCAACTGTTAAAACTATAAACTGTTAAATCACAGCCTTGGTACCTTCATTCTACTATACACATCCAGGAGATAAAAAGTTTCACATCTCTACCACTTTTAAATTCTTATCAAATCACAGTCCGAGTCTGCTTTCTTATCTTATAAAATACGATGAACCTACTTACTGCTTCCTCACAGTATGCTAGGCTAGAAATTCTGAAGAATTCTCCTATTTTTCACATTTTTATCTAGCTCCTAAAGACTAATTTTTCCTACCAAGAAATGTCAGGGACACACAGCTTTCCCGAAGAGCAAATGAAGTAGAAAGTAGATTATTATTCAATTTATGGTCCAAAATTCTATATACCCAGAGTAAATCAAGTATCTATATATAACTAGAATACATTTGGAGAAGTATTTCTCACCTGGAGGTGATTTTGCCCCCACTCCCCTAGAGAGATTTGGCAATGTCTAGTGACATTTTTGGTCACAACTGAAAGGTGCTACTGGCATCTAGTGGGCAGAAGACAATTATGCTGCTAACATCCTACAATGAAAAGGACAGCCCTGTAACAAATAGTCCAAAATGTCAACAGTGCCAAGGCCGAGAAACCTGAACTAGAAACAGGCAAACTTCTTTCCAACTGAAGAGACTCTTCCTGTTGTTTCATTAAAAACAGGCCATGTTTTACATGATACTTACTGTTTGGATTTGGGTAGGTCTCTGACAGTTTGGAAATCGAGATAATTTTATCATTCACTTTGAAGAGAATTTCTAAACTGTCATTACCATCTAGTCACTTACAAACCAAAACACATTTTCCATTCAAATATGAATTTACCAACAGAACTATTTTCAATACCTTCTCTATTTCTAATAATCCACACATTAAAAAAAGTAGGCCCATAGTGGTTCAACAAACAACCTTAAGAATTGGGCTAAATTTTTTTTTGTGTATATCATCACTTTTTCTGCATTAACTATGGGACCCTTAAATTACATGGATTCTCATTACACATACTAAATCATAATGTAATTCACCATGATTTCCTTTGTAGCTTTATGCAGCTTCTGATAAGAATTTGTGAAATGGCCAAAAAAACAAAAAGGACAGAAGGGACTAGAACTAAATTACAATGTCTTTATGAGTCATAAAATATAAAATTAATGTTAGTTTTACTAACAAGAACATCTAAACCTGAACAATCCGATATGGTAGTCACTGGCCACATGCAGTGATTTAAATTTAAATTAACCAATGTATGAAATATGATGTCAAGAGCTTTGTAATGTTGTGAACAACCAATAAAAAAATAAATAAATAAATAAATTTAAATTAACCAAAATAAATAAAAATTCTATTCTTCAGTTCCTTTAATTATATTTTAAGTCCATGATAGTCACCTGCAGCTAGTGACACCATATAAATAAATAAATAAATATAGAATCTTATATGCTGGGGATGCGGCTCAGGGGTAGAGCACTTGCCTAGCATGTGTGAGGCATTGGGTTAGATCCCCAGGATCACATAAAAATAAAGATATTGTGTCCACCTACAACTAAAATAAATAAATAAATATATAAAACATGTGTGTGTGTGTGTGTGTATTTCCCATCATTGTAGAAAGTTGTATTGGACAGTGCTGGCTGGCTGTTAAATCTAGCACACACTCTGTTTTTTCTAAGGAAATCCTAAAGAAATTTAGTGCAGAGAATTAAAATAACAAACTTAGTTTAGCCTAAGAGTTTTTATTTTATTTTTTATAGTTGGACACAATACTTTTATTTTTATGTAGTGATGAGGATCAAACTTGGCGCCTCACACATGCTAGGTGAGCGCTCTACCCCACTGAGCCACAACCCCAGCTCCAGTTTAGGCTAAGAGTTTTATTTTTAACTCCTATATAACCGAGCATATTAGAATATACCCCATTTAAAAACAAAAATATCAAACTACTTTGTTCAGTTATTTTCTGGAGCCCCATTTGTTTTTAATCAACTCAGCTAAATATTTACTGAATGCCAACTGCATATGCTAAGCACTGTGGTTGAAGCTGAGGATTCAAAGTCTAAATAAGTCCAAACTTTTGTCATTTAAAATTACCCAGTAAACTAAATATCACCACATGACCTATAGAATATCCACCCATGTTTAAAAAGCCAAATATAATAGAAGTGCAAGTAAAGATGTGATTTTTTTTTTTTTTTTTTTTTTTTTGGTACCAGTGACTGAATTCAGGGGCACTCATCCACTGAGCCACACTACCAACCAACTCTATTTTGTATTTTATTTAGAGACAGGGTCTCACTGAGTTGTTTAGCACCTCGCTTTTGCTGAGGCTGGCTTTGAACTTGTGATCCTCTTGCCTCAGCCTCTGGAGCCACTGGGATTACTGGCATGCACCACCACCCCTGGCAAGATATTTGATTTTAAAGAGAACTTTTCTTTTTAATTTCTTGCTTCTATCAGGAATGTAGGAAAATAATCAATTCTCCAGATTTTCAATGTAGAAACCAAGAATTGATAACAACCTGGACTGACCACTACACTCTTGACCTAGGATAAATTAGTCATTAGGAATGATTTTCTACAACTATAAATGTTATAACTTCCACATAAGGTGGCAAAACTACGATGACAACCATTATATGACTATAACATTAATTGTAAAAAAAAAAAAAAAAAAAAAACCATGCCAGCTACACTAAGAAATCAAAATAAGCTTGTTCTCTCATTATTCATATCCTTGAGATACTTTATGCTCTTTGAATAGTTTATACTGTTCTTCCAACTCATATCTCATAGTTGGCATTCTTACGTTTGCATTTTTTGATACTTACTCTTCACTATTCATAAATCTTGTATTTTTCTCAGGGTAAATATTTTCTCATTTCTATTCAAGCTTTTTTTCCCCCCTTCCTCACATGGGCAGATTCTTACTGAATACTCTATAGAGAAGTTGCTCAGACACTGAAACACACTAAGACATATTTCAACACTACAGTAAAGATATTTGTTTTATCTAATCAGTTGCTAACTTTCAGCCTCTACACCTCAGATGAATGAATAAATAAGAGCAAAACAAATCTTCCTATTTGCTTACTGTGATTATATATTTAGACATAGCTTTAAAAGAGCTCAATATTCAATTTATAAACCAGCAATATTAACACTTTTTGATCTCTGGACTCAGTATCTCTTTCAAAAATTAACAAGAACCTCAAAGACCATTGTTTGTGTTTTACTTATTAATTTATTTAGAAATAAAATCATCATGGGATGGCACTGTAGTTCAGAGGCAGAGTGCTTGCCCAACATATGTGAGGCACTCAGTTCCAGCCTCAGCACCACATAAAAATAAATGAATGAATAAATAATTTTTAAAAAGAAATAAAATACATTCACCACATGTTAACACAAATAATATTCTTTCTGAAAATAATCACATTTTCCACATAAAAACTGAGGGTGAGAAATGACTTAAAGAAAAATAGCTGTATTCTCAAATCTGCCTCTACATTTGCTTTGTTTTGGTTAAAGAAGAAAATATGGCCTAAAGTTAAATAGGTGGGATAGGAAAGGTATTTTGAAAAATGTTTTCTTAAAAGTTCAGCAATGTAAAATCTGAAACTGTATATCAATGAACTTTTGGAAAATAAAAGTTGAATGAATTATACAGATCTTTCAAATGTTGACACATTTCATTATAGAACATCACGCAATCAAATTTTCTAACATCAGCACAATACATGAATAAATTTCATCAGACTTGGAAGTATGTATAAATCATTTCTGCTGCATATGAACAACTGTCTCAAGGAAAAGCAAAGGAGCATTTTAGCTATGAGTTAGCTAGTCACTTTTCTCATAGAACACAAATTTTACTTGAAAAGAATGAAAGAAAGTCTATGATTTTTCAGACTTAGGTGTTTAGTTCACCTGAGAAGAAAACTCAGAAATCCATACACTATATAATTTGAGAACCCTATTCTAATCAAGAGGGCAAAAATATTCCACAATTTCACCAATCATCACAAAAAAACAAAATATTTCTGTTTAAATCCAATAAACAGAAAACCAGCTCCCAACATAAAACGTATTTTAAATATAACATTTGGACCACATAAAAAAATCTGATCAAAGAACCTAAAGTTCTTTTAATTAAATACTTCAATCCTACAAATTCAATTTTACAACCAAGTATATTAAGACCAAAAATGATTTTAAAAAGTTGCAGGCATTTCAAGTAATTGGACTATAAAATGTAGAATGTTAGCCACTCGATAACAATAGCTAGTGCTATTGGGTAGGCATTGTGATAAGTATTTTATGTAGCTAGTACATCTAATCCTCAAAACTGTTTAAGGTTAAATACTACCGATTCTTATCTTCGTGTAAGGAAACTGAAATAAAAGTAGCTTGCCTGAGTTCAGAGGAAGACTGGATAGTAGAGTTGGGATTTAAAACCACCACCCATTCACTAAACCATACTGCATCCTTAAGCAGAGTCAAATGTTCATCCTATGGAAACACATTCATTTGTGGTTGAAGAACATGTCCTTAGTGGGGGAAAGTATAAATATTAAAAAAAGAGACAAACTCACAGTTTTTAGTTCCATCAGGACTTGTTCATCCACTCCATCATCCAAAAAGATGTCTCTCACATCATTAATAACATCTTCAATCACAGATCTATATAATTTAGGCTTTAAAGGAAAAATAAGACTCTTGAAAAAGATTGTTTTCAACAGGTTAAAAGGTTCAGATTCAAAAAAATTAAAAAGTCATCTTGTCAACTATCTAAAACTTATTTTAGAATATGTTATGGCCATCCTACTTGATGACTGCACATTAAGAGAAGTATTAAGACATGTAATACAATTCATAAACAGAAGGCCCTTACACATACAAGATACATACATTTTCAGTTATAATTTCCTATTTTGTACAAAAAATACTTAACATGATATTTTAAAATGGCTTTATGGCTGCTTATATCTGGTTCCTTTTATTCCATTCCGTGTTTTATACCCTGTTATACCATATAACCTTGCCACTAAGTCTTGAGACTTTGGAGAATCTCATGTCCACTCATCTGGTAATAATGGACATTCAAGTTTAAAAATCGTCTCACTTCTATTTTTTGTGACCCAATTTGTAATGTCAAGCTATACCATTAAACTATTCATATAACCACAATTACAGATCTCAAGGTCCCAGAGGAACAGATACACTGATTCTTTTCTCATGATTTCTCTCTTCCTTCTCCTGCCTAGGTGACACTACAGAATAAAATCATGAACATCCCTGCATGTTCAATGTAATTATTACTATTATTATTGCTGGTATTATTTGGAGGGGGGGGAGTTGGGTGGAGGAGTTAGTTTCCAGAAGACTAACAGAAGAATGACTAAAATGAAAACAAATGTGAGAGCACTTTACAAGGTTTCTAAAAACCAAAAGGAGAGAGTTAGAACAATCAGCCTAAACCTCATCCTATGGGGGGTTTAAAAAAAAAAAAAAAAAGAAGTTTGCATTCCAAATGATAAACTAGATATGTCTCTTTATAACTCTTACACATTATCAAAATGTTAATGTTAACATTTTTTTCATTTAATCCTTTGTCATTATTTGTGTTTGATACCTTGCTTAAGGTTAAAGCTACTGGCTATCAATAAAACCAAGGGTTTGCTCTCATACACAAACTTCAAAAAGAAATCAAATGCTTTATCAGCATCTCTACCAGCAATACTGTTATCACAGGGAACCTTCTAAGAAAATATATCCTTCCTAACCAAAAATACTGGTTTGTCCTGTACAATGTATCTCAACCATTAAACCTATTAATTCCTTTTCTTTACAATCAGGACAATTCAAATATCCTTACTGTTTCACTCACTAATCTACTTTTTTTATTATGCCAACTCTGCCTCAATAAACTTAATCTGTAAAAAGAGAATCTCTCTAGTCCCCCCTAACTTTTAAACATTCTTCTTCTATATAAAGTATATCTAGCTACAGATTATCTTATCCATGGTAATTTAACTACTGAATTACAAATGTACAACTATAGAGTGCTTTCTACCAATGACTTCTCTGGACATCACACAGGTAATGTAATTTTAAATAGGTAGGATAAATCAATTATTTTTCCAGGAAACTACAGACATTTTGATCTGAGGTCAGTTATCCTAAAACATTTCTGCTTAGTATTTCAGACACTTATACAAATCTGCTTTTTTCTGGTACTTCCTATTTAATGATTCATTCATGCTTTAAGATTTTGCTTTTGTGTCTTAATGAACCACAACCGGGGCACTTAACCAATTTAGAAGCACTATGGTTGCACAAGAGAAACGTATAGTCTGTCACAGAGTATATGCATAAAGAATAATTTAGCAGTTGTTTTCAATGTGAAAAGTTCTCAAAATATTGATTTTTTTTCTTAAAAGCATGTGGGTATACAGGCACTGTTTGAAATAAGCAATATCTAATTTATTACTTAAATTTCTGAACTTCACTTGGGCCAAAGTTTTTATCATACAGAAGATAATTTAGGTTTGTCCAGATTTTTTTAAAAAAGCAAATATTGCAAACTTTAAAACCAGTGACATTATCTAGTGATTAATTAGAGGTTTCCTTTCAAAAGTGTTAATTCTTTTATGCAGTGGTGGAAAGTAAATTAATTTCTATACTGGGTACCAGGTTAATATCCAATGCAATAAAAACACGGCCTACTTAGAATTTAAATTTTTTAAAATGCAGTTTGCCGTCTCTTATTGCATTTCCCCTTACCCATCAGTGTACTGTGGACACGAAATCCTATATGGGCTTTAGCCACTTGCCTATTTCTTTGAAAAGCTTCGTTTCTAGGATAATTATAGGAAAACATGAGAAAATATTATAAGATATAGTTGTAACATATTTTCTGAATACTTGGTGAACAGTAAACTCAAACCCATGCAGTCCATTACAGCTACCATTTAATATAGAAAAGCGTTTGAAAAATTTCCGACAATAAGACACCTTCCAATCCAAGAAAAATGTCATGTGATTTTAAATTTTTAAAAAATCTAAAAAATGAGCCGGCAGTTGGGCGTATTTCCCTGAACAATGAAAGCAAACCCTAGGTGTTGCAACAAAACAAAAACTTGGGGCTTTTAAGCGGCCCCAGCAGGATGCAAAATTACAGCGTTAGAAAAGGACCTAGAAATAAATAGAGCTCTGCACGCGCCCGCCTCTCGCCTCGGGAGCACGCACCTCCCAGCCCCGCTCTCAGCAGCTCTCACTATTTAAAGCCGGATCTGGTGTTTAAATGGAGAGGCGGTGACGTAGGCCTGAAAAGCACCTTCCCATCCTGGCAGAGTCTATATTAGAGAGCGGCAATGGCTCTATATAAACAGGGCAGCCAAAGGGAGGAGGACCACAAGGCTCAGGGACTGAAAAGCAGGGTAAGCGGCCGCAGCCATGATGGATCAACCCGAGTCGCCAACGGTACTGTGTCGCGCGGCCGCGGGCTTGTCTGCGGCATTTGGGATCGGGCAAAAACGTGTTTTATTGTCATAATAAAATAATTAAGAGTTGGGTGGACTAGTGATCACATTGCGTTGGTGACTGAAAAGGTTATTTATGTGACTGCTTTTTGCAAACCTACGTGATCGCAAGTAACCAAAAAGGGACAAGCGGGAAGAAGTAGGCAAATTCCAAGGCGAAAGCGGGAGACACTTTGACCACTGCAGGCTTTTTTGTTTGTTTCGGTGCTTTTGCTAGTCGAAGATACGATGGGGCTTTTGCTTCCCCTTCGCCATTTTACCCGTGCGGAAGGAACTGAGATAAGTGCTTTTCAACCTTCGTCCTTTTTTTTAAAAAAAAAAAAAAAAAAAAAGAGCATAAAATGGCCCCAGAGATGGTTCCCAAAGCACAACCGCCAGAGAAACCCAAAGTAACCCTGAAAGTAACCGTCAATCTTCCACTGCATTAAAGTGGGTCTCGGGGGCTCGCCCAATTCCCTAGGCTCGGCTTTGGATACGCGGCCGCTCCGGGAGCCTCGTCGAGCCAGCGGACAGCCGGGCCTCCGCCGGGGACGCGGCGACTCGCTCCCGCCCGCCCTCCCGGCGACGGGGGCCGGGGTCGGGGCCGCGCGCCCGCCAGGGCCCAACCGCCTGCGCGGCCCGGTCCGCCCGCGGAGGCCCCAGGCCCGCTGGCGCCCCCGCCCTCCCGCCGCCTCGAGCCCTCGGCGCCCCCCCGCGCCCGCCGCCCCAGCCCGGTCCGCCCGAGGCGGGAAGCGGCGGCGGCGGCGGCCTCGCGGGCGACGGAGAGTCGAGGCCGGGAGTCGCCGCCGTCCCCGCCCCCGCCCGGTCCGGCCGTTGCTGCCGCCGGAACGAAGCCCCCGCCGGCCACCGAACCACGTCCTTACCACGGTGTTTGTATTTGCCGAGTTCGCCATTTCCACACACAACACAAACAAGAGGGGGGCAACCTCGAGAAAAGAAAACCAAAAAAAAAAAAAAAAAAAGAAACAAACGAAGACCTGGAGGGTGACCCAAGCCACCGCAAGACTGGGGCAAAAATTTAAAACAAAATCGATCCTGAAGGAGTAAGGGTAGCGGTGAGATTAGGAGGAGGGGGGTAGTCCTCCCGGGCTAAAAACCTGGAGAATCGCCTTTAAAAAAGCCACGACCCTTCAGGGGTTCGGGGGGCGTTGCCCGCTCCCCACCCCGCGCCAAGGAGGGAAACCAACACCGGTCGCCGCTCCCCGCGCCGCCGCTGCCGCCACCGGCTGCAGCTCCAGCCGTCCGGTCCGCCTGCTTCTCCCCTTTATATAGCGAGCCAACAAGCTGCGCGAGCCGCCGCCGCCGCCGCCGCCGCCGAGAGACAGGGCGGAGGGGGAGGGAGGGGCGGAAAGGGCGGGGGCAGAGGTGGGCGGGGCCGAGCGCGAGACACCGCGAGAGCCGCGTGCGCAGGCGCGCCAGGGCGGAGGCCGCCGTGAGCAGCGTCGTCACGCGCCGTGAAGGGTACTGGGCGGGCGGAGGCCCGGGACTGGAGTAGTGAAGGCCGCCTCCCCTACACTCACGCGGTCACGTGTTTGGCACCCAGGCGGAAGTTTCTGACAGCCCTTTGCCTACGAGGGATTTTGAAAGCATTGCTGGACGAGGCCCGAGTTCAGAGCTAATTGGACCGCCTCCTCAGATGTTTCAGGGTTGTCCCTCGCTTTAGGAGCTAGGAAATGTAGCAGTGGCGAATGCCTCGGTATTAATGGCTACGAAGGAGGGCCGGTCACGTGGCGCGGCTTCCGCCCCCCTGGCGCGCTTGTACTCGGAACTGAATTTTGAATGCGGAGTCATCTCTGGATTCGTGAGCTCGGATTTCGAGCATCCTTTCGTGCGCGCCTCTACCAGAGGCTGGGCCTTTAGCACGCGGAATTCTGTATGTGTTTTAAAAGGGGATGAAAGCCGACTTGGGCCGGGTGTTCCCACATTCTAGAATTAGAAACCCCAGGAGCCGTCTGTTGTCTCTACTAGAGTCCCGCTAGGAAGTCTCTGGGCTTAAGTGCCGCAAAGGGTCGGACTCTACTATCCCAGGTACTTTAAATGACTTCTTACGGTGGTAGAAATGCCATAAAAAAAAAAAAACAAAACAAAACTGGATGATGACAGTACAACTTTCCTTGTTGTTTTTTTAATCCTATTTCCAAACTACTGTGACTCCTCATGGCGAGCGTATAATGGCCAACCACATCTAAAATACATATCCTCCACCCGCCAACTCACATGGTCTCTTGCTGCTAGGAGTAGGCAGTTTGTCCATATCTTAGGGTGCAATTCCATAGGCGTTTGACCTCCGCCACTCAAGTGAATCCTTCCTTTGTATCACCATTTCGTTTCAGAACAGAGAATGTTCTGTTTAGAAGGCAGAATTCACAATACCTGATTTTTCCACTCTAGGAATTTCGAGAGAGACAAGGAATGCAATCAGGAAGCCTGAGGGAGTTTATACTCAAAAGACAAAGCAAAGAGGCTGGAGTTGTAGCTCAGTGGTAGAGCCTTGCCAAGCACATGTGAGACCCAGGGTTCGATCCTCAGCACCACCTAAAAATAAATGAATAAAATAAAGGTATTGTATCCATCTACATCTAAAAAAAAAAAAACCTTAAAAAAAGACAAAGCAAAACAAAGTTTTGTGCCAGTGAAATCAGATTTGAGGACTATCAAAGACATCCTACCAGACAGGAAAAGATGTAGTCTACCAGGAACTCAAGGGAATAGTACTAATACTCAGAAAATGGAAGATAGTAAATAAGGTTGTGAATGGATGAAAAGAATGCCTATTAACTTCAAGACTTTTAACACCAACTTAACATTTGCACCGCAGTTCTCTGCAGAGTTGCCTGGTCTGTAGCACTTAAAGAAAAAAAAGTTCGCAGGAAATCAGTGTTCATAGTGTATGAAGTTATAATTCTATCAGAAATTATAATATTCAGATGATAGCCTAAAAAATTATACTAGCCTGAAAAATGAACAGTAGTATTCCTGGCAAGTCTTACTGAAAGGAAAGTGAGGAACCTGAGACAGGCGAACAAGAAATAAAAGAGGGAGACCAGGCAGAGATCCATACACACAAGAGTTTATTTGTCAGAGCTGACAAATAAAGGCCATCTCTCCATAGACAGAGAGTGGCCAAACGGGCTTGGGGTTTGGGACTTCTATGGGGGCAGGCTCAGGGATTGGGAGCTGTGTGTGTGTGTGTGAAGGGTTGGGTTGGTATGAAGGAGTGGTGAGACTTTCTCAGAAATGCTCTTGGGTGGGGAAAGCAGAATTTTTCTTAAAATGGCAGCTGTCACTTAATATGGCCATCCAGATGCTAAGCAAGGACCTTACACTTACTACATATTAAGAGGACTTTTGGTTTCCTCTTTATGTACATATTACCAAGTGTTCACACATGGAGTTCCTCACCTTCCACCTATTTTTTCTTCCTTCCCATTTGGTATTCTTAACTAAGCAGTCAGGTGTTTTTGCCATCAATTAAATTTAAGAACAATACAAACAGGACCTGGAAGTAAATCTATGAAGTTTGTTTTCTTCAAAAATCTTCTATACCGAAATTGATGAGATGTATGTTCTATTGGGTCTGATTTATGAATAATGGAGTATGGATAAAAGACCTCTTTAAAACTTTCAGACTTCCTGTATACTCTGAGTCTGTGTCTTTTTACACCTTTTAGATTGTAACAATGCCTAAGCACTTGATTAAAATTTACCCAAATTTCTTTCATTTTCCAGCCCATGAACCTGACATCTGGTAATCATCATGAATTTCATTCGAATTTATTGGTTTTCCAATTCTTCCTTTAGCTGCAATATACCTTCAGTCACAATATGCCGCAGTCTGTCTGGGCACAAAATAACCCAGTCGCCACAAAGCCTTGTAGGTTCAAACATCAACTCTTTATTCCGGAACTCTCACCAGCCCTCTACATACACTTCCCGGGAACACACTCCCTCCACCGGGCTCCGGTGGGAACTCAATGGGAACTCCAAAGTAGTGGGCCCCAGAGGCAGCAGGATCCGCCCTAATCCCAGCAGGATCTACCCTAATCCTGGAGCTGCCCTATTCCCCCCCCCCCCAGGAGTCGCCCTAATCCCAGAGCCGCCCTAATCCCAGAGCAAGGTCTCCTTTCAACCATTCCCTCTAGCAAAATGCCATGCGTCATTCCAATTAAACTGTGGCTCTCAACAACAATATATATGTGCCAATTTAGTTTCAGAAAGTGATATTTTCTACTCAGGTATCAAAATTGTGGGCCTAAATCTATGGAAGCTACAGTCCTTTGTTTTGCAAAATTGAAAATTTGTAAGTAGGAAAATTTTCCCATATAAGACTAGATTTAGGGCTGGGGTTGTGGTTCAGTGGTAGAGCGCTTGCCTAGCATGTGTGAGGCACCACGTTGGATCTTCAGCACCACACACACAAAAAACAAAGTTCTTTTGTTTTTTTTTTTTTAAAGGACTAGATTTAGTGTCATATTTAAATAGTTTTTATCTGAACTTCTAATTCTTTGTTCCCAAAAGCTTGAATAACATAATTTTAATAGTTATTTATATAAAGCATACTAGATTTCCAAAATGCAAACTCATATTTTGTGGCAGCCATGTATAGACAGATATATTATAATGCTTTTTTCTTTGTGATGAATCTTTTTTCCTATCTTCAAAATGTTTTATTTGGGAAGATAAAAAGTTAACTCCTCTCTTTTATATATGTTAATATACTCTCTAGACACTGGATAGCTACAAAAGAAAAGAAAACAATCAATATATAAATTGTGATGTATGCTAAACAAAATGATACCAAACCTTGGTGTCCAGGCATTTAAATATTTTACTGTTCAAATGAATATTTTAGCAATAATACCAAGAAAAAAATCAAAAACGGCTGATCATGGAAAGAGGCTTAAACTAAAACCTTGTAACATTCCTTTACCTCCATTTTCTTAAATAATAAAACAATAATCTAATATATTTAGGCATCACACAGCTCTTACATACTCAGCAACTGAACTTTAGGAGAATATAAGAGTGAAAAAGCTTTCCTTTTCACCTACAACTAATCATAATAAAAGTTCCTATTATAAAATATAGTGCACAATTGCAGCATTCTTTTCAGTTTTGGGGGGTCGGCGGGGGTGGATACCAGGGATTGAGCCGGAGGCACTTAACCACAGCCACATCCCCAGCCCTTTTTATTTTTTATTTTTTTTGAGATGATCTCACTATGATGGTTTGGGCCTCCATAAGTTGCTGAGGCTGATTTTGAACTTGTGATCCTCCTCCCTCAGCCTTCTGAGTCAATGGGATTACAGGCACATGACACCACACCCAACTCAATAGGATTCATTTAGGTTATTAAAAATATGCTGCTGTTTTTCAGTCTTACCAAAAAAAAAATTAATGTATTTAAATTGCATCTGTTTGTTTGGTTGCAGTTTTGTTTTTTGGTTTTTTTGTTTGTTTGTTTGTTTGTTTGTTTTTTTAGGTTTTTGCTAAAAAAAAAAAAGGAAAAGGAAAATTTTCACATGCAGTAACTTTTGGTATGGTATATGGAAGAAGAAATTGTGGCCTCCACAAATTACTTCTGTACATGTGCTATGATTTGCTTATAGTTTGGCCCCCAAGGTTTCATGTATAGGAAGGAAACTTTGTTCTTAGCGTGGCAATGTGGAGCTTTGAAGAGGTTGGGCCTACATGCAAGGCAATTTTGTCACTGTGGCCACTATCATTAGAAGAGATTGATACTGGAGCCAGGCATGGTTTGTGCACTTGTAATCCGAACTCAG
This sequence comes from Spermophilus citellus, assembly GCF_964194105.1. Taxonomy (NCBI): domain Eukaryota; kingdom Metazoa; phylum Chordata; class Mammalia; order Rodentia; family Sciuridae; genus Spermophilus; species Spermophilus citellus. The sequence goes on from NC_138185.1 coordinate 205,508,772, forward strand.
GAGGCTGAGGCAGGAGGATCTTAAGTTCAAACCCAGCCTCAGCAACTCAGCAAGGCCAAGCAATTTAGCAAGACCCTGTCTCAAAACAAAAAATAAAAAGGGCTGGGGATATTGCTCAGTGGTAAAATTCCCCTGAGTTAAATCTGCAATACCAGAGGTGGGGGAAAATGTAGAGATTGATACTGGTCTGGCACAGAGTGAGTTGTTCTCCTAAAAGTGAGTTGTTATAAAGGAGCAAGACTAGCTCTTCCCTAGTCTCTGGCTTCTTGTCTTGCCATGTGTTCGCCCCTTCTGGTATGCACTCCCACGACACCTTCACCACGGCAGAACAAGTGAGGCCAACCAAGCATGGACTTTCAGCCTATGAAACAGCTAAATAGACCTCTTTTCTTTACACATTTTCCAACTGCATGTATTTTGTTATAGCAACAGAAAATGGATTCATTAATACTATATGTGAGGAGGAAATTTTTAAAATTTTTAGTATTCTCTTCCTCTCTTATAATTCAAAACTGCTACTTAATATCTAAAAACAACAACCAACTTGCAGTTCTCATATATCCCAATATATATAAGCAGCTTGGTGGCTTAGAAACATAATTTAGCATGGAGTTTTGGTAGAATAGGACTTGACTCTGCCACTAATTTATTGTATTGTTGTCTGCTGTAACTAATCTTCTCTGTTCAGTAAGATGGAATTATAATCATCAACCTATGATTGTTGAGAAGATCAAAAATACTTGAAAGTGCTTTGACAAGTACTCAGTGGATGTTTTTATTAGTAATGATAACATGTATAACAAGTACACCAATATCAGCAAAGCAGAGGAAAGATCTTTTTAACTCACTTTATAGGAACACTTCCATTTGGTGATGCCAGTAGTTAGTGAATAATTTATGCAGTAATTGGGCAAATTTTTGTACCTTAGGTCATGAGTATGCAGCATAATTTTTGCATGTAAATATAATAATTATATGCTGCCATGAGCTATGACTCCTTGAACTGAAAGCTGGCTTATTGTTGGAATTTATCAAGCTAGTTAGTTACACATGTTCCCTACTGTATCTAACAAAAATTATATATGAATTTATCCATTAATTCAGTAATGCCATTCCTAGGACTCCATTGTGATACTGCTTATAACATCAAAAAAAGAAAAAAAAAGATTTCACATAAAGAGATTATATGTCCATGTCCCACATGTCCACATAAGGAAATAGGCTGAATAAAAACTATGGTACATGTACACAAGAGAGTACTAGACAACTGCAACAAAAGTGAGGATCTCTCTCTGGACTACTGTGGAATGGCCTTTGGGGTATAGTGTTACATTAAAAAAAAAAAAAAGCAAGGTAGAAAAAAGTGTTCCTTGTATATCATCATTTAAGAAAAGAAGAAATATATAAATGTGCATATTAAGCTTGCTTAGATTTTAAAAAGAAACCATAGTTTAAACAAACAAAGGTCGCCTCCAAAAACAAGGAGAAAATAGTGTGGAAAAGACAGAAAAAGAAACTAGACTTGTTGAAATCTACTTAATTTTTTAGAAGTGACTCTGGAAACATAAATATTTTACTTAGTTATAAAAAAATTAACTTTTGAAAAGAACCTCCCCAAACCAAAAATAAAGCAAAGCAACTCAATCTAACTAAATATTACATAACACAGAAAGGAACTTCTTGGGGTTGGGACTGTAGCTCAGTGGCACAGTGCTTGCGTAGCATGTATGAGGCACTGGGTTTGATCCTCGGCACCACATAAAAATAAATAAAATTAAGGCATCTGTCCATCAACAACTACAAGAAAAAAAGAGAAAGAAAGGAACTTCTCCAAGTGACTTTAAAGCACCATAATTTGGCTATAGATCTGTAGTGGGATAATCTTTAAGCAATTACTATGTGGTACTACTTCTCCTATAGCTAGGATTCACTGGTCCAGGAATCAAGGGGTAGAAACAGGAATGGTACTACTCACTGTTACCCCTAGTGAACAGCTAGAAAAAATTTTGCTTCCTGTCCCTACAACCTTATGCTCTGCTGGTCTAGAAATCTTTAGTTCCAGAGCTGGGAAGCTTCTGCCAGGAGGCACAGCAATGATTCCATTAAACTAAAAGTTAAGATTTCCTTTTGGCTACTTTGGGCTCCTCATGCCTCTGGTCAACAAATTAAGAAGGCAGTTACATGTTGATAAGGGTGATTGATCCAGATTACCAAGGATAAATAGAACTATTACTCCACAGTGGAGGTAAGGAAGAGTGTCTGGAATATAGGAGATCCCTTGGGGCATCTCTTAGCATTACCATATCCTGTTATTAATGTCAAGAGGAAATAGAACAATCCAATCCATGGTAAATGATAAATGTCTCAGACCCTCTAGGAATGAAGATGTGGATAATTCCTCCATGTAAAAACCAGGACCCACTGATGTGCTCACTGAAGACAGACGGAATACCAAATGGGTAAGAGAAAGTAGATAAAAGTATCAGTTATGGTCACATGATTAAAAATAAGGTCTGTTAATTGTCATGTGTATATTGTTTTGTTAAGAATATTTTGTGGGCTGGGGATGTAGCTCAAGTGATAGCATGTTCTCTGGCATGCATGGGGTGCTGGGTTGGATCCTCGGCACCACATAAAAAAAATAAAATAAAGATGTTGTGTCCACCGAAAACTAAAACATAAATATTAAAAAAATTCTCTCTCTCTCTCTCTCTCAAAAAAAAAAAAAAGAATATGTTTGTGCATCTTGCCTATCTTATTCCTTTATTATGTAACACCATATTTATTGACAATATTGATTAACTTAATATCAGTTCTTATATGGGTGGCACTGTTCAATAGACTAGGGACATAAATAGAAAAAATGCAGAAGAATGAGGAAGCTGCTTTGGATGCAAGCTCCATTCTTTTTGAGCAGTGCTGTCTATTGTTGCTGCCATTGCCCAAGGACATTGGAGTCCAGCTTCTTCACTCTTCCAACATGGACTCTGAATAGTGATTCTTTGGGGGCAGTTTCTAGGCCTTCAGTCTCAGGCTGGTACTACATCGGTCGCTTTTGTTCTGAGGCTCCATCGTCATAGACTGAGCAATTAATGATTTTTCCAGCTCTCCAGCATGCAGATGGCCATTGTGGAACTATCCTGCTTCTGATCATGTAAGCCAATCTAATAAATCTGCTTTTATAATCATAAAAATATATGTCCTGTTGATTTTGTTCCTCTAGAGAACTGACTAATATACTTGGTTTATAAGTACATCAGTTCTATTTCTACCTCCATTTTTATGTGACATTCTCCTATGTCTTCACATCATTTTCTCTCTGTACATCTGTCTTTGTACCCAAATTTCCCTTTCTGTATCAGTCATATTGGCTTAGGGACAAATTTATTTTAATTTGATTGCCTTTGGAAAAGTTATAATCCCAAATAAGGTTACTTTCTGAGGTATTGGAGCTACATTTTTTTTTAAAGATTCTCTAGGCCTTTTTATTTTTATTTTATTTTTATTTTTTTAAGAGAGAGAGAGAGAGAGAGAGAGAGAGAGAGAGAGAGAGAGAATTTTTTATATTTATTTTTTAGTTTTCGGCGGACACAACATCTTTGTTCGTATGTGGTGCTGAGGATCAAACCCAGGCCGCACGCATGCCAGGCCAGCGCATTACCGCTTGAGCCACATCCCCAGCCCTTGGAGCTACATTTTTAAGCATATCTTTTTCAGGGACACAATTCAACTTGGAAGGAATCTAGAAGACTAATATTATCATATCAAAAATTTCAGGAACCAACATGAAGAAATTTCAGTTAGCCTTTGAGAATCAATAGGATAGTACTTGCAGTAAGCTGAATTACATCAAATATTTAAATACATTACTTATAGTGCTTCTAAAAGAATGAAATATGAAATTCCCATTGAAGGATGCTAGGGAAATTACTCATTATTTAAAGACTGGTAAGTAAAAAGAAGCATTTATCCAGCCTTTCCTAAATGAACTTGACCACTAAGTATCAAATAGTAGGAATAGTGGGTTGAATGGTTGTTCCAAAAAAAGATATGGCCATGTCCTAATCTCTGGAACCTGTAAATGTTGCCTTGTTTAGGAAAAGAATCTCCACTGGTATAATTTACTTAAAAGATTTTGTGATGATATCATCTTGGATTGTCAGATTACCTAGGTGGGCCCTAAATCAATGACAAATGTCCTTTTAAAAGAAAGAACAAAGATAATAGAAGGAGTAGGAAATATGATATAATGGTCGAAATTGGAGTGATGCAGTCACAAAGCACATTGGTAGCCACCAAGAATGCCACCAACCACCAGAAGTTGGAAGAGCCAAAGAATAGATTCTCCTCTAGAGGATGTGAGACCCTGCAACACTTTTATTTTGGACTTCTGGCTTCTAGAACTGTGACAGAATAAACTTCTGTTAATTTATGAACTATGTTTATAGTAATTTATTATAACACCCTCCAGAAACTAATACAGTAGGTGAAAAGAAGTTTCTCTATTTTTAAAGATACATTGTTGCTAAGAAGTAAATAAGGAGTAACAGTATTTCACCATTTTGCAAACCCTAATAAATTAAGAGATGGAGAAGCAACTAGATGTTATGTGCTTCCTAATGAAAAACACACTACCATATATGAGATAATCTTGCCCTGACAATACTACACTCCCCAAATAAAAACTCTGTATCTGATCAATCTTCTACATCCAATTAAAAGTTCATAAAACATGCAAAAGATACAGGGACATGTTAAAGTACATATCAGGAATGCAATAAGCAAAGTTCAGGCCTTGGAAAGTTATAGAACAAATGATATGATTTTTAACAAATAAATGCAGAGGGAGGGAGTAGAAATCTATAGATTAAAAGACATTTGAAAAAATAATCAATTGCTTCTTTTTTTTTTTTTTGGTACCGGGGATTGAACTTGGACTGAACTCAGGGGCACTCAACCACTGAACCATATCCCCAGCCATATCCCCTGTTTTGTATTTTATTTAGAGATAGGGTTTCACTGAGTTGCTTAGTGCCTCACCTTTGCTGAGGATGGCTTTGAACTCATGATCCTCCTGTGTCATCCTCCTGAGAAGCTGGTATTACAGGTGTGAGTCATAGCACCCAGAATCAATTGCTTCTTGTTCTTTTGGTTAATTTAAAGTGTAAACAGAGAAGTCATGAAATGTATGGAACTTCTTAGAACCCTAACTTGAATCATCTGTTTAAAAAAAAAGCAATTATTAGAAAATGGAAAATTCAAACACTTGATGGATATTTGATGAGATTGAAGAGTTATTGATAAATTTTTAGGTATGGTTATGGTTTTCCTTGTAAAAGACCTTATCTCTCAAGAATGCTACTGAAATTTTTAAGGATGAAATGATATGAGCTCTGGGTTTGCTCTAAAACACAAGCAAGACTATTTATTGCTGGGATATGAATGAAACAAGTATACCCATGAGTCAGTCCTTGTTGAAGGGGAGCACAGGGTACATTGGGATTCATTATACTATTCTATACATTTTATTTTTTAAATTTTCCATTTAAAGTTTAAAAGTAAGCCCAAGGAAGCAATATTTTACAATTAATAGTGGATCTATATCTTCACAATTTATCTTCCAGTCAAAATACTTGATGGGAATTTCTAAGAAAGCCTGATATTCTGATAAATGTAGTCAGTGTAAAACACTGTATTTAATTATATGGATTTCCTCTCTGGTTCTTGGATCTCAGCTAATCCCATGTTTTATCTTGAATCACACATTTCACAACTGTGATTTAGGAAAGTTAAAATGGTGAAAATTAGGGTACTTGTACAGATGTTATAAAACCATTCACACACACACACACACACACACACACACACACACAATAAAAAATAATAATAATAATGTTGTAGTGGCTAAATGAGCTTTGATTTTCCTGCTATCTTCTTATTCATAGATTTTCAGCATGATACAGCTGCCTTTTTTTTTTTTTTTTTCAGATGGAGGTCTCACTACATTACCCAGACTCAGCCTCCAGAGTAACTGGGAATACAAGTGTGTACCATCTGGCCTGCGACTTTTTATATGCTAAAGAGTTAGTTCTACAATGCAACTTTTTAATAAAATGTATCATGGCAGGGAGATTAAATTGTAGTTAACCTAAAAACTGTGTCTTATAGAATAATTATGGGTTGAGTATCTGTTATCTGAAATGCTTGGAACCAGAGTGTTTTAGATAATTTTTTTTAGTTTTAGAATATTCACATATACATAATAAGACATCTTGGGAATGGGACCTAAGTCTAAACATGAAATTCATTTGTTTCATAGACATACACATATCCTGATGGTAATTTTATGCAGTATTTCTAGTGTGCATGTTTTGACTGACCTTTCACATGCAGTCATATGGAATTTTCTACTGCGGTGTCATTTTGGCACATCAAAAGTTTTAAATTTTAGGACATTTCAGCTTTTGGATTTTCAGGTTAGGGAAGTTCAACCTGTATTGAAACTGAAAATACAGGTAATTATTCTTCAGAATTACCTGAGGAAGGAATGGTTAAAAATAGAGGTAGTGGAGATTAAAGATTACAGATCAGAATGAAAGTAAGAAATCTGCATAAATAGTTAACTATGAAAAAATCAAAGGGTGCAGTTCAAATACCTTCTTCAGGACTGAGACTGGGTTGACATAGGAAGATGATTCTACAAGTGTTTACCAATAGGCAGAAACAATGGATGTTTTCAGTACTCATCAGTACTCATCAAAAGTATGAAGACCATGAAAGACAAGGAAAGAATGTCAACAAAATGCAGTATGAAATCTCAGATTGGATGCTGAAACAGAAAAAGGATATTTGTAGGAGAAATACTTTAAATAATGTTTGTATTTAGTTAATTGTATTGTATCAATGTTAACTTCCTGGTTTTGATCATACTTTTAGAGTTAGTTGGCATTATTATAGGAAGCTGACTAAAGGGTAATACATGACCTATATGTTTAATTTTTGCAACCATCTGTAACTCAAATTATTTCAAAATAAAATGTTTTTTTGTGAGATTAGAAGGGGATGTTTAAACATGAAAATGGAGAATTGTTTTTTTCAAAGCTTTAATCACATGATATCTCCTACAGAGCTGGTAACAGCCCAACAGCACAAGAGATAAGTAATATTATCCCTGCATTATGGATAGGAGACTCTGATTAAGCAATGACTTCCTCAAGGTCATATTACTATTTACTTGGGAAATTTTAGAGGTACAATTTCAAGGTTTTCCCCCTGTCTTAGAAATAAGGAACTATCAGTTCAGGAGAATGTGAAGGTTTTGAATCAGATCGTGTTGTTCCCAAATTAAGTACACAAAATCAAGACTTCTGAAACTTTACCCCAATTAAATATAATTTTTTTAATACCAAAAAGCTTTTGTTAAGTCATTTGAATAACTGGTTTCTCTGGGGTTTTCTTTGAGGGGGAGGTCTTTTCCTCACACTACACCCGCTCCACCCACTCCAGGGCTGAGGACCAAACTCAGAACCTTTTGCATGTGTAACAGTGTAGTCAAATCCAAATCTCTTCTAACTCTCCTTTCTCTTTTCTTTCTCTTTTCCTCTTCCTTTATCTTTTCTTTGCTTTTGTTTATTTTTTCTTCTTAATACAATAATTACAGAGTACCAAACATGCCCTCTTTTTAATGACTGTATTGAATTTTCAACCTTCTAATGTTGATTTAACAATCCAATTGTCTGACTTTTTATAGATATGATTGGACAATAGTGATCAAATCCAATCCATTCTCAGAATCTTTTCTTAGTCTCCATGCTTATCTCACTTAATTTTATGCTCAATCTATTATGGCATTTAAAAAATATTTATGCATGGAAGGAAAACCAACAAAACAAGAAAAGTTTAATTATGAAGAACCAAAAAACAAAAATTAGGTAAAAGATGAAACTCCTGTATTCCTGTTATCAAGTGTCATCCCTCAATCTCACCTGTGTTTTTCCTATGCTAACAAGACATCTCTAGATAAACATGTAGATGAATACAAGTGTATTTTGTTTTTGGTAAAAAAATTAAATTTCATGTAAACTTGCTTTTTTCATAGATACAATATATTAGGGATCTTTTTCTAGACATTAAATTTTAGACTGTCTAAGATATTTTTAATGACTGCATGGAATTTCATAATATGATATGTAATAATTTATTTCCCTGTAGTTGCAAAACAAGGCTGTTTCCTTTTTTGCCATTATAAATATTGCTGCAACAGTATTCCTGTGAATGTATCTTAATGTACTTTTGCTATTATCTTTGTAGGATAGATTCCTAGAAATGGAGTTGACAGGTCTTTAGTTTCTATCTGTTAAATATTAATTAATAGGGTACTCCCCTAATCAGTTGTCACCATCATCACTTTGACTTCATAAAGGTTCTAAGTAGCTTGTCTTATATAGTTGAGACCTCTCCTTTCTCACTCTTCTAGAAAAAAAAAGAGTTCTTCATCTTTTTGAATATGTTTATATCTTTCTTCATACCACACATATATCTTACTTTACTTAACCTTCACCCTTGCTTCTCTGGACAAATACAGCTCTTGAAATCTTTTCATTGCTTCCATCAGTTGTTGAATCACTATTTCTATATAATTTTTTAATCTTTTAGAAAGTAATAAATATTTGGCATAATTACTTGTCTACTGTGTTTAAATATACATATTTAAGAGGAAAATTAAGGCAAACATTTTCAGAGTTCTCTTTATTCTTGCATTTGTTTTTGTTTTTCTTTCATAAAAAGAGACAGACTAAAGCTGTCCCAACTTCAAAAAGACCTGGAAATAATCTCTTTTCTAAATGTTATACATATTCCCATTTTAAAATACATTCTGTGTGTGTAATTTTTTTCTAATACTAGAGATTGAACCCAGGGGCTCCCTACTACTGAGCTATATCCCTAGACCATTTTTTTTTTTTTTGAGATAGGATCTCACTAAATTGCTCAGGCTGGCCTAGAACTTTCAATCCTCCTCCTTCACAAGTAGCTGGGGATGACAGATATGTGCCACCATGCCTGACTCATTATGAATGTATTTTTGCATGTCTGGTTCTTACTAAATTCTTTCATTCATTTAACAAATGCATGTTGAGCATCAGGTCATATTCTAGGCCATAAGGGGATAGCATAGAATAAATCAGACCAAATTCCCTTCACTTGTGAAGCTCATGAGGCTGGTGAGATTGACAATAAACAAATAAGTGAAATGTTCTATAATATGTTCAACAATTATAGAAAAGCAGGAGGGAAGATTGGAGATAGAGGAATTCTTCATGTGTTTTGAAAAGAGATCCAATAAAGCTTGCTTTGAATAAAATGTGGAGTTTTAGAAAAATGAGCAAAGATATCCCACCTATCTCCCTTACATAGAAGGAAGAGTGTAAGTGCCCTTTACTAAGGGAAAATTGAGTAAGTGAGAAAAGTTCTGTTTTGGTTAGATTACATATTGAACATTTGAATAGAGACATCAAATAAATAGTTGAATGAGTTTCCAGCTCAGCAAGCTAACTTGAAAGTAGAGATTTGGGAATCATTTAGTATATACAGATATTTACAGCTTGAGGAATGTATGAGATCACGAGAGGAATGTTTGAGGAGTAAGTGCACACATTCTGATATTTGGAGAATGGACAAAGGAGAAAGAGCAAGAAGAGGAAGAGGACTGGGAAGGAGTAATGATGTAGTGTATAAAATAGAATAATGAGGATGCGGGGAGAGGCACAGGCACCCACACCAAGGAAAGAGAGTGTTTGAGGAAGAAGAGAAAGGTTAATGTATCAAATGCTTCTGAGAAACACATAAGATAATGATAGAAAAGATCATAGATTTGTCAAGTTGGAAGACTATGACAAAAGACACTGTAGTGTGGTAATCGAGATGGAAGATAAACTGGAGTGATTTCAGAAGAAAATAAGAAACAAAATGGTGGAATCAATTATAGACAACCTTCTGGAGAAGCTTTGTTGTGAAGGAAAACCCCCCAAATAGTTTGCACTTGAGGAGTTATGGTATCAAAATCCCCTCTATTTTTATTGTAGTATATAACATAAAATTTATCATCACCACCATTTTTCAATGTATAGTTCAATGCTATTAAATACATTCATGTTGTACAACCATAACCACCATCTGCCTCTAGAATGCTTTTCATCTTGCAAAACTGAAAACCTATACCTATTAAACAATAATTCCCCACTCCTCTCAGCTAGCAACCACCATTTCACTTCTTCATGATTTTGACTAATTACCTCATATGAGAAGAATCTTACAGTATTTGTCTTTTTGGAACTGGCTTATTTCACTTGATTTATCCATATTGCAGCGTATATTAGAATTACCTTCCTTAGCCAGTCATGGATTACCCATAATCCCAGAGGCTCAGGAGATTGAGGTAGGAGGATCTCGAGTTCAAAGTTAGCCTCAGCAACTTAGTGAGTCCCTAAGCAATGTAGTATGAGAGCCTGTCTGAAAAAAATTTAAAGGGCTGAAGATGTGTCTCAATGGTTAAAACCCTCTGGGTTAAATCCCTGATACAAAAAAAAAAAAAAAAAAAAAAAAAGAGAGAGAGAGAGAGAAAAAAAAGAAAAAGAAAGAAAGAAAAGAATTGTCTTCCTTTTTAAAGTTCAATAATATTCAATTATATGTATTAACCACATTTTTCTTATCCACTCATCTGTCAATGGACATTTGGGTTGCTTCCACATTTTAGCTATGAATACAGCTATGCAGATATGTTTGAGTCTTGACCCTTCTATCACTTATTTGGGATCTATATCCAGAAGCAGAACTACTATATTATATATAGTATAATATATATACTACTATATATTATATGATAATTATATTTTCAAATTTTGAGGAACTATCATACTTTTTACACAGCAATTGTATAATTTCACATACTCACAAATAGTGCACACAAACTCTAAAATCTCTACATCTTTACCAACAATTATTTTCTGGGTTATTTATTTTGTTTTGTTTTTATACCTAATTGGCATGAAGTGGTTTCTCATTTATGTTTTCAATTTGCATTTTTCTAATGACTACAGATGTTGACCATCTTTTCATGTGTTTGTTGACCACTTGTATATCTTTGGAAAAATGTGTAGTGAAGTCTTTTGCCCATTTTTTTAATTGGGTTGGTTTTTTTTGTTTTTGAGTTTTATTGAGAATATTATACCCTTATCAGATATGTTTTCTCCCATTTTATGGGTTGCCTTTTTACTCTCTTGATAGTGTTTCCTTTTTTTTTTTTTTTTTTTTTTTTTTGGTGCTGGAGTTTGAAGCCAGGATATCCCTAAGCATGCAAGAATGCACTCTACAAAAACCTATATCCCTAGCCAATTACATGTTTTTGGAGTACACGTTTTTAAAAATATTTTCATGAAGTTCAATTTGTCAGTTTTTCTTTTGTTGCCTGTATCTTTGAGCCATACCCAAGAAACCACTATTAAATCCAATTTTGTAAAGTTCTGTTTTGTTTTCTTCTAAGAATTTTATAGTTTCAATTCTTAAATTTAGGTTTTTTATTTCTTTTGAATTGCCTTTTGTATATGGTATAAGATAAGAGTTCAACTTCTGACTGTCTTTTCCCCATTGAATAGTCTTGGCACTCTTGTCAAAAATCACTTGACCATATTTTCAAGGATGTATTTCTGGTCTCTCTATTGTAGAGGTCTCTCTATTTGTTCTTCCTTTTTAAGAAACCACTTCATGCCAATTAGGTATAAAAACAAAACAAAATAAATAACCCAGAAAATAATTGTTGGTAAAGATGTAGAGATTTTGGAGTTTGTGTGCACTGTGAGTATGTGAAATTATACATTGTTCCAGTACTGTATTATTTTCATTATTATATCATAGTAAGTTTGAAATCAGGAAGTGTGAGTTCTTCAGCTTTGTTCTTCCTTTTCAAGATTGCTTTAGCTATTTGCAATAAAGGATTATCTGTGAATTTCAGTATGAATCAAAAAATCATTGGGATTTTGACAGGGGGTTGCATGAAATTTATAGATACTTTTGGATAGTGTTTATATCTTAACAATAATAAGTCTTCAAATTCATGAACAAAGAATGTTTCCCATTTACTTATGTCTTCTTTAATTTCTTTTATCTAAGTTTGATAGTTTTTATTATACAAGTCTTTCACTTCATGGGTGAATTCCTTAGTATCTTATTTCTTTTTGAGGCTATTATAAGTGGAATTGCCTCCCTAATTTCCTTTTCTGATTGTTCAATGTTAATATACAAAATTCAGCTGATTTGTGTGTGTGTTGACTTGATGTCTACTTTGCTGAATTGGTTTATCGTTTCTGAAAATTTTTTTTGTGTATAGAATCATTAGGGTTTTCTACATATCAGTTCATATTATCTGCATAGATGAACAGAGATCATTTTACTACTTTTTCAATTTGGATGCATTTTATTTCTTCTTCTTTTCAGTTCTAAGTAGGATTTCTAGTAGTATGTTGAATAGAAATGGTGAAAGTGGGCATCCCTGATTTGTTCCTCATCTTAGAGGGAAAAACTTTCAGTCTTCACCATTGAAGTTCACTGTGTGTTTTAAAAAATATATCTGGTTTTTATTATGTTGACATAGTATATTAGTTCTTTTCTGTTGCTATAATAAACTACAACTGGCTGGAAAATTTATAATGAAAAGAGGTTATTTAGCTCATGGTTCTAAAGGTGTGACATCAACTTCTGCTCAGTTCTGTTGAGGGCCTCAGGGAAAGTGGGATCATAATGACAATAGCACATTTGGAAGAGATCACTTGATGTGACAGGAAACCAGAAAGATTCATGAGTCAGATATGTTCTTTTGTAACACCCTCTCTTGCAGGGACCAGCTGAGGTTCAGGAGAACTGCAGTGATCTCTTCCAAGGGCAGAAACTCCTAATGACCTAGTCACCTTGCCCTAAGCTCCACTTCTTCAAGATTCCGACATCTCTCCACTCTGTCACACTGAAGGTCAAGCTTCTAACACATAAACTTTTGGGGACACATTCAAACCATAAGCAAACTATAGCAACTTGTTGAGTTTTTTTTTTTTAATTATGAAACAGTATTATTTTGAATGCTTGTTCTGCGTTAAATGAAATGATCACACCCCCCTTTCATTTGTCAATAATGGTGTATTATACTGGTTGATTTTCATGTTGTACCATCCCTACATTCCAAGAATAAATCCCACTTGGTTATCCTTTTACTGTGCTGTAGAATTCAGTGTGTTAATATTTTGTTCATAAGAAATATTGGTTCTTAGTCTTTCTGTGTCTTGTTTGGCTTTGATCTCAGGGTAATATTGGTCTTATAGAATGAGTTAAGTTTTCTCTTCTTTTCTTTTCTCCCCCACCCCCATCCCAGTACTGGGGATTAAATCCATGGTCACTCTACCACTGAGTTACAACTCCAGCCCTTTTTTTTAATTATTATTTTGAGGCAGGGTCTCGCTAAGTTACTGAGGCTGGCTTCAAACTTGGAATCCTCCTGCCTTAGCCTCCCTAATAGTTAGTATTACAGTTGTATGCCATCATGCCTGGCTTGAAAATAGACTTTATTTTTAGAGTAGTTTTAGGTTCACAGCAAAATTGAGCAGAAATTACAGAGATTTCCCAAGTATACCTGGCCTTCATGCATGCATCTACATCCCTGACCAGAGAGGTACATTTGCTACAATCAATGAATTTACATTGGCACGTCATTATCACCACAGTCCATAGATTATGTTAAGGGTGACTTGTGACGTTGTATATTCTGTGGTTTTGGACAAATATATAATGACATGTATCCACACTTATGGTATCATTAGAGTAGTTTTAATACCCTAAAAAATCCTTTGTGCTCTATCAATTTGTTCCTCCTTTTCTTTACTACTTGGTGACCACTGATGTTATAAATGTCCCCATAGTTTTGCCTTTTCCAGAATGTCATATAGTTGGAATCACATAGTATGAAGCCTTTTAAGATTGGCTTTTTTAACTTAGTAAAATGAATTTGTTTCCTCCATGCCATTACATGACTTGATAGCTCATTTCTTTGTACTGCTGAATAATATTCCACTGTTTAGATATAGTACAATTTACTTATCCATTCACCTATTAGAGGAAGTCTTAGTTGCTTCCAAGTTTTGACAATAAGGAATAAAGCTACAATAGATATCCATTTACAGGTTTTTGTGTGGACATATTTTCAACTCCTTTGGACAAATATCAGAATTTGATTGATTGATGATTGTATGGTAAGAATGTATTTAATTTTGTTTAAAAAAATTGCCAAACTATCTTACGAAGCAGCTTTCCATCCTGCATTCCCATCAGCAGTGAATTGGAGTTTCTGTTGTTCCTCATCCTCATCGTTACTACTATTGTCAATGTTCTGGATTTTGGCTATTCTTACAGAGTTAGAGTGGTACTTCATTGTTGTTTTATTTTTTTTTAATTTTTTTTTTTAAAGAGAGAGTGAGAGAGGAGAGAGAGAGAGAGAGAGAGAGAGAGAGAGAGAGAGAGAGAGAGAGAGAGAATTTTTAATATTTATTTTTTAGTTCTCGGCGGACACAACATCTTTGTTGGTATGTGGTGCTGAGGATCGAACCCGGGCCGCACGCATGCCAGGCGAGCGCGCTACCGCTTGAGCCACATCCCCAGCCCCTCATTGTTGTTTTAATATGCATTTCCCTGAACAAAGATGGTGTGGAGCATGTCTTTCATATGATTATTTGCCATCTGCATATCTTCTATGATGGTGTTTCTTTAAGTGTTTGGCTCAATTTTAAAACCAGTTGTCTGTATTCTTATTGTGGAGTTTTAAGAATTGTTTGCATATATTAGATATCAAGCTTTATCTGATATGTCTTCTATAAATGTTTTCTTCCAATTTGTCTTTCATTTTCTAAATAGTGTCTTTCATAGAGAATAGTTTTTATTTTAAATAAATCTTGGTTATCCATTCTTTCTTTTATGAATTGTGCCATTATTATTGCAACTAAAAAGTAATCAAATCCAAGGTCATGTTGATTTTCTCTGACATTATCTTTGAGTTTTATGGTGTTGAATTTTATATTTAGGCCTGTGATTCATTTTGAGTTAATTCTTATTAAGGGTATGAAGTGTAAAACCTGTATCTAGTTCCTTTTTTTCTTAGAGCAAGCTTTCTTTTTTTCTTAGAGCTTTATATAAGTTACAAACAGTAGTTGGGTTTATACTGACAAAGTCATGTATGCATGAAATTTGATTTCAGTTCATGATCCCCCCTTTCTTTCCTTCCTTTTTTAAAATGTGTATGTCATTGTTTCACCACCATTTGTTGAAAAGACTATCTTTGCTTCATTTTATTGCTTTCCTCTCTACCCTTTCTTAAAGATCAGCTGACTATATTATATTGGTCTACTTCTGGACTATCCATTTTATTTTATTGTTCTGTTCTTCCAATACCATATAGCCTTCATTACTGTAGCTTTTTAGTACGTCTTGAAGTTGGATAATGTTAGTTTCTCAACTTTGTTCTTCTATTTCAATATTTTGTTGACTATTTTGGTTTTCGGTTTGTTTGTTTTGATGTTTGCCTCTCCATACAAACTTTAGGATCAGTTTGTTTATATTCACAAAGTACCTTGGTAGGATTTTGATTTGGAATGCACTTAATCTATAGATCAGGTTAGGAAGACATTTGCTATCTTAAAAACATTGAGTCTTCCTTTCCATGAACATGGAATCTCTCAGTTTATTTAGTTATTTGATTGCTTTCATTAAAGTTCTGTAGCTTACATGTATAGATCTTATACATATTTTGTTAAATTTATACCTAAGTATTTCATGTTTGGGTGTTAATGTGCATGGTATTGTGTTTTTGATTTCAAATTCTATTGTTTATGGTATATATGAAAGTGATTGACTCTTGTAATATTAACCTGGTATTCTACAACGGTACTATAATTTCAGATTAATTTCTGAAGTTTTTTTAATCAATTCTTTCAAATTTTCTACATAGATAATCATGTCATCTACAAAGACAATTTTATTTCTTCCTTACCAATCTGTATACCTTTTATTTCCTTTCCTTGCCTGTTGCATTAGTTAGGACCTAATAATTCTTTTTAATATATTAATCTCTCAAATCATAGAGAAAACAGAATGTAAAGGTACAAAAGATTGTTATAATAATATTAGCTTTAAATTTTTATTTACTTATTTTAATTTACAAATCAAATTGCACATATTTATATAAATATTCTATTTTGAAATATACATTGTTGACTAATTAACTTACACGTTATGATTGTTTTGCAGCAACACCACCAAAAAAACCATCCCACTCCCAAGCCCCGGGTAAATATCATTCCAGTCTCTGCTTTTATGAGTTCAACTGTTTCAGATTCCACATATAAGTGAGATCACATGGTATTTGTCTTTCTTTGCTTGGTTTATTTCATTTAACATAATGTCCTCAAAACTAGCTTTTGTGTTTACCATGTACTTACTTATGGAGATCATCTTTTTTTTTTTTTTTTTTTTTTTTTTGAGATAGGGTCTTGCTAAATTGCTTAGGGCCTCACTAAGTTGCTGAGGCTGGCTTTGAATGTGTGATCCTCCTGCCTCAACCTCCCGAACTACTGGGATTACAAGCATGTACCACCATGCCTGGCCTTCTTCATATGTCTTTGATTTACTACTTACATTCTTCTCTTGCAGGGAATATATGATGATAACAAAAGCTCGGTAAACAAAAGTTAGGGACGTTAGGAATGTCTTAATTTCTTCCTCACTTCTGGAAGTCAGTTTTGCCGAACATAGGCTTCCTGATAGAACCCCACCAGGCACTCAAGGCCATTTCCCTTAGCAATTAAATGTACCAGCCCCACTGCCTTTTGGCTTCAAAAGTTGAGAAGTCTGCTGATGATCTTATTACCTCTTATAATGGGATGAGTTGCTTCCAGATTCTCTCTTTGACTCTTGACATTTTGATTGTAATGTCTTGGCATGGGTCTCTTTCTGTTGATCCTACTGGGAGTTTGTTAGATGTTTATATTCGTATCTCTCAGCCATAGTTTCTTCAAATATTCTCTCTGCTCCTTTATTGATTTCTACTGATTCTGAAACTCCTACAGTGCACACGTTGGTCTGCTTGACAGAATCTTCTAGATCCCATAGTCTCTGTTCACTTTTATTCAGTCCTTTTTCTTTCTGTCCCTTATACTTCGTAATTTTTATTGTCCTATTTTTAAGTTCACCTACTCTTCTGCAGGCCCAAATCTGCCTTCAAATCCCTCTAGTAGGTTTTTCATTTCTGTTGTGTTTTTTAAAAATATTTTTTAGTTGTAGATGAATACCTTTATTTTATTTATTTATTTTTATTTGATGCTGAGGATTGAACCCAGTGCCTCATGTGTGCTAGGTAAACGTTTTACCGGTAAGCTACAGCCTCAGCCCTCTGTTGTACTTTTAGGCTCCAGAATATCTTGTTGGTTTCTTTTTAGATTTTCTGTTTATTAATATTTCCATTTTGGTTGTACATTATTTTCTTGACTTATCCACACTTTCCTCTATTTTTTTTTTTTTTGTACTGGAGATTGAACCCACGGTCACTTTACCACTGAGCTAAATCTCCATTCCTTTTTATTTTATTTTATTTTATTTGAGACAGGGTCTCCATAAATTGTTGAGGCTGGTCTTTGCAATTCTCCTGCCTCAGGACTTCAGTCACTGGGATTAGAGGCATGAGCCACTGCACCTGGCTTCAGGGACTGTCTCTGTTAACTGTTTTCCTTTGTATTGGTCATACTCTCCTTTTTCTTTGTATGCCCCGTGATTTCTTTTGTTGAAAACCGGACATTTGAATCTATTAATATGTTTACTCTAGAAATCAGAGTCTCCCTCTTCCTGGAGTTTGCTGTCTGAGCAAGGTATTAAGATCCTTTCAGGTCTTTCCTGAGCGTGCGCCTTTCCCTGGGCATGCATAATAACTTTCTAATTTCCTCTAATATATGCGATTGATTTTGAATGCCTGAAGTCTTTAACGTCTAGCTCCCAAAAGGGGAAAAAGAGAAATGAAGGCAGCCAAGGAAGGCACAGGTTCTTTTAATCCTCTGGAAGTTACTTCAGCTGAGGGGGAAGAGCTCACAGGAGGGTGACGTTGCAACAATATGGCCATTGCCTGTTTGAACACTTGCAGAGACAGCAGTCAGTGATGGGAGCACATATCCCTGATATTTAGAGGACAGTGTCCTTTTTCCCATACCCTTACTCCTATGAGCTCCTATGAGCTGCTCCTGGAAGTGCATGGCTGCCTGCCAAAGGGCCCAGGGAGGGGGTGGGGGTGGAAAACTTACTGCACTAGGAGCTGAAAATGACCAAAATCAACTGCAATTTACCATCTAAGCCTTTCCCTGAAATCTCAAGCCTTCAATAGGCCCCAGAGTTCCAAAGTAGTTACATAATACAGATTCTGCCAGAGCAGTTGTTGTCAACGCTGGGAGACAGATTCCAGGTGCTTCCTACTCTGCCCTCTTCTCAAGTGCTTTTGTGAAAGTAGGATTTATTAGAGACCATTTCCAAGCTGATGAGAATAATCCAACAGAAAAGCAAAACACGTGGTACAGGATACATTGCTTATTTTTGTATTTTTCTTTGAGAAAGACTCAAAGTCCCAAGCCTAGGACAAGATGTTTGCCTTTGCTAGGAATAGGGGACTTCTGTGTACTGTAAAAGGAGAGAAGAATGCAAAGAAAGTTAGACTTCATGCTGGGAATAAGTAGCTAGGTTGGCAGATTTTGCAGTGTCAGGAGAAGAAAGTTCCTATGATTGTTTTCATTTTTTTTTTAAGTGAAAAGCACAAAGGACAATTAATATGTGAGAGTTTAGTATAAGGAATGGTAAGAGGTTGTTGGAGTTTTGAGAAAAGAGAAGGTACAAAATAGACATTACAAGAAATTATTCATTTTATATTTAAGGCATGCATTATCATGGTCACCTGCTTTTCTTTGGTCTCAATCAGCTATTTGTGGGGAGAAATAGAATATGTGGTATTTTGAGCTTAACCAATGTGGTTAAACATCCTCCAAAACATTCATATTTCCTTTTTCTTTAATAATAGACTGCCCCAGATTTTAACTGGTTTTCTTAGTCCATTTGTGCTGCTATAACAAAATACCTGAGTCTGGGTGATTTATCAAGAATAGAATCTTATTTCTTCTAGTTGTGGAGGTTGATAGTCCAAGATCAACGCACCAGAAGGTTCAGTACCTGGTGAGAGCCTGGTCTTTACTTTCAGGTTGGCACCTTTTTACCACATTCTCCAGCAGGGAGCAAGGCTGTGCCCTCACATAGTAGAAGGGACAGAAAAGGTGAATTGCTTCCCGTAAGCCCCTTTATTAGGGTCATCGGTTCTTGAGACCAGAACCCTCAGGACATAAAAACCTCCCAGAACTTGCCGTTTCCTAACACTGTTGCACTGGGGATTAAGTTTCCAAAGTGCGAATTTCAGGGGATATGTTCAGACCACAGCACTGATCTTAACTAGTAAAAAGACTTTTTGAACCTCTCTGCATCTGTGATTTAGTGTGATTCAATGTGTTGTGAGATGTGATGTGAGCAGCTCCTGGGTCACCATCGTTCCCTGACCTAAAGGAGGTACTATGATAATAGACTGTTGAACCTCAGGGGATAAATGGGACTTTCTTTTAACTTCCCATAGGTGATAATGAAGAAAAGAATAGACTAATTGAATCTGAAGTTGTTATGAAATAATAAAAAATTGAGGTGTTAGAGGAGACCACTTGAAAGGGATGGTGGTCAGAAAGTGGGGTTCTTGGAACAAGTACTATAATTATTGGTCAAGGTATGACCACAGGAATGGGCAGCTGAAGTGAGAGAAAGAAAAAAATCATCCGAGTTGAGGAGGCCAAGGAACTAAGTGTCCTCATTTGCGGCAACCTGCACCACTGAGATACCATTGAGGGGTGATGAGCAATTAACAAAGACACACAAACATTAAGAGAGAAGAGTGGGATCAAGTGGAAACTGATCTCTGGTTGAGAACAGTGACTCAGAGCTAGATCCACGTGTTTATTACATAGGTTTTATAATCAGAAGGTTATTTGTGGGAAAATTTCTGCAAAGCAGGCAGGCTTGAAGGTCACCGTGCTGACGAGGCATTATGGTTATCTTGCTATCCTCAGAATCCTCTATCCATGGGACCTAGTGTCTTAACTCAGCCTTTGCACAGTTTTCTCAGGTTGGCATCACCCTAGCAACTTGGCTACCTTGCACAGGGGGTTCCCGCTCAAGCCCATCACAACCAGGAGTCAATCAAACACCTTGATCCACATCACCACCTCCCCACACTCATTATTAGTTTGATTACACATCAGAAAGGCTGACAGGGTGGGGATGAAGGAAAATAGAGAGCCAGCTGCTAAAATCTTCATCAAATGAGGGAAGACTTGGAGGTCAATAGGATGACAATATTTGGTGCTGAAGTGTCTGGTAATGTAAACCTGGATCTACAATTTGAAGGAAGGAGAAAAATTTATGTAGCTATAACAGGAAATGGGGAGGATACCAATCTTATCTCTTCTCTTTGAATCCAGAAAGATATCAGATAATAAAAAAAGGGCATCCCCTTGAGGGGACTGAAGGGCAAGCAGGATTCTTAGGGGACAACTGGATTCAGTCAAGGCAATGAGTGAAAGGCAAGCTTAGAGAATCTTATAGAAAAAGAGTATTGAAAACAGATCACAAGTCTCTGAGACATAGGAAATGTTCTGGGGACTAGGGAAGAGGTGGGAGAGGGTGCTGTGCTCTTGTATGAATTATTTGTAAGAAAAATGGGAATAATAATGATACTTATTTGATGCTTATGAAGACTAAATATGTGATAGATTGAATTAATGGCCAGTTCTTTCCCCCTTCCTATGTGCATGCTCTTTGTCTATGACTTTGTAGAATACAGATAGGTGGAATATGTTTTCTTACCTCTTTAATCTGGGTTTAGCCAGATGACTTGGTTTGTCCTGTGGAATGTGGCAGAAGTGGTGCTGTGCCATTTTTAAGTCTGGGCCTCAAGAAGAATTCTATTTTTCCATTGTCATTCTTGTGCTTCTGCTTCTCTATGAAAAATGACATCCTGTCAAGCCTGTTTGCTCTAAAAGGTGGATGAGAAACCCAGAGCAGATCTAAGCTAACACACCCTAGCCAAATCCATCCTTGAGCAGATCTCCTAGCCAACACTGAAACATACAAGTGAGACTAGCCTTGGCCAGCAACCTCAGTAATACTCACAAATATGTGAACTATAATACGAAAAAAAACCCCACTATTTTTAAAGCTACTGAGGTTTGGAGTGGTTTGTTGCATAGACATGGCTGATATAAGATATAAAGAATCAAACATAGTATTATGTGTTAATTATTCAATTAATGTTACTGCCCAGTTACTTTGTCTATGTCACCAATTGCTCCCCAAATTTTTGTCCTGTTCAGATATTATATGGGGTGGGAATTTGGATAGGGAATAGCAGGGATGGCTATCCACG
This sequence comes from Spermophilus citellus, assembly GCF_964194105.1. Classification (NCBI taxonomy): domain Eukaryota; kingdom Metazoa; phylum Chordata; class Mammalia; order Rodentia; family Sciuridae; genus Spermophilus; species Spermophilus citellus. Next base: position 205,530,349 of record NC_138185.1, read on the forward strand.
AAATCTGGTGCCTCAGCTGGAATTGCAAAGTCTTGAGGGCTGGAATCACTTGAAGGTTAACGTACTTCTGTGTCTTGGTTGGTTCTATTGTCAGCTGACACCTTAGCTGGGGCTGTGAACTGGAACACCTACATGTGGCCTATGTGGCCAAGGCTCCCTCAAACATGGTGACTGGGTTCAAAGTGCCCTAAATGTTTATTGTTTTTGTTGTTGATGATGGTGTCAGGGATTGGAAGGTGAAAAGTCCTAAGAGAGAGCTGGGCAGAAGCTATATCCTTAAATGACCTAGCCTTGGAAGTCACAAATATCACTTCCTCTGTACTCTCCTGGTTGGTCTTATGTAAACGACCCAGATTAAGAGGTGGGAAAGAGACATGGACATTTGATGTGGCCTAGAAGGTTCTGGAAGAGCATGTGGGACTGAGAATATTACTCTTTCTTTTATTCATTTTGGGAAAATAGAGCTTACCATAGTCAACCATTGTTATTATGTCTACTGTTCTCATCATACAGATACACTGATTTTCTCTCCCTCTTCTCCCTTTCCCTCCTCCACCTTTCCTTCCTTCCTTTTTCTGAGATGGGGTCTTACCCTGATGCCCAGGCTGGTCTCAAATTCCTGAATCCTCCCGCCTCAGTCTCCCGAGTGCTGAATGACAGGCACATGCCACTGTGTCCAGCTACTATTACTGATAATCTTTAAATCCACTATTTGCCCTGAGTGTTGCCTCCCTTACTTACATCACATCGTTCCTCTTGTTTGGAACATACTAGCTGCCCTTCCCACTGCCTGCTTTCTCTTTGGAGTGCCCTTCAAGAACTGGCTCAAAACACACTCCCTTTCTCTCTTTCTCCTGAATGTAACAAGTCACCTGTTTCCCTCCCTTAATTTCCAAAATCCATATTTCAGCACCATATACTTGGCACATATCATATATGTCTTGCATTATACATTGTCTTCCTGAGCGTACTTCATTTTGAGGGTAAGAGTGATGACATGTTAATGCACTTACTTAATCATTAAGACTATTTTATAACCGTGGGAGTGCCCTAAATGTTTAGTGTCTTTGTCGTGGAAGATGGTATCAGGGATTGACGAACATGGTCTGTATGCTCACGACAAATGCAGCTTTATGAGCACATGTGAAGTGTTCCTGGCTGGAATGTGTAAGCATGGAACAGCCTCCCAAAGCCAATCTTAGTAACATTTCCACAAGTCCCTGTTTATGATACATATCACTTTCCCCTAGCTTCATGATTAATATGAAATATTAAAATATTCAGCTACTACTCCTGTATTTTCTTACAAACGAATTTGTGGTTTTGTAAATTCTAGGATTCTGATACTCTCAGACCTATCTTTTAACAAATAGGTTTCCAGGGCTGGGGTCTGGCTTAGTGGTAAAGTAGTTACTTAGCATGAGCAAGACCCTGGGTTTAATTCCCAGCACTGCAAAAAAATAAAAACCAAAACTTAAAAAATTATATATATGTGTGTGTGTGTATGCGTGCGTGTGTGTGTGTGTGTGTGTATTTTTTTCTACAAGCTGTAATTTGGGCATGAACTATAGAACTGGGGATGCTACATACTATTGTTTAGTTTTCACACAGCATAGAAGGAACTCTTCTGAGAAAATGGAGGTAAGATCCAGCTACTGTAGTATTATATATTATTTGGTATGGGACTATCACTCCAGAAAGTGGGATACCCTTTTGTAATTCAAACAAAGGGATAAAACATGCCATGCTTGGCCCTGTTGGTATATTCAGTATAAAAACTGCCCTCTGGAGACTGGGGTTGTGGCTCAGAGAGTACTCGCCTAGCAAGCTTGAGGCACTGGGTTCGATCCTCAGCACCACATAAAAAAAATAAAGATATTGTGTGAATCTATAACTAAAAAAAAAGTTAAAAAAAAGTGTCCTCTGAACTGGGTATTTCTGTAGTGTTCAGACCATATCTCATTCACCTTTGTCCCTTGAACCTCATAGAATGCAGAGTGGGGACTTAAAACATTTCCTAAATGACTATTATATTGATTATTCTTGAGCTGACAGAGTACTCTGAAGATACTCGTTATTATTGCTGTTACTGGGAATGCGGCTAACCCACCTACAACTTCCTATAGGTGGCCAGATTAATAGATAAGAGCTTGAACTGGAGTCAGACAGGTTCTACCACCTACTAGTTTTATTACTCCTGGGAAAATTAACTGACCTCTCTGTGCTTCAGGGTTTTAAACTGTAAAAGGAGGCCAGTAATAGTATCTACTTCATAAGGTTGTCGTTAGGATTTGTTGTCTGCAGGGCAGGCTGAACGAACGTTAGCTGCAGGGTAACCCACACACTCAAACCCCCCTCTGTCTGGTCCTTTATCACCTGTTTGCATCAAATCTGAACACTCAACCCCACTCAAGGCTGAACACTCGACCCCCACCAGTTTGGTGCAACAGAAACACACCTCTAGCCTCTGCCCCGTATGCCTAAAGGCAGAAGATGACACTACTGTATGATCCAATCACTGTACACCAACAAGGCAGCTTGCAGACCCAGAGACCCCATCAGATTTTGGTTATAAAAACTCCCTCCTGCCAGGCCCCTCTCTCTTGCTCTTGCTCTCTCTTTCTTCCCTTGCTTTTGCTCTCTCTTTCTTCTCTTTCTCTCTCTCTTTTTTTTTTCTTCTTTTGCACTGCTGCAATAAAGATCTCTTGGTCACTCCGAATGTTGTGGTCACTTTCCTTTCATTGGTGCCGAAACTCGGGAAGGGGGTTAAAACCCACCTTTGGGTCCCTCTTCCTTCAGAAGTGCCACTCACCAGATGACCTGAACCCATTTTCTCGACTGTCAGAACTACATCCACCACTGGCCTTCGATTGGTGAGTTTCCCCTCCCTGGAGTCCTAAACCCAATGGTGGTGTCCTGAGGATTTGACCGTTGATTGTCCGATTGTCTGGCAAACCTCTTCGCCCACCTGCGGGGAGGAAAACACCCCACCACAGCCTTTAAGGGCATAGTAGCCCTCAGGGACTCCTTCCTTGGGCAGATTTGACTCTTAGACTCAAAATTATTTCCCTTCCCCTTCCCCAGCATAGGCTTTGTAAGTCACTATCAAAGGACTGTGTAACCTCCGGGAACACATAACAAGGAACTGAACATCACACCCCACCCAGACCTTCACCGGTTTAGGTGGCTCTCATAAAGTCCTTGTCCTCGCACCTTTAAGACTCAGCCGCTAGAGATACGCTTACCCTCCCCTTCCTCTCTCTTCCCCTTCTTCTCTCTCTCTCTCCTCTTTCTGGCCCTGGGAGTCTCCAGCCTCTCCAGGAGGGGTCCCGAAAAGCCTTGGCCAAGGTCTCCCGTGGCTACGGCCCTGTCCAGGACAGGAGCCTCGACTGTCAGGATTCAGTGACAACCAATCTCTGCAGCTGGAACCTGCCACTAGGCTCTCCTGATTTTGGGCTCTAGTGGGGACGCCCCTTTTGCCAATAAATCAGTTTCTTCCCCCTCCGTTATACTATGTTTGCATCCCCTTCTTTCTCCCTTATATTACTTTTGCGACAAGGGTAATGCATCCTTTCTGCCGTTCGACTCTCCCTTATAGTGCCTCTTAGATAAGCTCAAAACCCTCTCCTTGACACCAGACATCAAACCCCCCAAATTGATCAAATATAGCACCCAGGATTGGCCCACTTATCCCTAGACAATCAAAGCAAATGGCCCCCTTTTGGGTCTCTGGATCCCTCCATTCTAAGGGGGATCTTTACAATTACTGTGAGCGTTTGAAAAAAAATGGGTAAAGAACCCCTATATCCAAGCTTTCTTCTTGCTCTAATCCAATCCTGCTCTCTGTACCTCTTGCAAACCTCTACAAATTCTTCTAGCTTGCAAACCAACCCCCCCCACCCAACCACTGATCCCCAATCTTCCCCTCCTACAAGCTCATCCACTACTTTTGACACTGCTGATGAACCTCCACCCTATTGTCCGGCTCAAATAGGTCCTCACCCTCAACCTTCTGCCCCAGCCCCTCAACCGTCACCCCCGCCTCAACAACCTGCTTTCTTCCCTCCAACTACTAGGTCAAAAACCCAAACTACTGCCCTTCCTTGAACCGTTGCCCCCTTGCTGAGTTAACAGGTACTGAAGTTATCCCTTCCCCCACTCACTCCTCTCTCCTCCTGTCAGTGCCCACACCTGGTCCCACCAGGCCCTCTTACCAGCTAACCCAAAGCTCAAACTAGCTGAGGGGAGCCCCCAGACCCCTATCCAGGTTCTGGTGAAAATGGCCTTTAAAGTAACCTGAAAACAGGTTACTAAGAATTTAAAATCCCTTATAGGCTTTTGGGGATATTCACTCCCTTCCTCCCCTCTGCTCTGCCTGTTCTATTGCTCAGGTTTTCCTTGCTAGGGAAAATCCCAAACCTCTTTCCCATTATTCTTTTTCATCTCCTTCCTCATTCTCAGATCTACTCGAGCTGCTCTCAGCCCCACCTTTCGTCTTCCCCCTTTCTACCCAGCCCACAGAAAAGTCTTAACTAACCTTCTCCAGAATCTGCACCATGGTTGATTTTAGGACTGTCAGCAAAAAGAGTCTCTACCAAGAAGTTTAATGTAGATAAATTTCCTCTTTTCATGTTGCCCTGTTTTACTTGGCCACTGGGAAAAATCAGCACTCCAAAAGCTAGACACCCCCTTACTAGTTTTTCACAAACATTCATCCAGTATAATAGTTTGTAGAAATAAGTAAATAAGGCCTTGAGCTGGGTTTCACAGTGTTGTCTACATTTCTAAGATAAGGGAAGTTACCAACGGGGCTCCATGGTAACAGCTGGCAGAGGGAGGAAAGAAAGGGAACAAAAAGCTCTCCCATGCTCAGGTGTCCTTGAAGGGTTAACTTGCCCAGAACAGGGGGGAAAAAAACTGCTTTTTGTGAACTTCTGCAGACTGTGAACTTCTGAGCCCCTCCCCTTACATGTTGGATATAAAATTCTGAAATTACCTGAACTCAGGGTTCAGGGGATTAATTGATTACAGCAGAAGCTGTGCCCTCTGAAGCTGGCTGCAACCAAATAAAACTGTTTCCCTGTCTTCAGTACTGTCTTAGGTGCCTTGCCTTGTTCATCCCTACAACAGTATAATTCTATATACTCAAACACCGTATATGTTTTCACGAAGTGGTAAACAGATGTGATTAGTTGTGTACTCAAAATAACACAGTATCTCTTTTAAAGTGGAATAATTTGCCTAAATTCAGACATTTACAAGGATTGTTTCAAAGTGTGAATAAAGATGGAGTTAACAGATGGGAAAGAGAAGGTTCTAGGTATGGATTTAATAGAAGGGAAAAAAGGTGTTTCTGGATAAGAAAGTCTAAATGATTAAGTAAACAAGAGGGTTTAAGTAAGTGATAAAGAAGGTCTGTGTAAGTTGGTTATATATGTAAGTTTTTTGAGCAAGTAATCTTGAAGGAATTAAGGATTATACAGCTATGGTTAAACAACAACTGTTATTTTGCAATATTGTAATATTTTATTTCTTTAAGAGTTAAACTTGATTAATATAAAAACATCAATGTAATTGTGGTACTATTACTCTTCTTTATATATTAAATGTGTTCATATTTTCCAGGTATATAAGTCTTTAAGGTAGAAGCTTTAGAAGAGAATTATATCAAGCTGATGTTCTCCAGAAGTTTGCATGGTAATTTTAGGCTTATAAAAATAACAATGGAGATTTATTTATATCATTTAATGTTCTATAACTGGACCTATTATCAGTAAGATTAATATAAAGTTCTATACACTGGGGTACAATTTAAATGTAATATCATATTGTGTTAGCTAATATTCATGTGACCTCAAGCAACAATATATGTTAATTTTATAAAATGATATTTAAGAAACAAAGATAAACTTCAATACTAGAACACTTTGCCAAAGATTTATAAAGAGCCCTGCCTCACCTGAGATAAGGCTCTGCCTCCCATCTTACTACATGTCAGAATGACTCCAAAGAAGGCCAGACTTCAGCTAAAGCCCAGTACCCTTATTTTAAGACTGGTGAGACTGACTTGCTAGATGCTTAAGATCAAGACTTAAAATTAAAAATAAATTAAAAGGGCCAAGAAAACCAATATTTGGCTCTGGCCCTCTGAGTCAGTCTGAATCTAGGGAACAGGGAATTTCTTTAAAGAGCTTTGCAACTCTAAACCACATAACCTCTCCATCAGGGAGATTAATGAGACCACTGGAGAATGAAAAGCCAATCAGTGCACTTGCTATGAATAGGAAGGTCATTGGAGAAAGGAGACATCCCTGATGCTTCCTAGGGAAGCCACATGGTCAAGAAAGACCTGGACCCATCCTAGCACAAATGGCACTAGCAGAACTAAGAAGCTGCTCTCAAGTTCCCCCACGAGTGATCCCTATGGGAACTTGGCTGACTCTTAATAGTAGATAGAAACAAAGTCAATTTTGACCAGCTTGATCTTAAACACCTAACAAAAACAGTTAAACCAAAATACAGTCATTATTGGAAGTAATGAAGGACAAGAACAGCTAGAAAAGAGGAGACAGCAACTAGGCCAACGGTCTCCATAGGGAATGTTCAGTCAAGATGGCCTTGGCTCCTCCCTCTTGCAGGAACCCTATTAGTCCTCTTTATGTTTCTCCTAATAGGACCATGTATGTTAAATTGCCTACAGAAGTTCCTGCAAGATCAGAAACACAGATTCACCAACCAGTCAGTCAATCAACCACTTCTTTAAGACTACCGCCCCTGATACCCAAGATGGAGACCTACGACTCATGACCAACACCTCCAGCTCCAGAAACTCTGCCCCCATCTAAAACCCTCCCTAACCCCTTTTCTGCCGCACGCGTTCGGCGAATGGGCCGAGTCCGGCGGGAGACGTCGGGATTAAAAAAGACACAGGAGTCCGAGGTCCTTCATCCAGGGGGAATCTGACTTTATTATCTCGGCTCATACTTATATATTTCTTTCAGATAGAATGGAAAGCCACTAGTAGGCGGGAGCAAGGAGGAGGGGAAAACAGGTGGTTCATGTCGACTCATAATGAGCCTTCAACCAGGAACCTTATCAGACCCAAGCAGGTCAGGGCGTCCCCACATGACCATTACAGGCTGAAATAATATGAAAACAGACACCACAAATCCTTCAAGGCCTTGTGAGCTCCTTCAAGGCCTTGTGAGCTGGCCTCTTTGACGTGCACAAAAATCAGGGCTGGATCCAAGCCCTGGGGGCCGGGGGGAGTCCGTGCCAGCACTTTTCCAGTTTTTACAACTCCTCTTTTACTTCCTAGGAATGAGAACTACTCTCCAGCAGGTTCACTTCACTTGTTCTGTCTGCTCTACAGTATCCCCACAAGGAAGCAACAAACCTAAACTCCTCGTGCATCAGATGAGGAGCCACCAGCCAGGCGAAGACTGGCAGATAGACTTCACTCATGTGCCTAGGCACAAAAATCTTCACTACCTACTTACTTTGGTTGATACTTTTTCAGGTTGGATAGATGCCTTCCCTACATCCAGGGAAACTGCTGACACCATTGCCTCCATCCTCATCGAGCAGATCATTCCCAGGTTCGGACTTCCCCCTCCATCCAGTCAGACAATGGTCCAGCCTTCACTTCTCAGGTTGTTCAACTAGTCTCCAAAGGCCTCAACATCACTTGGAGGTTCCACATCTCCCACCAACCCGAATCCTCGGGTAAAGTTGAGAGGCCTAACGGCATTCTTAAGGATCATGTCACTAAACTTGCTATTGAACTCGGGCTGTCCTGGCTCCATCTCCTGCTATTGGCCCTCACCTGAATTCAGGCAGCCCTAGAGCTCCCTCAGGCCTTAGCCCCTTTGAACAACTCTGTGGGTGCCCTGGCTTAACCAAACAAAGCTTTCCAATCACTCCTCCTCCCATCGTGTCCTACCTGTCCTATCTCACACTTCTACGCAAACTCTTAAGGGAACACGCAGACCTGTGCCATTCATTCCCTCAATCCCAGCACAACCAGCAACTGAATCGGACCCTCTTCAACTGGGTGAGGCAGTCTTACTTTGGGAACTGCATCCTCCATCATTGGAACCTCACTGGACAGGACCCCATACAGTCATACTTACTAGCCCAACAGCAGCCAAGCTTTTGAGCCACTCTCCCTGGTACCACGTCTCCTGCCTTAAAAAGCTTCTATCCCAACCCGCAGATGGTGCTTCTACATCCAAGGGATATGGCACCAGGATGACACCACCCACTCTCAGTCACCCTTCATATTAACTGGATTCAACCACACCACCTCCGGTATTTCCTAGAGTCCCTCCAACAGGACCAATGACTGATACCTTTGCTCAGGAATGGTTGACAACCTATGGCTTCAAGGAACCTTTATGGACTTTGTCCCTTATGAGATAACTGTCTATAGCCACTGGATGTTATCTCTAGCCACCCTGGTATTCCCAAGACTATCCCCTGAACATTCTCCCACTCTCCCAGGTAGGCCCCATGCCGCCCCCTGGAAGTAGCCAGACAATTTTTCACTGCCCCCATGTCACTTAGAAAAACAAAAAAGGGAGGAATGTTAGGTGCAGGGCAGGCTGAATTAAGCTGTCTGCAGGGCAGGCTGAATGAATGTTAGCTGCAGGGTAACTCATGCACTCAAACCCCTTTATCTGGTCCTTTATCACCTGTTTGCATCAAGTCTGAACACTCAACCCCACTCAAGGCTGAACACTCGACCCCCACCCATCTGGTACAACGGAAACCCACATCTAGCCCCTGCCCCATCTGCCTGAAGGCAGAAGATGACACTACTGTATCATCCAATCACTGTACACTAACAAGGCAGCTTGCAGACCCAGAGACCCCATCAGATTTTGGCTATAAAAACTCCCTCCTGCGGGGCCCCTCTCTCTTGCTCTTGCTCTCTCTTTCTTCTCTTGCTTTTGCTTTCTCTTTCTTCTTCTTCTTCTTCTTCTTCTTCTTCTTCTTCTTCTTCTTCTTCTTCTTCTTCTCTCTCTCTCTCTCTCTCTCTCTTTGCACTGCTGCGATAAAGATCTCTTGTTCGCTCTAAGTGTTGTGGTCACTTTCCTTTCAGGATTAAGCAAAGTAATGTAGAGAAAACACATAGCAGATAGCTAGCCACCGCTGCTGTTATTGTTGGGTAATGTAGAGGGAGGCACTCCGGGCTAACCAAGGAATGTATAGGTTCAATGTTAAATATGTGAAATTGATCATGGAAAATATGTATGTATGTCTTATGTTTAAATCAGTAGAAACAAAATATTAAGAGGAGAGACTGGGTAGAATGAAGTCAACAAAATACTATGATGATGATGCTTATTGTTGCCAGGGCCAACTTTTGGAGGTAGTATTGCCACATCTCTCAGGGGACATGAAAAGTCCTTCTAATCAGAAATGAGTACTTGAAAATTTTACTGTCAAGACCTAGAGAATTTCATATTTTTATTAGTGTATTATAACTATACATAAAGGTGGGATTTTTTTTTTCTTTTTTGGTACTGAGGAGTGAATCCAGAGGCACTTAACCACTGAGTCACATACCCAGCTCTTTTTTTTTTTTTTTTTGTATTTTATTTCAAGACAGGGCCTCACTGAGTTACTTAGGGCCTCACTAAATTGCTGAGGTGGCTTTGAATTCAAGATCCTCCTATCTCAGCCTCCCAAACTTCTGGGATTATAGGCGTGCACCACCACTCTTAGCAAGAGTGGGATCTATTGTTACATATTTGTATATGCACTATGACATAGCAGTATAATTTGGTCAACAGTATTCCCCAACATTTATTTCTTTCCCTCTTCTCCCTCCCTCAATCCCTTTTCTCTATTTTACTGATTCCTCTTCTGTTTTCATGATATCCGTCCTGATTTTTGCCCTTTTTCCTTTCTAACTTCCACATATGCGATAAAACATGATCCTTGACTTTCTAAATTTGTTTTATTTTGCTTAATATAAAGCTCTCAAATTTCATCCATTTTCCTGCAAATTGCATAATTTTATTCTTCTTTATGGATGAATAAAACTTTGTTTTTAAAAGAGAGAGTGAGAGAGGGAGAGAGAGAGAGGAGAGAGAGAGAATTTTAATATTTATTTATTTTATCGGCAGACACAACATCTTTGTTGGTATGTGGTGCTGAGGATCGAACCCGGGCCGCACGCACGCCAGGCGAGCGCGCTACCGCTTGAGCCACTTCCCCAGCCCCTGAATAAAACTTTATCATGTACAATACATCACATTTTCACATTTCCTTTATTCATTCATCCATTGAGAGACATCTAGGCTGATTACATTATTCGGCTATTGTAAACTGTGATGTTGTAAACATGGGTATGAATGTATCGCTATAGTATGGTGACTTTAATTCTTTAGGATAATGGCCGAGGAGTGGTATATCTGGGTCATATAATGATTCCATTCCTTGTCTTTTGAGGAAACTCCATACTGATTTCTATAGTGGTTGTACTAATCTACAATCCCACAAACAATGTAGAAGTTTTCCTTTTCTCTACATCCTCTCCAGCATTTATTATTGTTTGTATTTTTAATGGTTGCCATTATAACTAGAGTGAGATGAAAGTGAGATTTGCATTTCTCTGAATACTAAGGATATGGAACATTTTTTTCATGTATTTGTCAGCCATTTATCTGTTTAGTTAATTTGCCTAATTATTGATGTGGTTATTTTGGGGGGTGGCTTTTAGTTGTTTACATATTCTGAATATTAATCCTCCATCAAAAAAGTAGCTACCAAATTTTTCTCCTATTCTGTGGGTTTTCTCTTCACATTCTTAATTTTTTCCCTTGCTGTGCACAAGCTTTTTAAATTCAATGCCATTCCATCTACAATTCTTGGTATTATTTCCTGAGCTTTAGTGATACTACTGAGGAAGTCATTGCTCATGCCTATATGTTGGCATAACAACCCTACGTGTTCTTGTAGGAGTTGCATAGTTTTTGGTCTAAATCCTAGGCCTTTGATCTATTTTGAGTTGATTTTGTGCAGGGTGAGATACAAGAATCTAGTCTTGGTCTCCTACCTATGGATAACCAGTTTTCCCAGAACCATGTGTTTAAAAGCCTGTCTTTTCTCCAATACTTGTTTTTTGTGCCTTTGCCAAGGATCAGCTGAGTATAGATGTATAGATTTGTCTCTGCATCTTATATTCTCTTCTGTTTTTGTTTTTATATATAATGCATACAATGCAGTTTTTGTTACTATAGTTCTAGTATAATTTGAAGGCAGGTATTATTATGCCTCTAGCATTGCTTTTTGTGCTTAGAATTGCTTTGGCTGTTCTGTTTTTTTATTATTATTATTATTATTATTATTATTATTCATTCAAATGAATTTCAGGACTTTTTTTCTCAGTTCTGTAAAGAATGTTATTGGTATTTCAATGGTGAGTGTTTTGAATCTGCAGATTGCTTTTGGTGATATGGCCAGTTTAACAATTAATTCTGCCTATCCATGAACATAGGAGGTATTGCCATCTTCTAGTAACTTCCTCAATTTCTTTCTTCAGTGTTCCATAATTTTCATTGTAGAAGTCTTTCACCTTCTAGTTACATTTATTTCTAGATATTTTGTTTAATTTTTGAGGCTATTATGAATAGGATTGATTTCCTGATTTTTTTTCTCAGCAGATTTATTATTGGTGTTTGGGAAAGTTACTGGTTTTCATATATTGATTTTGTATCCTGAAGACTAGAGAATTGTGTATATATCTGTTACTGATAGACAGAATTCCTCCTTCTCTGAGCTAGGATTCTAGGGGCAGCACATTGCTGGGAAAGCGAATTGGTGTTGCCATTATTGAAGCACCAGTTTATAAAAAGAACGTTTCAGGGCATAAAGAGGTTGGGTTTGGGAGGTGGGAAAAACCTTGCCTTCCATACTCCATGCTCCATTTGACTGTGCTGACTTGCCACAGAGAACATTCCCCAACTGAAGTGTAGTCCAGCTGCACATAGGAATCTCATCACTGGAAATTTTAAGAAAAGGGCTCAAAGACCTAGATAGAAAAATGTAATCTCATTCATTAGAAGTGAATTTTTACCTTTGTGAAATGTCCTGGGTTTGCTCTTATTTTTCCTTAGTTATACAGATTTTTATTATTTTTAATGTTTTTCTTGATAAATCACCTATATTTTCATGTTAGCTTTTCCCAAACTGAGCACAGACTGATATCTTGGGAACTCCTTAAATTCATATATGTATTTTTTTTTTCAGTACTGGGGCTTTGCACGTTCTAGCCACATGCTTTACTATTGAACTACATTCCCAGCCCTAAGTTCATAATTTTAAAATCAAAAAATACTGGGTTACCGTTTTGTATTTGTTTGTATTTGGTATTTTAGCAGCCCTCCCCCCCCCAAAAAAATTTATACACTGAGTTTCTAGTAGACTATTTATTTATAGGATCAACTCAACCAGATTCAGTGGGATCTGGTGTTATCTCCAGATAGTATCAAAATTGAGTTGAATTAGAGGATTCTGCAGAATTGCATAATACATGGGGAAAAACTCTCACACATCTCCTGTCCAAAATAGACTGTAGATAAAAATACTTTGCTTTTGACTTTTTCTGTTTCTAGAGTTGGTGTCAGGAGTATTATGCTGACAGAACAGGAGAGGAAAAAAATTTCAGTTTTTTCTCAGTATCTTTATCAAAGTATTAAAAAAGTTAAAGGGGATGAATTTTTTACTGCCTGGCATCAGGAGAATTAAACATGCTTGGAGCATTACTGATGACAATAACTTCAGAGTTGCAAAGAGAGAAAAGCAATAGTGGAAAGAAGACGTCACAGACTGCAGAGTCTCCTTGATAGAAGAGGGATTGATTTCAAGGGATATTACAAAAAAGTAATATTTGAATTCAGAGTAAATTTTGGTCATTTTCAATTGCATGTTGATTTGTTTCTGCTGAGTCATTATTATTTTTGGTGAGTTTTGTCATATACTAAGAAAGCCAGTTCTCTTGACTGTTGCTTTTTAATGAGTATGGCAAACTAATAAATATTAAAAGGCAGCATATAGTGGCGGGGGATGTAGCTCAGTGGTACAGTGATAGAGCACTTACCTAGCAAGCCTGAGTTCAATCCCCAGCAGGGCGGGGGTGGGGGGGTGGGGGGGTGGGAGTCAGTGGATGTTAGGGTAGCTGGCACAAATATCCATTTCTGAGTTCAAGCAAAGGTTTATTGACAGAGAGTGTCTGCCAGGCTGCCCCTCTGCAAGACAAAGCAGGCAAAGTCACTTGAATAGAGGGTTTTTTGTTTTTGTTTGTTTTTTTCCTTTTTAACAAGGAACAAGAGCAAGCTGGAAATGACCTTGGGTGGAGCAGGCTAGAATTGACCTTGGGTGTAGGTGGCTGGGTAACAACAAATTTTTCTACGTAGAGACCTTGGATGGGGGTGGGGGTTGGGAACAGAGTATCTTTTTTTTTTTTTAATTGGTTGTTCAAAACATTACATAGTTCTTGATATATCATATTTCACACTTTGATTCAAGTGCGTTATGAACTCCCATTTTTAAGTTTCTTTTTCTTGGCAGTTTATAAGTTTTGGTTCTGAGTTCCAGAACCAAAATGGAGTTACTAATGTCTAGGGACCTAACAATAGACACGATACAAAACAGGAGTTTGGACGAAAAGGTCAATGTGAACAGAAATAACTGAAGACTATTTCAGATCTCTAAGATATGTTCCTTTCTCTGGTACTATCATTAGATTAAGCAGGACTTTATTCTTTTTTTTTTTTTTTTTTAGGGAGAGAGAGAGAGAATTTTTAATATTTATTTTTTAGTTGCTTAGGATTGAACCTGGGCCGCAGGCATGCCAGGCGAGCGCACTACCGCTTGATGGGGGTGAGCCACATCCCCAGCCCCAGCCCAGGACTTTATTCTTGGTTAGTGAGAAATAAAAGACAGAAGAGAAAAAAAAAGAGGGGAGAGAAGAAGGGAGAAGGGGATGGGGGCTGAATTCCCTGACCACTGTGGTTTGCTCCAGATGAATAGTGAATAGATTCTACCCTGTTCCTATATGTTGACCTGGACTCTGTTATGGGAGAAAAGTAGTACAGGTATATATATTTTTTTAATATTTATTTTTTAGTTTTTGGCGGACACAACATCTTTGTTTGTATGTGGTGCTGAGGATCGAACTCAGGCCACACGCGTGCCAGGCGAGCGCCTTACCGCTTGAGCCACATCCCCAGCCCCAAGTACAGGTATTTTTGACCTTAGTTTTTCTGAAAATTTTATCTGTAGCTTTTGAGACCTCTAAAGGGAAAAAATTGGTGATTTTTGTTGTTAGTTCTTTTGTCTTTGTTTTTTTTTGGAAAGATACTTCAATTGGGTCAGTCTATGACAGGATGAGATGGAATGGAGCTAAAACTGCTTTGCATAATAAGGTGAGGTAGAGTGGAGACTCATTTTACTTCCACTTCAGTTTATTTGGTCTGCCATCACACTCTGAAGGAGATGAAAAATGCTGTCAAGTCTGAAACACTTGGGGCTGGGGATGTGGCTCAAGCGGTAGCGCGCTTCCCTGGCATGCGTGCGGCCCGGGTTCGATCCTCAGCACCACATACCAACAAAGATGTTGTGTCTGCTGAGAACTAAAAAATAAATATTAAAAATTAAAAAAAAAAGTCTGAAACACTTGATTCATGTTGGTAAAACTGAGAGAAGAATTATATGACTCATTTTAATGACTTCCTCACACTAACCATGACTGGAACACACTGTTCAGATGGCTTAGGATCTTGGTTGGTGATGACTCTTTTAGAATCCTCATGGAAGAAATTGAAAAATTAATTGAGGGTCATAGAGCAACTATCATCAAAAAAGACTGATCCTTAGTTCTACTTTATTTTAGGCTATTTACATGATTTTGAAGATTAGAACTTAATTCCCATTAAAGAAGGACTTTTAAGAAGAGTTTCCAGTTTTCCCTTGGCAGTCAAACAGTGGTTTGGGGACTTAGGGAGTTAGCCTATCTGTGCATGTTAGGGGCAAAGGAGAAAGATGTTTAATAAGGAATTCCCTCTGTGGGCTTGGCCAATGGAGCAGGAATGTCTGATATTCAGTTGTAAGTTCTTTGCTATTTTTATACTATAGATAATCATCAATGGCTAACATTTGGTAAACATCTGTTATATCCACCCGCCTGGAATTATTAGTGCCTTGAGGAATGGAGAGAGGGGGATACTTTTGTTAAATAATACACATAAAATCCTGTACCAGTGGTTACACCAGAGTGCAAGCATTACAAGAGTTTTAGCTAATATTGTGTCTTGGAAAGAGAGGAATTGAAACAGAGAGGTGTTAGACCGAGGTGATGAAGGAACTGGGAGGAGTTTGCAACAAGAATGGCAGATGGCCCTAAAGACAATTACATGTCATCTTCACTTCCTCTCATTCTCAGTTCTTTCAACCCAAATCTGGTGAGCATGTTTGGCTTGTTACTTGAGTATTCTATCAGAATATTAAAGGAAAGGGCAGCCCCACAAGGCTAATTCTTATGATGGTGTGGAACCTAGACAAGGAGTTCTCCAAACTTGTTCAGGGGACAGTAGAATAAGTAGAATATTTTTGACAGATTCCCAACTTAAGCAAAAGTTATGATCTTTGACTGTTTACCCTTCTGTGCACCTGATATCAGTTTCTAGCTCCAATTTTATACTGATTAGGCTATACAGTTCTGTGTTTTGTTCAGGACAGAGATCTGTAGACAGCAGAGGCCACTGAACTGGTGTGAGTTCTCCTCTAGTAGGTGCTTTCACTTTGCAATAAAATGTCCTTTATCAATGTGAATTAAACACAAAGCTCAGTTTATTTTTTGCTTTCACTCCCAAACAAGTAAACAAACAAACAAACAAAAAAAAAAAAACCACTTTATTTTCCTTGCTTTTAATATTTCCCATAGTCCAAAATACCTAGCATGTTGTTGACTGGTTGTTGTTGAAAAACTTGTCTTTCCAGAATGATGCTTCATTGGCGGGACTCCAAAATGGCTTCATAGCTTTTACTATATTGAGTCCAATCTGGGGCTGGAGGCAGGCTCTACTACTATGGCTCAGCCTAACCATCACTCAGATCAAGCTGATCTGCTAACCCAACATACCATTTTTGTTCCTGCCTCTTGCCACCCCTAGGTTCCCTGCCTCTTGCCACTGAGCCAAACGTCTACTTCACTTCAGGTCTCACCTAAAAGCTATCCTTCCTGTGAAAATTTTAAATATTCTAGTCTATACCAGTTGTCTTCCTTCTGAGTTTATGTTGACATTTGTAATTAGGATTCATCTCGACTGAAAATTACTTTTTGAGCACTGACAATATGCCAGGAACATAATGTGAATTTATTATTTATGTACCCCTTTACATTTCTTATTATGTATGTACTTCTTAAGGATTATATCATTTTTCATTTGTTTTCTCACAGTATTGGGCACAAAATAGGAATTCGATAAATATATCGTAAATTATATACATGACAAATTGGATGAGAATAATTAATGGGCCCCTTGCTAACTTATTGGCTGATAACTACTAACCATCTGAATTAGGTGATGGGCCTTATTAATACACATTTACTCTTCCTTATGCCAATCCTCATTAAACATTGCACAGTGAAACACTTTCTTTAAAAACTTTTATTAACAGTTAATTTTCAAAGCTCAAAAAAAGGCATTACAGATTGTAATAAGCAGAACTAAAATAAAACCTCACCTCTACAGAGATGGCCAGTGTGTAGACTTTATTACATAGGCACATTTTTTAAAGTAAACTGGTTTTACATAAAATTAACCACAACAATGCAAGAAGTCACACTGATTGAGGATGGATGAAGAAGGAAAGTATAAGGTTGAAGGGGCTGAATTATTCACTGGATCCTGGGTTCATCCACCCTGGCACATTGAAATTCACTATGGACATTACAAAAAAGGAGGGCAAAGAGCAGCACTCCTCTGTTACCTCTGGCTAAAACATTAATTCTGACTTATCTCTTGAAGGTGGCAAAGTTTTCAGATTCTGTTGGCAAGTGGACATGAAGATTAAATGCACGCTGGCTGAGGGTCAGAGGAGTTCACGGTATTCCCTTCTCTCACCCCATTCTTTAAAACCCTTAAGCCCAACAGGCTCCTATTGAGAGATGAATGCAAATCTGCTTTCCTGGAACCAGTGGAATACCTCTAAGTTGGCCATCCTACAGCACATGGAGGCAAGTAACGGTGTTTAAGGCTTAGGTCCCCATGTTGCTGGACAGTGTCCACAACTAGAACTGAGGCAGAACAAAGGAGTGAACAGGAAGAGGATGCTGGAATTCCTTGCTCAATGCAGTTGGAATTCATCCATTACATCTGACATTAAGTACAACCAGAAAAGAAACTAAAATCATAGTCAAGCCACAAATACCAAACGAGAAAAGCTATATTTCGTAGCTTGTACATGTTTTTAAAAATTTTAAAGTACATTTTTATGTTACTGAGAGAAAGGAGGTGTGTGTCAGGGGACTATCCCTTTCTCTCTGGTTTTACTGTAACTTACAAATAGTCCCAGACTGTTGACTGAGTACACTTTCCTCCCTCAAGTCCTGCAGTTTTTGTATAAAGGTCATGTATGTTATAAGTCAAGGATTATCCTGACATCCTCAGTACCTTGGAGGATTAGAGCTACATCTGCTTGAAGTCATACTGGGATCCTAATGTCCATTTTGGAGAACTGTCTGCTTCTCTTCACACTCACACCACTGCTTGGAGGGGTAGTACCCCATGGAGCTTCCAGAGCAGCATTCCCAGTAGTCTTCACCACCCTCTTTGGTGTTTTAAAGGCAACTAAAAAATAGATAATTGCAGGGTTTCCTGTGTTTCCATCTTCCTGGCTGATGGTGAAGGGTAGAGACATGAAAATAAAGAAAGATGAAGCAGTTGGTTTTCTCAGTCCTCAAAATTCAAATTCTTGGTTTGTAAGAATATATGAAGTATTATTGGCATGGAACTTTCACACAAAAATTGGCACTAAAGGATATTTTGTAAGGTAACTCATAAAACTAGAGCTGGAAAGAATCTGAACAATTAGTCCAGTCCTCTCCTTTATTAGAAACTGAAGTCCAACTGACAAAATAACAAGTCAATTAACATAGTGATTGTCTCCATGACAATGTTCTAGAGATTCATACAAATGCCAATTTTTCCCTTAATAAAGCCATCATGGCACACACCTACTAACAACTTTATATAAATAATCCTCAGTGTTCTTGTGTTTGGCTGCTAACACAGCACCCTGACCAGAGTAGACACTGGACAAATACCTCTTGATCTGAATGATTCTGTTATTTATCCCTGCCTTGCAATCTTTTTTCCTACAGCTTACTTTTAGCTTTAAGAGAAGGCCTCTAGTTAAGTATTTTGAGGGTTATTGTCCAAAGCTATATTCTCCATCTCTTTTTATATTTTTTCATATTGAGATACTATTTTCTTTAGCCTGTTCTTTTATAGCTTTTTATTATATCCAGTTGTTACTTGCCTTTGTCTAGGTACTGCCAAACATATTATTATGAAAGGTTTCTGCCTTTATAGGCTGGAATTTTAAGTGGAGTGATACATTTTTCTTTTTCAATTCTCAAAACATAGGACTAGATTTTCCCAAGAAGATTTGCTAAGGCACTCTAAAAGAAATGTAAAAATTCCACATTTTTGCTGCAGTTAACACATGGGAAAATGTTACTAATAGATACATTTGTTCTCTACATTTATGGTTGCCGTACATCTCCTTCACTTTTAATTCTTAAAGTATATAAATATGAATCATAATACTCAAAGTCAGTCTCATTTACAAAAAACATAATTAAGAATTGGTGATTTGTAGGGCATTTAGGCATTGCTAATGTTTAGAAAACATCTTTAGAAACTTGGTGAGAATGTCTTGGTTTTACATACAGAATTGTCATGGTTTGGAGGGGATTTGGTAGTGTAGTATTGAGACACTTTGTTTACCAGATAATTTTTAAAATTTTTATTTTTGTTGGTTTTGTTAAAAATCCCTGTTAGACTGCATTCTTCACATAATCTA
This sequence comes from Spermophilus citellus, assembly GCF_964194105.1. Taxonomy (NCBI): domain Eukaryota; kingdom Metazoa; phylum Chordata; class Mammalia; order Rodentia; family Sciuridae; genus Spermophilus; species Spermophilus citellus. The sequence goes on from NC_138185.1 coordinate 205,549,447, forward strand.
AACTCTGGATATGCTGAAAATAACTTATAATAATTCTTGAGTTAAAAATTACCAATTCCAACAGGGAGAATGTATCTATGTAGGCTGGGTGGTAGTGCTTCCTACTCACACCAGTTTAGTAATTCCCAAGGCTGTAAGAAAAAAAAAAATAGCATATTTTCTACTTTTCCATCAATCAAATTATTACTTTTATCAAGATTTCATCTGGCAAGTTTCAGCCTTTCCAGACCTTTATCACTGTGGTGACAGTAACCCCAGTTGTGGTTAATATTGGGGAGAACAAAGACCTGGCACACTGAGACTGGCTGTGCACTCCCATCAAATGCTTTCTTCTGCTTTGGCCATTCTAATGGGCAAGGTCTGGGCCCATAGAGCTGAGGTGCAGCACCAAAACTGAATCAATCTGGCTATAGGCAGCACATCTTGCCTTTGCACTTTGGGGCATACAAATGTTTCTTGGTATGAATATGGTACATTTAAGTTCAAATTCGGCAGCACACGAAATGTTTAAGTGCCAACAGTTCTTATTAGTTGACTTTCAAGGCAAGAATAAAAGAAAAATAATAATTATTTTTTTGGACTGGGGATTGAACTCGGGCACTCACGGCACTCACTGAGCCACATCTCCAGCCCTATTTTGTATTTTATCAGAGACAGGGTCTTACTGAGTTGCTTAGCACCTTACTTTTTTTACTGAGGCTAGCTTTGAACTCATGATCCTCCTGCCTCAGCCTCCCAAGCCGCTGAGATTACAGGCATGCACCACCGCGCCTGGCAAGAAAAATTATTTAAATCCTCCAGAAAATAAAAGCTGCTTGTTTGCTTTAATATGAGTATTTGATGGTAGCCTTAGAGTTTCAGGGGAAGTTTTCTATTGACAAACATTTATTAAATATCAAATAACTTCCTTTTATTTCATGAATATGTTTGCCCTATCAATAAAGATTTAAGGTGGCTGAATCGTATTAAATTCCAAGCTTTGTGCTAGTTATTGGAAACAAAAAGAATAAGATGTGCTCCTTGTCTTCAACATCACATTTCTCAGGAACTTGAGTTTCTAGGGAAATAAACTTTCGCTCCTAACCACAAGATTTGAATAAAAATTAGTCTCATTTCAAACAAAAAATATTTTAAATTAAAAAATGTTCTCAAGGATTAGGAGCCCTAATAATAATTCAGGAAGGTAGAGAATAAAAGAAGAACCAAACAGAAAGTAAAAAAGCACAATACAACTGTCCAGGTGATATTTAATATGAACAAAGTGCAACTTTTGATAAGAGCAACCAAAGGGGGTTGAATGGTCTCCCCACTTTGACATATCATAATGAATACATTTTGTGCCCTCTTTTACTGTGTAGTTGAAAAGCAAGCCCTAGAAAGCAAGTACAGCTATTGATGTCATGTGACATCTAATTTATGTTCTATTGTAACACTATGTATTGGTAAAATAAATTCACTTTTAATATTTTCACATTTTTGATAATAGACCAGGATTTTTTTGGTAACTCCCTACACACACAAAACAAACAAACAAAAAACCAACCAGGTCCACAGTGACAAACAATTTGCACATCAAAAAGGTAATCTGCCCAGCCGTGTTTATGGAAGTTATTAGTAAAACACTAAAAATATATTGTATTGAATCTCCCAACCCCTGAAATGTTACCCATAATCAGTTCCCTCTAATTTTAATCAGAAGCAAAACAAATTTGATGAAATCAAGGTAGTAGGTTTTTAAAAATTAGTAATAATTGGCTGGCTTGAATGTAGAAAGCATGGAAGGGATTTCCCAACTTTTGGTTAGAAATCACAGTCCAGGTGAAAGCAAGAAGGCATGAGAATTAGCCAAGGGGATAGGGCTGAGATCCATCAAGCAATCTGCATGCTCTGCTAGCAGGGAGGCAGGGATCTGGACACAGTGCTCAGCTTGTTAAGGAAGGGGTGAGGATGCTCTTATTCATCTTGCCAACTCTCCAACCCAAGCAGACTCCTTAGGAATCTTAAGTTCCTTTAGTACAACCAGGGAAAGGATATGCTTTGAAATCCCTTGACAAAGCCCTTTGGGGGCTCTGCTATATTCTAAAGAACATGTAAATATGTAAGAAGGAAAAGATCACTGGAGTTAGAGACTTATTCCTATTGAGACTATTTAGAAGGGATCTTGGTAATCATCGAACCCAAATCTAAATATGAGAGTCCCTTTCATAGCACCCAGGATAGGTGGTTATTGTAACCTTTGGGCACAGGCAGCAACAGGAAATTTTACACTTGAGTTTATTCCTCTTTAGAACAACTTTTCTTAGAGAATTCTTTCTTATATTAAAGCAGACATCTTTTATCTGTAAAGTTCCTCTTCATTCTTATTTTTGCCCTCTGAAGCTACACAAAACAAATCTATTTCCTCTTTTTTTAGATCAACAGAAAATTTGAGGCAGCTATTATAATATTCCCTCCTTCTCTGGACTCCCTTCCCAGCTATATCTTCTGTTCCTCAGGGTAGCTAGTCCCCTATTTCTTATATAATCAGACTCTGCACAACCCTGATCACCTGCTTGTGGACAATCAAGTTATTAATGTCTCTCTTAAAATACAGTATCTATAATTGAACCCAACCCTCCATCCAGATGTGTACTAACAATACATCTTGTAGAACTTTCTAAACTTCATTTGACATAGGTTGAATGCATTAGTTTTGTGAATAGCTACAGTATTCTCCCAATTCAAAACTGAACTATCATTTCCCTAAGAAAATATTTTTACATGAATGGCTATAGAAATGTCTTCCTAATGACCTTGTTTATGAACACACACACAAACACACACATTCACATGGTATTCTACTCTATACTTAAAGGGTTGCATTTTAAAAACTCAGAAAGAGGGGTTCTCATTAATGCCTATCCAACTCATTCTTTTATAGATTCACTCCTGTGCTTAGATACTTCAAAATATTGTAACAATTTTTATAACCTATTATCAGTACATAGTTAGAATTCAATGAATATTCATTGAATAAATTAGTCCTGAAATTTGTCATTCCAAATCTGGAGATATTATTTATTTCTCTATTATGTACAAAGCTGAAAAAAGTGTACTTTCTGTCCCCTCACTCCATTCTTCATGAGAGAAAACACCAAGGTACAAATAAGAAACAGAGGTAAGCAGGAAAAGAAGGCAGAGTGTCCTGACTCTTAGAATCAGGATTTAATGTTCACAACATTGATAAATATGGCTTTTCCCCACCCTTACCCTACAGTTTTCTGCATTTTTGATCTATTATAATACTGTGATTATCGAACTCTGAATTTTGTGGGAAAGCTCATCCAATCTTTAAAATTATCTTTTCAGCTTAAATCTCCTATTAAGTGAGCTGAAGAGCCATGTAACAGTATATTGGCTACGAGGTATAAAAAGAACTCCCAAATGCCCCTGACAACTGCCTGAGGTATAGAGTATGCACGCGTGCGTGCGTGCGTGCGTGCGTGCGTGCGTGCGTGTGTGTATGTTGCTTCAGGAATCAGAAGTGGCCTGTACTTTTCAGTGTGAATTTGGGAATTTAATGATATTGAAAGTGTCTCCCGATATGTATATAATCTTAAATTTAATGTCCCTTCTCGTCAGAATGAGGAGAAAGGAAATAAGTTCAATTTTGCTTTCCCTTCAACAGAATGTAAATCTAGTCCAATCCATTTGCAGAATGTAGGTCCAATCACAGAATAAAAATATATCCTAATAGGCCTTTTCCTATTGTCTATTGTAATTTAGGACAGCAAATCCTGTGACTGAAATCTCAGAGAAATGGAAAAAGTATTTCAATCTAAAAAATCTAGAACCAGGAGGAAATCTGAAAAATTTCTGTTACATAGTGTTAACATTTAAAGAATGGAGATTTCTATGAAAGGTCTAGCCGACCCAAAGAAGAAATTTGTTGTGAATCTTTTCTGAACCTTTTCTAGAGGAGTGAAGTGACAGATACTAAAAAAAAAAAAAAAAAAAAAAAAAAAAAAAAAAAAATTTGATACTAGGGATTGATCCAGGGGGTACTTCACTACTGAGCCATATCCCTAGCACTTTCTATTTTTTAAGACGGGTATCACTAAGTTGCTGAGGGCTTCACTAAATGGATGACGCTGGCCTCGAACTTGTGATCCTCCTTTCTCAGCCTCCTGAGTCACTGGGATTATAGGTATGTGTCACTATGCCTGGTGACAGATATGAATTCTTAAGACTGCTTTTTTACTTTTTTCAGAAATTCATGAGTGGCAGATGAACATCAGAAAGAAATCATGCCAACACTGATGTTGGAGGTTCTTTTACAGACTAACAGTCACAAAAAAACATAAGCCAGTGCTCTGATAAAAGCAGAAAAAAGACAAGGAGGCTCAATTACACAGTAAGCTCCAAAAGTCAGGTGAACCATGTGCTTCAGGTATGGTCAGACTCAACAAGCCTCTCTCCACAGCAGCCACCTCAGGGTTCCTGCTAAAATACAGGTGACTGTAAATGAGAAGATCTGATGGACTGTTCCCAGCATGGAGTGGCCACAGCAGGTATTGACTTAAACCTCAGCTATTCAGGAAGACACCCTGTCATGACTCTTGGATCAGGTTCCTCACTGAAGGCTTTGTCACTGTATCCCACACTCCTTGGGATTTTCTACTTCATCTCCTTCAAAGTCTGGCTTCAAACTCTTTTTTTGTTCAATTTCCACCTGCCAAAATAAAAATTGGAGAAAACATCAAAACAAAACAATAACAAGAAAGAAAGGAGGGAAGGAAGGAAAGAAGGAAGGGCGCAAAAACTAAAAAGAATCTTGGTAGCATCTTTTAGGATTCCTTGTAATTGTACTAATGTCAGGTTATCCATGTTGGAGCTACTGGCCCTAGTGTATCATCATGACTTTCGCTTTGCATATGTTCTTCGCATGATCTGATATTCCTTCTTCCTCATGGATTACCTGAAAAATTCTTATTGTTTGTCATGCATAGTTACTCAAAGGTTGTCTCTGTTCTGGACTCATTAAGCAGACTTTTGTGCTTCCCCTATGAATATTTCTACTTTATCTCATACACTAGTCTGGCTCCACTGTTCCACGGGCTCCACAGGACAGGGGCAAGCTCTTGTTCACCATTTTATTATCTAATAATATAGAAAAACAGGAGGCAATTGATGAATGTTTATCAAATAAATAAATTCCTTTGTAACTGATTCTTTAAACCTTTCCAAATATTTTACCACTTTAAAAGCCTCCAAACTAAAAGTAGTGAAGTAATTACAGTTCTACCATATCTTCTGCAAAATATGCTGTCATTACAAAGGGTCCAATAAATAAATCTCCACTTGAAAATATCACACTTCAAATGAAGCCTTGATAAGTCAGGCAGGGAATCCCTCAAGCTCAGGAATTTCATAATTAAGGTTGCTTCTCTCAGTATACCGCTCCATTTGGAGGGTAATGATTCAAGACAGCACAGGGTCATGCTTGAGGAAAATGTTATTTTTTTCCTGGCCACAAGATGGAGTATTTGTTCTTTTTGTTTTAGACCACACAACTAAGGAAACAGAGGAATCATAAATCACCATATAAATGTAAGGGTATCATTGTGAATAGGAAATTATTAAACCACTTTGCAAAATCCTTGTTTAAAACAACAATTTTTATTACTCCTTCCATAGCCCGGATCCTAATACCATTGTAGAAATTTGCTGTATTGTAACAGTTCAGTGCCCAGGTCATATGTGTCTTAAGTTTGTTTTGATCCACTTCATCAACTCACGCTGATGAAATGTGTTTAGGGTTAGACAAGTTCCTGATAACTCCCTTCTGCTTCCACATTCACTATTTTGCAACAAACTATATTACAAATGAGTAATAATAAATTTACACCCACTGTTCTTTTTTTCTTCTTCTTTTCTTGGTACCAGAGATTGAATCCAGAGGCACTTAACCACTGAGGACATTCCCAGCCCTTTTTATTTTTTATTTTGAGACCGGGTCTTGCTAAGTTGCTGAGGCTGGTTTTGAACCTGTCTCAGTTTTCCAAGCCACTGGGAGGATTACAAGTGTGCACTACCACACCAGGCCCTCTGTTCTTTCTACTGCTGTTATTCACAAGGACAGAGACATTGCATTCTCCTCTGTAAACAGCCCCTTCATTTTTTTTTCAACCTTTGTCTTGCTCACAAGAGATCATTCATTAAAATCAGAGCAGACTCATCCACAGCTATGTATGTGTACTTCCTCTAGAATGCTAAGAGCATACTCTGCACAACAGTAAGCATTGCTAAAAGGATTAAGGAGGGGGAGGGTAGTAGTGTGAAGAGATGGACTTGCAAACATCAGGCAGACCCTTCCCAAGGCTACCTTGTAGCTGTAATGTGCGGAATAATTGACCCACTTCCTGACATCAGTCTTATCTTCCACGGAGATGGATCTCACAGCGGCTTTGGAGGCAGAAGTTGTGGGCATGTTGAACTCAACATCCACATGACTGGCAAATCTGGAAGGCACTTCCCGGTCAGAACCAAGTTCAAGGTGGCAAAAGAAACAGTGTGGGTGACCAGAAGCTATGAAAGAAAGAATTCAGGTCAGGTTCTTTGGGGATGAATTTAAAAAATTTTAAAAAGGTCAAAAGAGCTACCTCAGTAACAAAGGAGACCAGTAGGCTGGGCACCTGGCAGTCTTACAGATGGTTCAGTGTTAAGTGGAGGATTTGCTGCAGCAGGCTCTGTATGCCTTAGACCATTTGATAAAACATCGTATAATGACCATTGCCCAGTATCCTATCAATAAAACCCATAGCCTGAGAAACAGACAACTCTGCCTGCATAGATCAGGGTGATATGTGGATGCAGTACAAACTAAAAGGGGCTGTAGATTCAAAGAATAGAATAAAAGGGATCAGCACTTAGCACATAGTAAAACATCAATGACAGCCACCTGGAGCAAAATCATTGCTTTCCTTTGAAGGATGAGTTGACTTTTCTTAATAGCATTTCATATTTTCAAAAAGGCTTTTAACATATTTCTGTGGGTGAATGACATATGTAAGTGACAAAAGCCTTATGGACAGCACACATGTATTAGGGAAAGTGTGGTACACGCCTCAGAATAACTGATCCACATCAGAATACCATGCATTGGCTTCCAGCTGCAATGCAAGTGGCATAGAGTCCACACCCAAGTCTTTTGTTCTCCCCAGATCTCAATTCCTCAACTGTAAAGTGGGGAGAGATGGAAGGGATAACAAAAAGGTGGGGTGGTGTATGCCAGGCACAGCCCCTTGCTGCTCCATTCTATAAGTCTATATGTAATTATACTTGGAAGGCATTTAAGGATTTGATTTTTGTTTGAGAATTATTATTAGACGTGGGGGGGGAGAAAAATTAGAGCTTAGTTCTGTGACTTTAACCCTCCAAGCTTCCTGTCATTCTTCAAGCACAGCAGGAAATGATTGGGTTTTTTTAGCGATAATTTTTTTAATATTTATTTTTTAGTTTTCGGCGGACACAACATCTTGTATGTGGTGCTGGGGATCGAACCCGGGCCAAATGCATGACAGGCGAGCTACCGCTTGAGCCACATCCCCAGCCCAGCAGGAAAAGATTGTTGAATGCCCTGTGCCTGCAGGAGGCTAAGTGCTTTCCACAGGTATTCTCACTCAATCTTCATAACAAAACCCTTGAAGTCATAATATCATCCTCACTTTACAGACCAAGAAACAAAGTGAGCTGTCCAAGGTCATGGCTAGAAAGTGCCTGAGATTTCTAGTTGACTTAATGGTGTAACTGAAACACCTTAGTTATCCATTGTCCCTGAGTAAACAATTCCCTCCCCCCTTTTTTTACTGGGCTGGGTAGGACTTTCAAACTCAGAAAGTAAGAAGGTACACACCTACTCTCCAAGGAAAACATTACAGAGTGAAGTATTTGTTTTGCTGTTTCACAAATGTAACATAATTCAATGGTAACTTGTAAGTAAGTAAGACTTTGGGAAATTAACTGAAAATTTTGCACTGGTTTTTAGGAAAGGAATTTAAATAAGATACATGTAATTGTAGAAATTACATTATTTGAAAGTGAATCTACATATATCTTCTTAATTGTGTACCACAGATGTAATTATATAGCTATCATTCATTGACATTTGTTACAGACTTGATACTGTGTTGAACATTTAAAAAAGATTTATCTTAATTTCATTCTGAATGAGCTAGGTATTAATAGCCCTATTTTACAGATGAGAAAAATTGGGTTTCTCTGAGAAGGTTAAATTCATTACCTGAGGTCACACCGAATTAAGCAATAGAGTGAGAATCAAACTCAGATCTGACTCTGACTCCAAATTATGCCCTAAATTCTTCTCAATATGCTGCTACAGAATTAGAAAATACAACATACATAGAAAGAGTCTCTTACTAAGAACTTGATTAACTGCTTTTATCTAATTTACCTTTATTTGCATGTTGTTGGAATACTGAAAACTCATTTCTTTTACAAAAGTGACTCCCTCCTTTCACAGCAAACTCTGAAAGCAACATCTTTTCCTAGATTCCTCGCCTCCATTATTAGATGTGTGAGGCTGGTGGACACTTAAGTGTAATTTGAAAACTGGTATAGTTTAATTCACAGTAATGAGCTAAAAAAAAAAAAAAGCCTACACATTATGTTATTTTCCTTGATGAAAATGAGAAAATGTAACATTAAATTTCAGTTTTTTTTGTTTTTTCCCCAAAAGGCTTTATTCTTATTGGAATTGTTTTATCTTTGCCTGATCTAAAGAGAACTAGAATTCCAGCAAAGTTACCTATGTAGGATAGAATGCTTTATTTCCTCTTGTGAGACCTGTGGAGTAAGCAGGACTTATTCTAGCATCTCCTAAGATTAAGAAAAAAAACGCTGAGATTTCGGTGGGAGGAATCCTTGGAACATTTAGCTGGGTTTGTGCACTTGGCTGGGCCCTGCTGGTTGGAAGCAGTATGGAATTCAAAAGCAGCTACATGGTTTCCTGGGGGCTAAGAAGAGAACAAGCCCACGGTGGCTGCACACTTGCTGGCCCATGCTGCCTGTAGTCTGCCTGCCACGCCAACTGTGGGATACAGAAGCAGGGCCAAGGTAGGTAGAAGTGTGTGTGGAGAGGAGGTTCAGGCCTCCCAGCCAGCTGGGCCTTTTGACTTCTGCTGGGCCCCTGTAAATGGAGGTGCAAGTCATTAAAAAAAAAAAAAAAAACTTAAAAGGCGATTTGCCAAGACTAACACCTAGATAGAAGAATTCAGGAAAAGGGGCTATTACTAATAGATCATCATCAGTTTTCTTGTTTCATGGATGGAGCATAGGATGAGAGGGCAAGGGCTGGGCACAGTGATTTCCAGTTACGGTAGGAAATTGCAGTCTGGTCAGGGCATAGATCGTATACAGCTCGTTTCCAGAAGAGAGTACTATTAATTTCCTGAATGGGTTCAGAAACATACCATGGGCCAGAAGTAGTACAAGAAGTCTCTCTTGGGGGTCACTACTAAAAATATTATAGAGCCATGACAGAAAAAGCATGGGGTCAGGGGTTTAGGTAAGGAACATCTTTAAATATCCTTATGCTGTCCTGTATGTTAAAAATCTCCCACAAATAAGGTTCTAGTAAACTAGTAACATACTTGTTGCATTTACTTGGCCTTGAGGTACTGAATATTTTCCACTGGGAAGCATTAAGAAAAATGTTTGCTGAAGACCTATATTGCTTTGTCCCTGTCCTGTGTCCATTTCCACCTTTTTCTGGTAGCAATCTTTTTTTTTTTTTTTTTCTCTTCTTTTGAGAAATAATCTTCCCTGCTGCTGAATATCAGCTTGATGCTTAGATGAGTCAAAATGCTCTGGGCACGCCTCGCCTGGATCCACTTGGCAATGAGACAGAAAATGGTGGTGACCATTTGTCCCAGTGGCTGCACCCTGAGGAGAAATCCACTAGTTACGAGGGCTATTCCAGAGCTGCCTTTTCTGATGTCTGTTCAAACTTTTCTTCAGTTCTCTGAACTATTCATATTCATCCAGTCTGTCTCTTTCTTTTCTTCCTTCCTTCCTTATTTCTTTCATTCCTCCCTCCCTCTCCTTCTCTGAAGGTCAGTGTTTGTTGCTTATAATAAAAACCCTTATACAATACTTTTAAATATTTTAAATCACTTTGAGATATGCTTGTATGCATTGAGAAAACTGCAAATCTCTGTTCTTGTAACAGAAATTATTTCAAGTTTGTGTCTGTTTGGCTTCATCTATTGCCATGTAAGTGGGGACTGTGGTATTGACAAAAGAGCCCTGGATGTGGTTGTGAGACTTTAGATGAGTCACATCACCTCCAGGGCCTTAATTTCTCATCTGTAGAATGAAGAGGTTTGGCTGAGTTCCCCATGGTCCCTTCCAGCTTGGAAGTGCAGTAATTCCACAGTGCTCTCTTCCCCAGGGCTTTTGTGGCATGGAGGGATTCAGTGTTTTTACTTCCCTGGAAAGTCTACAGCTGACATAGAAATTGCAGAGTATTCACCAGGAGAACACAGTGTTGACTTCAAAAGAAGTGAAGAAGCAAGCACAGAGAGGAAGACTTTGTTTTAGAAATTCTGTCAATTTAGGAATAGAGGGTAGCAAACCCAGCCTCAAACAACAGAGGCCCTATTGTCTCATCAGATTGCACTGCTACACCCAGTGTCTGACACAGAGTGCCTGGTGTGCACCAGCTCTCTGGGCTGCCTGGGGAGTTTCCAGACAGTACTGCTTCTTGCTATCATGTCATATTGCACCTAGGATATGGTAACATAGCCACTCCACCTGCTGACCAGGAGAGGAATACTCTGAATACACAGTTAGGAGTTAATTGTGAAAATGGATGAAAGCATAGCTACACATATCAATCAGGAGTTTTCCCAAAGCTTATTCTTTTTGCTCCACTAGCAAATTCACTTTTGTTAACAGATGAGTACAATTTATTATAGACAAGAAGAGAATGGTTTGAAGGCTCATGGGATCATGAGCTTGTTCCAGCCACTGGGGTCACCCAGGCCTACTCTAAGAAAGAAAGCTATTAGAGCTGGTTTGATTGCTGCCTTGTTTTGTCATGTCACTAAATCTCTCTGGACCAACAAGGAAAGTAATTGCCTTCTGGGCTCAATCAAGCACAAGAGCATCCCCTACAGCTGGGAGCAGGCCAGCTAGGGTTGGTATGCTTTCTGTTTGTTTAAATAAAACATTCCTTGATTTACTTCGTGCCTGATGAAATTTGGACCATTTTGACCTTCATGCTCTGGCTGGATCATCAGTCTGATTGGAAGCCCACTTCCCTTCTTGCCCATCCCAAAGTCCCAGAGCCAAACTTTGAGATATTTTGACTGACAGGCTTCACAGAGTGAAGCTCAAAAATTTAACTTTTCATGTGTAATTATGATTGGCCACAAACTGGCCCTTTCACCTACATCCAGGGCACAGCTAGAAAGAAGCCTCTTTAGAACCCAGAAGCCTTCCAAGGTAGGATCTGGAAATGGACTGCTTTTAACACCACAGTTAATACTTTAATGAGTCCCAAAAGAATAAACATTCAGAAGCTTCCTTGGAAAGCTGCTTATCGGCTTAGCTGAGCAGAGTAATACATATTTTTATGGAAGATTTATGATAACAAGGAGCTGAAAAGATGGAGTGAACTAGGTCACCATGTTTGTTACTTTGCACAAATATTTCAATTATTCTGGTGCCCCTCCCCATCCATTACCATTCCCACCACACAACAAAAGCAAGCACTTGATACAGGAAGAAGATATGGAAGGTGATCCCAGCTTTCAGGGAGCATATGGGCATTTCTACAGAAGAGAAACCCTGACCTACCTGAGTTTTTGTCAGGCAGCCGGTTTATTCTCCACACGATGGCGTTGAAGGCATGCTCATACTTGGCAGTTCCCAGTGTTACTCTCATGACGGGCTCAGAACCAGAGACACTAGTGGAGCCAAAACTTGCCCCCCGATTCACTTTGGCTTTCAGAGACTTTTCCCCAAGGACACTTTCCCTGCGGAAGTTTTTCACCCACTCACTGGGCACTGGGTAACGCACCATTACATTCTCGCAGGGAACCTGGGTGAGAGGGTCACGGTTAGAGGAGAAACCGGATGACATCCTCAGCCAGCTTTGCACCTCCACCTCTGCCCCATTGATACTGGCTGCGGTCCTGAGCATGAAAGGCAAGGACTTCTCTGCAAACACTGTCCTGAACCGCATGAGTTCAAACCGGCACGCATCCAAAGGGTTGAAGAGAATAACCCGAGAGCTACTGAACACATCCTCATCTACACACCCATGAAAACGGCATTCATGGAGCTTAATCCACTTTGTGGTCGTGGTGGGCATGATGTCCTGCCGGGAAACGATTTCATTTCCTTTCACAAGGACGTCATTGAGGCCCAAGCGGCACTCCGCAAGCCCAGAGAGAAAACTCAAAATGTGGATTCGTGTTAAGATGTGGTGCTGGAGAATCTGGTTGTCTCCTTTGCTCACAATGCCAGAGAATTCGTCTTTGACATCCACTGTGATCTCCTCTTCGAGGTAGTTCAGACCAACTGTGCTCAGGTCCATTGATAACACCGGCAGATCCATGAGACGGTCCTGAACCGCACGGATGAAGCTCAGGAAATCATCATAACTGGTGGTACCCAGCTTAATCACTTGTTCCCTCTCTGCTGTGTGAGCCACAGCAGGTTTGGGTTGGTATTTCTTCTTTTCCTTGTAGCTGACTCGGTCAATACGTAGGCTGTGGATCCTACCATTCTCATCATAGTTTTGAAGCCGGGGTTCGGAAACCTCATGGTACATCTCCAACTTGAACTCACGGAATGGTTTCTCTAGGCCCTGCTCATAGTAGAGCTGCAGGTAACCACTCTCCGTTAGTTTGATGTAGATTGGTCCCCAGTGCCTGGAGGACATGATATTTTTCTTCTCCGGGATCCTCAGCATCATTGGCCACCCATCCCTGGGCTGGGACAGAGTTGGCCCAGGTGGGTGAGCATCTAGCTCAATCCAGGCTACTGGGTCATCATCAGGTAGTGTTGTGCTGCCAAAATGATCAGGATCATCGATGTGGAGCTGTTTAAGTTTTTCAACGGCATCAGAGTGTGACTGACTTTTGCTTGAATCATCAAAACTGATGGCATCCTGGTAGATGACGATGAGTGAATCTCTTTGGCTTTTGCCTGTGGTACTGGAAATGGAACTGTTTTGGGAACGCCTCTCCTGTTCCTCAAAGAAAGCACTGAAAGGGTTGATAGGAGAGGGCTGTATATCCTGTAAAGTCTCATTCAAGAAAGGATTGGTTGCCCTCCAAGGTGGTGCCTCAGGTATGAAAGGTGGACGGTTTAAGGAGGAAATGTCTAACTTCTGAAGTTTGGAAAAGTTCATCAAAGTGCTCTTGGGACGATCCCTCTTAACTGACCCAGTGGAGTTAAAAGGTGCATCTGGGCCCACAGATGTAATAGATGGTATATCTGGCTTCAGAGGAGAGGTGACTGGTAGAGAAGGGAGGCTAATTTCATTGTCATCAAAAGTGACCCAGCTGGGGAAACGAGCAGAGGTCACTGGAGGGGTAGGGTGCCCGTTCATAGCTGGACTGCTGGTTTCCCAACTGATGGCCTCCATCTCTACCTCCTCATCTTCCTGAAGTAAGGAAGAATTATCTAAAAGGAAAAAGAGACCATATGAGGGCTGCCATTCAGGTCCTGTGGAGTTATAGAAAATTGAAGCAGGTGAAGGAGGGAATGCTAGAATTTTATCTTGAATCTAGTCAGTTCAAAAGCAGCTCAATACCTTGTCTCAAATGCTTGGTCTCATAATTTTGTAATGAGCACACCACCTTACATGAAGTTAAGAAAATATTGGTAATATCAGAAGCATTAACTGGTAGGACCAAGCTCTGAAATAGATGTTTTCTACACTTATCTCTAAGGTGTATATTCTTAATTTTTAAGCATTGAAAACTACCTTCTCTACAAAACAATATAAACTGACCTCATTTTTTTAAAAAAAGTTCATTTCTGTCAGTGATAATATGACTACAAATAATATACTTGGAAGAATTCTAGCCCAAATATGATAAAAAAGACAAAATGTTAACATCATCAATATGTATGTAGTAAGTTCATACAACTGAATAAGAAAAACACAAACTCCAATAGAAATATGGGCAAATGACATAAACATAGAATTCATGAAAGAGAAGTTAAAAATGTCTAATAAGCACATGAAAAATATTGTCTCACTAGTAATAAGAAAAACAAAAATTAAACAAAAAATAATCAGTGAAGATTTTCAAAGTTTTCATTTTTCAATGAGGGTTAGGGTGGCATGAGAGGAACACCAAATACACATCCAATGAGACTAAATTTCAACACACACACTGAAAAGTAGTCTGGTGAGATAATTAAGGATCTTAGAAATGTTCATAAACTATGACTTAGTAATTCTACCCTTAAGAAATAAATCAGGTTGGGAATCAAGTTTGAAGAACAGAGATGTCCATTTTATCATTATTAGGAAGAAATAAAAGGAAAGATTTTAAACATCCAACAAGCGGGATGAACATTAAGAAATTGAGGCACACATAGAATAATAAATACCTAGTCATTAAAATTTTCACAGGTTATAATGAATAAGAAATATTCATAATATAATCTCTTCTTTTTTTCTCTAAAATGTCCATCTTGGGGCTTATTTATTGGATGATAAGCAGTTTATTACCAATAAAGCTCCACCTAGCAAGTCCCTCAAGGATGGGGGTACACAGGGCAGGGAGTCTTAATGAGGCAATGATCCAGACCTTAACACAATAAGGACTGTGTCTGCAGAGATTGTGGGAAGGGAGGAGAACAACAAGACCTTTAGCAAGAGGAGCTGATTTTGATGAACATCTGGCATGTAGCAAATACTCAGTAAAGGTTTGTTGATTTAATGTAAAAAGAAACTTTGCTTTGGAGTAGCTCTTTCATTTTCCATATCTGGAGGAATGTGTATAGGGATCTCTGCCACCACCCCACCCACTATTTCTATTGCTATTCATTCAGAATCAAAGGGAAAAGGATATACAAAGATTGGGATTTCTGATGGCCTTGCTAAGACTTTATGCATATCACATCCAAGCACTCCAAATCAGCAACACCACACATAATTGCACATGTAATTACACATGGATGGGATGGCTGGCTTGTCACCATCCTGCCAGAACTGTATTCAAACAGATAGCAATTTCCTTAATTAGAAATGTCATTTAGAAAAGGCAGGCTGAATACATAAATATGCATACACATAAACCACACCTATTCCATACAATGAGCGCATGGTATTTTCTGTACGTGCAGCACTACAAAAGGATTTCAAAGCATTTTAAAATTAAAGATGAGAATCTCCTTCAAATTCAGTTTTGTGGATGTACAAATGGTTTATTTTTTGGCAAATGAAGGGAAAGTATCAAAAAATAACCTGGGTTTATAGTATTTACATTTAATGTGTTTATTGATTATTAATATTATTAATAACTTATTTTGTAATGGAGGCTAAGGAAAACATTGTAAGCCTTAGTAATATTTTACTAACATAATTACTTCCTAGGAAAAGTAACTCATCCTCCCTAGAGAACTAGGTAAGGGGTGGATCTCAAAACTCACCGTTTCTAATGAGGCAGCTCTGCAAACTTCCAGAAGTTTGTGTTTCCACCACAAAGGAGAGAGAATTTTTAAATTCTGCTTGTATTTCCAAGCAGCACCTGCCTGGCCCACCTCACTAGCAGGGGTATTGCCTGTGCCTGGAATGCATCACCACACCCTGGTTTAGAATAAGCTGAAGTCTTTTTCTTTGGGAGGGCGGCCTTCTGCCAAAGCCATTTATCCTCCTGCCAAAGGGTTCCCCCTGTGCTGGTAATCTTGTCCCTGAAATGGCATTTCTCATCTCCTTCTGAGCCAAAAAAAAGGGGGGGGGAGGTCACTGTCTCTACTTAAATATTATTTTCTTACAATAAATTTCCTTTCAAATCAAGTTATTTAAAATCACATCAAGTTCTAGACTTTTTTGATGCATTAGACTCATAAATGAAATGTCTTTAAATTATAAAGGACTTTTTTGAATTAAATTAATTTCTAGAGATTTTATTTTCTCTTTGATGGCCATTGAAAAACATTGGAAAGTTTTTTTCTCTCCTTTGGCCGTTTCATGTTCCATAATTACAATGGTTTTAAAAACCTATCTTTTAGTTAGGAGTGAAACATAGGTCAAATTTCTGAAATTGAGAATTTGAGCCAGGCATGGTGTTGCATGCCTAAAATCCAAGGAACATGGGAGGCTAAGGCAATAGGATCCCAAGTTCAAGGCCAGCCTCAGCAACTTAGTAAAACCCTGTCTCAAAATAAAAAATAAAGGACTGGGGATGGAGCTCAGTGGTAGAGCACCTTGGGTTCAATCCTCAGTAACTCCAAAAAGGAAAGAAAGAAAGAAAGAAAGAGAAAAGAAAAAAAAAAAAGAAAGAAAGAAATCAAGAATTTGCTTTTTCACAACATCACATTTAAAGAAAAAAATTCTCAATAACATTACATACTTATATAGATGAAAAGCAGGAATCGTTTTGGTTCACATAAAATAAAGCATTTCTTGAGGTGCAACCAAAGACTGCCAAGAGTTAATTTCAAAAATCATCCCTTATTGACACTGATTTCTCTACTGTGACTTAATTTTGCTCCATTTTTCACTTGACTGAGAGACAGCTTTGATTGCTTTTACAAAGACTGAATTATATTTCTTGAGTCCCTTTTTATTAGAGAATATTCTTTGGACTTTTACATATAAATAGATAATTTATCTGTATGTAAAACTTCTGTTGGTAAATATTTGCATTATGTGTGATAAAAAATTCATGACCATAATATATAATGAGTGTGTGTCCTTAATAAAAATGAATATACCTTCACAAATAAGTAGGATAAGGAAAATGAACAGATAATTTACATAAAGAAATATAACTATCTAATAACTAAGAGGAGAAAAAGAATTTAACCTTATGAAACAATGAAATACAATTGTCCTAGTATCAGAGATTTAGACAGTTGAAGAAATTTACATTCTTCTGAAAGGCAATTCCAAAATTTGTCTAAAGTTTTCAAAAACAGTGACTCAAGAATCTTATAGGAATTTAAGAAAATAAAAAAGAATGCAACACTGTATATAGATGATATTTATCAAAGTAACATTTGGATCACTAAAAAACTGTGAACAACCTAAAGTTTGAGGTTGCAGGTCAAATTTCTGAAACTGAGAATTTGAGCCAGGTATGGTATTATATACCTAAAATAAAGACTGTTTTATAAATTGTTATACCCTTAGGGATCCTGTGTTGCCATTGAGAGACAATGCCCACCCCCCCTGTTTTTCTGTTTGTTTGTTTGTGGTTCTGTGGATTAAACCCAGGTGAACTCCACCAATAAGCTACATCTCCAGCCCTTTTAATTTGTTTTTTGAAAAAGGGTTTTGCTAAATTACTGAGGCAGACCTCAAATTTTCAATCCTCCTGCCTCAGCCTCCCCAGGAGCTGGGATTATAGGCATGTCCTACTGTGCCTGGTGAGACAATGCTCTTGATGCATGTTTATTCACATGGAAGCTGACCATGCTATACTTTTGAGTCAAGTATTTACTTTTGAGTAAATAATAACAAGAACCTAGAAGCTGAATTGCCTTGATTTCAGTCATGTATTAGCAGTTTACTAGCTGTATAGCTGGGCATGGTAGCACATGGCTATAATTCCAGCATTTTGGGAGGTGGAGGCAGAAGGATTCCAAGTTCAAGGTCAGTCACTGCAACTTAGGGAGATCTTGCCTCAAAAAATTTTTTAAAAAGAGCTAGGGATATAGCTTAATGGTAAAGTGCCTGTGGACTCTATCCCTAGTACAAACAGGAAAAAAAAATATTTACTTAATATATGACTTTGGATACGATTTTAATTTCTCTGTCTCAGTTTTGCCATCTGATTTTACCATTTCATATTTTCCTAATTTAGGAAAATACAAAATCATACCTGAAAGGCAAATAATAAAATTTCAGTAGATGTGAGCTGCTCTTACTACTACTACTACTAGAATAATACATTTCATTACACAAAGCATATATGTGTTAGAAAGCACTGGACTATAATGTTTCATAATGCTTTGTGTTGAAAACAAATGTCTCAGAGTAAGCACAAGTGGATCAGGGGAGGTGTTTAGGGAGGGAAAAGGAAGGTACTAGAGAATGATATTGATCATTTTATGTTATGTGCATGTATAAATATGGCATAATGAATCCCACTAGGATGTATAGTCATAATGTACCAACAAAATTTTTTAAATTTTAAATCAGTATCCTTTCTTTTAAAAAACAATTTTAAACATTTAAATCTTAAGCATTTAAAACAATGCTGTGTTGCTCACAAAATAAAGAAAGTTAAAATTGTACCTTTATTACTAATTAACCTTAAAGAAAGGAAACAAACAGTTTAGCTACTGTCTATTTTAAGAAAGCAGCAGTGAAATATTTCCTAAGATGATTACAATTAGAGTAGCCAGTATGGTAAACAATGAGGGAGAATAAAAGACTGGCACATTTATAATCAAGGCTAATTATCTTAAATACAAAGTTAATTATTATCCATAATTCCATTTTATTGACTTATTAAAATAAAACCAAAACCAAAAATCCAGCATTATTTAATTACTATTCCTTCCACTTGTTACCTCCAAATTGCTTTTAGTAAGAGTTGGGCTGCTGCCAAACAAAGCCATGTATAAAGACTAGGTTTTCATTACCCATCAAAGGGAAATTTTCCAGTACCTAAGACATTTCTAGTGTCTTCACTGATGCAAACTAAAGAGAAATGGTTGCTTCTTTTAATGTTAGACTACAATCTATCTTAAGTTCCCAAAGATCATAAGAAAATGAAGTAAATTACAATGGTAATCAAAGGCACCCAAACTGAAGGACAAGTAAGAACTATGGTGGCCATGGGGTGAGAAAGGCTAGTAGTCTTTGTAGTTTGAACATAGCAAAATTTTGACATTTTCTTTTCCCCCACTTGTTAATCTAATTTATTAATGCAACAAAAAATGCAGAAAACTTAGAGATGGTCGCTGAAATCTATTGGAAGTGGTATAAACAAATGTTATTAGATTAGTACAGGTTTCTCAACATGAAATAGCAGTCGCTGTTATATAGGAGAACATACTTAAAACTGTATAATCAGCCCCAGATACACAGCACACATTAAATATTTAATGGAGTAATCTGTAAAGCGAAAAGAGGAACATAGAATTTTAGGACTTAAAAAGATTTTAGAAACAGTAAAACTTGACCTTTCATTTTGCTGAGAAGACTAACGTTTAGAGATTTTAAGAAAACTGCCCAAGGTGAGATTATAAATCAAGCCCTGCTTTTAATTTTCATTAACTCAGTTATCTCCTTAATGCTTATTCATTAAGCTAAAATCTGTTTAATTTTTCCTATTACCTTTGAGATTGGTAAGAGTTATCTTGATACACAACTTCTAAGGAGCTTTGTTCAATGGGGAAAAGACATTAATTAAACAAGGATTAACATCTATTTATATAGAGAAATTTTGGGCAAAAGGTTAGGAGACGTCACCCCCTACTGTGTAACTGTGTATGGGTAAGAGAGGGAGTTAATCATCTGGACCTTATCAAGGGAGCCTCTCACTTGTATAAAGTATGCTTCGCACTATGATAAAAAAGAGAGCCAGAGGGTATGATAACCATTTGGGCATACACCCAGCAACAACCCAGGAAATTCATAAGCCTCAAAGAGCCTGGGGCTGGGGATGTGGCTCAAGCAGTAGCGCGCTTGCCTGGCATGCGTGCGGCCCAGGTTCGATCCTCAGCACCACATACAAAGATGTTGTGTCCCCCGAAAACTAAAAAATAAATATTAAAAATTCTCTCTCTCTCAAAAAAAAAAAAAAAAAAAAAAAAAAAGAGCCTTTGGATCCTTGAAGGAGTGAAGGACAATCAAACTCTTCCATGGTATGAAAAGAAGTAGAAAAGCCCTTTTTGATTCAGGAGTTTTTTTTTTTTTTTTTTAAAAAGAGTAGTAGTATCCAGCAGTCACTGTAAGGGAGAACATATAGTAGGAGCAAGGGAAAAAAGAGGTCTCTACCCTGACTGATTTAAGCACAGTTCTCAAGACCAGAAGGTCCTAGGGCTGGGACCCAGGAAAAGTACTTCCTGGTGGAGCAAGGGCAAGTCCCCAGAAGCATAGTAGAACTACAGTGCCCAGGCTCTTACTGCAACCAGGACAGGTGACATTCACTGCCAGCACTTCTGCCACAGAAGTCTCACTCACCCCAGAAATGACCCAGGATATAAGCTTCAAGGAACCTCTGGACCACTGAAGGCTAGGTGAACAGTCAAGTTCCTGGACTTCAGAGAAGAACTACACCCTAAAGTAGGGTAAATAGGGATTGAACTATGATGTTTCATTTGGTCAGGGATATCAACTTCTAAGAGCCTCATCCCTCTTGGGCCACAATGTAAAATTAGGTTTCAGGCAATTGTAAGATGATTCCCAGATCCTGGAAGTGTTAAGGAAAGAAAAGACACACCACACTATATTTACCTCACTTAACTACAGTAGTTAGGGTACAGAGAAAAAGACCCGGACTTACAAAGGAACATCCGGGAGCTTGATTATCATCCTTGATTATCATCCTTGATATGCTGGTGAGTAACAGAAAACCAAGCTATGCTTTAGAGAGGATGTTAAGCTGGCCAAATGAAATTAACCAAGAGGTTTGTCTCACCAATGTCTCTGTTAGATCCCTCACAGCTCTCTTTTATAGACAGGTTTACACTGAACCAGCACTAGTGTCCTATCAATCAGTGTCTGCCCCTGCAGAACTGGTATTCATCATTCTCTTTATATAAAAACTTGGAAGTCTTACTTTTATAGTGTGAGCCATGGACTAGCTGCCTCTGGGAATGGGCCCACCTCTACTTCTTTTTTTTTAAATATTTATTTTTTAGTTGTAGTTGGACACAATACCTTTATTTCACTTATTTATTTTTATGTGGTGCTGAGGATCAAACCCAGGGTCTCGCATGTGCAAGGCGAGCACTCTACTGCTAAGCCACAACCCTAGCCCCTCTACTTATTCTTTGAGTGGGAATTGGGAGTCACCAGTCCCACCTGCTTCCAAGTCTCACCCTGCTAACTTTTAAGCACACACAGACGTATCTTTCCCTTCACAGTTCTAGAGCAGTTATACAGTCATGCCATTCTACTGCAGATCAGATTCAAAGTCTGATCATTTGGACACCAATTCCTGCTTCAAAGCTAATTCTTTAAATTTGATCAGGGGGCTGGGTGGTAAGGGCAGAGAATGGTCGGGACTTCTCACATATTATTACAAATCTGTGCTCGTGTGTGTTGGGGATGAGGACAGGAATAGATGTTCTGACTAAATCTCTACCAAATCTGACTGTCTTCCATTTATTTTCTCAGCCATAAAATAGTTTCTTGAAGAAATTCAAGAAGTTTGATTGGGATTATCAATAGGAAGATTAGGGGCAAATTCCTGTAAGCTGAAAGGACCTCTAAAAATTCTTTCACCTATATTATCAAAGTTCATTTCTCTTTGTGTAGATTTTTCAGCAATAACAATAACAACAAAATAACCAACTAGCTTGAGTATGCAATAATCCACTTCTTTTCAATTGAGTTTGAATTTGGTCATTTGATTTCATTTTAGAATTTGTTCAACTCTCTTTTAGTTACCCAGATCAAAGGAAACATTTCTACAGACTAGTGATACATGCAGTTCATAAAACTATAAACATATCAATTTAAGATAATAGCTTAGAAAAACAACTAATTCATAGTAGAATAGATTTCTCCAAGCAGCAGAGATTTAGGTGCACTCCTGAACCTCTCATATTTTTCTGAAGACCTCATAAGGTAATCCATGGGCAAACACAGTAAAAAGCTATTTCCAGATGTTAGTCTTTCAATTTTCCTTACTTGCTATTACATGCACTGTTCACCATACATACAGAAGTGTCTCCTGAATGGACACAAGGCTCACAAGAGAAAGACTAGCTTAAACATAGCTTGTGCTAACATTCAATTGACTCCTGAACCCATGATGGCCTCCACTGCCTGTTTGGGCCACTACAGATAGTAGAGGGCAAAGCTTGGGCTCTGGAGTCAAAAAGGCCCAGACCTGCCACATGGAAACTGTGGGCTCTTGGGCACATTATTTAACCTTCCCTAATTTTCAGTATTTCTCAACTCTGTAGGGAACTAACATTATTCACACTTCAAGGGTTATTCTAAAGTCCAATGAGGTCATTAATGGACATTGTTTAAGAGTGCTCAATAAATATTACTTATTATAGTAAGAGCCAGGAGCAGTGGTATATGCCTGTGTTCCCGGAAGTTTGGGAGGCTGAGGCAGGGGGATCAGCCTCAGCAAAAATGAGGCGCTAAGCATAAGCAACTCAGTGAGACCTTGTCTCTAAATAAAATACAAAATAGGGCTGAGGATGTGGCTCAGTAGTTGAGTAACCCTGAGTTCAAGCCCCAGTACTAAAAATGAAACAAAAACAAAACAAAACACACACACACACACACACACACACACACACACACACTTACTTCAGAATTCTTAAGAAAGCAAAACAGAGAGAAGGAAGTGGGAAAGGAGAATGCCTTTAAGTTATATTATTATCAATATGATCATGGAAGAAGGAAAGAAAGAAGGACAAATAGAAGGGAAATGGGGATGAAGAAAGAAAATGATATGTTTGCCTCACGTTATGATTCAGTGAGTCCAAGACTTTCCATAATTATTGCAGAGAGGAACCCTTAAAAGCTTGAGGGAGACAAACTTTAGGCACATAGACATATGCGTTCGAAACGTCACTGTGAATATAACAAGAAGTATGAAAATCCATTCCATAAAGGAATTGTTAAGTCACTGATACACTTTGGATAGGACTAAACACCCAACTTTCTATTTTCCCTTTGGTACTAGAGTTGCCTTTGTAAGAAGGGTAGATAAAAGATATTTTAATAGGGCTGGGCATGGTGGTGCTGCCTATAATCCCAGTGGCTCTGGAGGCCGAGGCAGAAGGATTGTAAATTCAAAGCCAGTCTCTGCAACTTAGTGAGGCCCAAATCAACTTAGCAAGACCATATCTCAAAATAAAAAGGGCTGGGTATGTGGCTCAGTGGTTAAGCAACACTGGGTTCAATCCTTGACACAAAAATAAACAAATAAATAGATAGATAAATTAGTAGTCTGGACAGTGGGACGATCCACTGGAATATGGGAAGAAAATATTTTGAAACTTCTACCTTTGCTCTCTTTCTAAAAAAAATTTGTTCACTTTCTAACCCATCTTTTAAATATGTTATATAACAATAACTAAAGTGCCTATTATACTTGTAATTTAAAAATAAATTGATAATAAGAATAGTATTTTTGCAATAAGAAAGATCTCTTATTTCCTTCACTCTTCTATTATTAGGTAATTGAATCAAATACCATCCCCCCCCAACCACTACAAAAACCCCTCAATGCTAACAGCCTATTCAGGCTTCCCTATTGCTGGAATCTAATTAAAGTGGACTTCATCACTATTCTTACTTGTTTTCTAAAAAGTTTTAAAACCAACCTTCTAATTAGCCAGAATTATGAAACTGACCTAAACAAATAGCTACTGTGGTTGCTGTTGGGGATATGGATTATGTGACTTCACAACAGAACACCAGTTTTTCACATCCTTTTTGGGGGTATACACACAGTGTCCAGTGAATACACAGCAATATAAGAAGAGGCTGGGTGCAGTAGCACCTGCCTGTAATGCTATTGGCTCAGGAGGCTGAGGCAGGAGAATCCCAAGTTCAAAGCCAGCCTCAGCAACTTAGTAACCTAAGTAACTTAAGGCCTAAGTAACTTAGCAAGACCCTGTTTCAAAATGAAAAAAAAAATTTTTTTTAAAGGGCTGGGAATGTGGCTCAGTGGTACTCCCCCCCCACCAAAAAAAAAAAAAAAAAAAAAAAAGAAAGGTGGGGGAATGCCTATGCCTATAATAGAAAGTATCTCTTAAGTAAATGATTAGAATGAAATGAAAGGAAGGAATACTGTATTGCTTGATCTGCATCCCTCCCCTCCACTTTGGGTTACAGCTTCATTAACTATCCTTTGGGGAACTCTTCCTTCTCAATCAAGTCTTCATGAATTGTCAACCATGGTGTCCCATCCATGATGCATAAGACTTTGATCCATCAAAATAAGTCAGATTCTCTTTGGAAATCTTGAATAGATTCATTCAAAGAAAGAGAAATGTGGGAACTAAGTTACTCAGATGGAGGAACCCTAAAGAGGCCCCGTATTAGTTCATATTACTTTGAGCTAAAGCTGCCTGGGTTCCTGCCATGTGTTGGAGATACTAAAAATGGCTACAGATTCTTCCATTTCTGTGCTTTCGGGCAGTCCCCCCCCCCCCACTGACTCTGATTTTGATCATATGATTTGCTTTAGTTAAGATGAAATTCATATATTGCAAGCAAAAATTTGAAAAGTGCTTGTGCACTGGGGTTTGCTTTTTTTAAATGCACTCGGAACCCTGAAACTATCATGTGAGTGGTCTTCCAGGGGATGAGTGATCATATGGAAGAAAATCAAGACATGGTAGCTGAGTAGGCAACTTGAATGCAAACCCATAAATGAGTCCCTGAGGAGATCAGCTGAGCCTAGTGCAGTTTGGGGATGCTCAAGTCCTATCCAGATTGCTGATTTACAGAATCAGAAGCTAAACTAATGATTGTCTGCTCAAGCCACTAAATTTTGGGATGGTTTGTAACACAGTAAAAGCAGATACACCAACTTCCCAAAGCCTGAGTATTTAGCTTTTCTTTTGATTCTGCAAGCTACCATGTCCTTAGAATAAATTCCTTTTGCTTAAAGTTAATGACTTTTGTTGCTTGCAAGCTCCTTAGCAACCAGGCAAGAGATAGATAAAAAGATCCTGTATATGACCATTGAGAAAAAAAAATATTTGTTTTATTGTTCCTCTCTATTCTCTCTCATTCTTTCCACAAGGAGATAGAACAGTGTTATTTCTGCTTAAGTAATACAAAAGCAATATTTCAAACTCTTAAGTTTAGAGGGAAGGAGTTATAGGACTCTTACTGAGAAAACTGTCACCTCTGGTCTGGGTCATGGTATAAACATGTGGGAAGCAGATGGACCTGACTGTGTGGCCAGGCAGTCAGGAGGAACAGAGTCCACTCTTATTTATATCCAGCCTACTCTACCCACTAGCTCTGTGACCTTGAGTAAGTTACTTAAAAGCACCAGGCATCAGTTTCCTCAACTATAAAATGGAAATAATGAAAGTATTTCTCTCTTAAGTTGGTATAAGAACTGAGTTCATGTATATGATGTGTATTTAGCAAACATTATATAGTATTTGATATTATTATAGAATATAATAATTCTCTAGAATCCACATGCCTGTGGGAAAAGACTTTGGAGAGAGATACTTGGCATTATTAACCATGGAACAGAAGGTTTTGTGTCTAGTCTCAGCTCTACTGAAAGCCTTGTACCAATTTCCTCACTATAATATAGAATAATCATCATTTCTGCTCTAGTCCACAGAATTATTTGGAAGAAATATAAAAGAACACATGAACATGTATCTCAACATTCAACAGTGCTCAATCAACGTATAGTTAGGTCTATAATTATTATTGAGATACTGAAGTAGTTTTATGTTCCAAATGAGTCTATATTCCTCATTCTGTTTGAGTGGTTTAGAACTAAGTGGACACATTTTAGTGATATATGAAGGTACTCTTAGCATAAAGATTTATTTGTAGACATTTTACACTGAAACTTGTCTATACCAACTGTGGGTCTGTGATGCGAGGTTTAGTTATATATCAGATTAAAGAGGTCATGGCCTTTACAATAGTCTCCAGGACACCATAAGTGTTTCGGAGGAAGGGAATAAAATCAACTAACTAGAGAATAGGGAAAGTAGGAAAGGCACTATCTATATCTATGTCTATATACATCCTGAACTTTCAGAAGCCACATGATTTACCTGCTGCCTATCTCCTAATGGTTTGAATATATTTTAATATATATATAAATATATATTTATTTTGAATATATATGAAATTTGTAGGTTAGAATCTAAAACCCAATATAACATTATTTAGATGTGGGCCCCTTTTTGGAGGCAATGAAGTTGTGAGGAATTGGCCTCATAAAAGGGCTTTGGGGAACTAGGTAGGCCCTTTTGCCCTTTTGTCCTTTTTACCATGTAAGGACCAAAACTTCTAAGGTTCCATCTTAGAAGTGAAGAGCAGGTCCTCACCAGACACTGAACCTGCAGGTATCTTGATTTGGATTTCTCAGACTCCAAAACTGTGAGAAATAAATTTCTGTTGTTTATAACTTAAACAGTCTAAGGTATTTTGTTACTAATAAACTAAGATGCCATCTGTCCCTAGGACCACAGGGTTAAGTGTCTGTTGCTTCAGGTGGGAATAACTAAGGGATTCATTACATTGAATCTCATGTACTCATATGTGAATCCATTTCAAAGCATATTGGTTTTATACATGTTCCAGCCATCAAATTCCAAAATATCACAAAGTTAAATTTCTTGATTTGTAAGGAAGAAATTGTAAAGCGACAGAAGGGCATATAGATAGTTAAAGCCATCTAAATCCTGTGATGATCCATGTCACCATATTATATTTCCTTCAAGCTGTCTACTTGGTATGTACATATTCATAAACACATATTTATAGGGATTATTGTATCAGGAGTTTTAGAGCTAAATTTTTTGCTTAATATTCTAGATTGAGAATTTTCATGGAATAGCATTAAAAGCAAGAAGTATGAAGAAAGCAAGTACAAGCAGCTGTTGGTAGTTTCTAATCAAGTTGTTGGTTTGTGCATTACATTTGCTGAAAAAAATTGGAGGGAATAGTATTGAAACATTAATCCTAGTATGCAGATGCAGTATTTGGCCATCTTCATGGGAACACTCAGGATATGTGGGAAGTAATAAAGTGTGATACTGGATCACTGATGATGATGATTTGATTCATAAAGTAAATTTGATTCTTGTTGACATTTAAAGTCAGAGAATTCAGTAGACAGAGATGAGGCAATGGGATCAGGGCTGCTATTTTCAAATCTAAAGCTTCTTGCCCAGCTGTAATACATCATGAAATGTTGACAAACATGATTCCTTCTACTCTTCAAAAACAGTAGCTTTTGTAGCCTATGTTGAGGGCCTTTCCAGGGGATCAGGTGAAACCTTCTTTGCAGCCAGACACACAGCAGATTGGTGGATGTGGTTATGTCACCTTCTATTCTCTGCATGTGAGAATTCAAGCATGGACATAAATGTACAAATAAGTAAGAACCTTAGTTAGAATGCATAACACAAAATACAGAGGTATGCTTTTACAAGAACATACACTATTTGGCATGGGAATTTCTTTTTCTTTTTTTGGTACTGGGGCTTGCACCCGGGGTCTTGTGCATGCTAAGCATGTGCTGTATTACTGAGCTAAACCCCAGCTCTAACATGGGAATTTCTATACTTTCTTCGAGAGCAGACACTAGTTAGCATGAATTTGATGAAGTCTGCTATCAAACAAAGAAGAAACAGTTCCTAAAATATTTAGAAAGAAAGAATGGAACTACCCTATCAAAAATCTTGTGAAGATTTCTGATTAAAATTTAGAGTGTCAGGTTGGGGATTTAGTCAGTGGTAGTGTGTTTGCCTAGTATGTGCAAGACCCTGGGTTCAATTCCTAACACCATACACACACACAGAGACACACACACAGACACATACACACACACACACACACAGAAATAAATAGAAACTAAAAATTAAATTAAGAATATCAAGGGGTATATAAGAGATAAACACACATGATTTCAGAAGGAGGGGGAAACTGACCAGGGAAAGAGGTTTTTGTGCTGTGAGGTTTTTTTCAAAGAATTTAATTTGGGATTAGATTCTCTAATCTTTAGAGCCTCTGGTACCTTCTGGAGCATGCCTGGAGCACTCTAGAGCCTTCTGAAGTATAGACCTCAGGGTAGGAGAGATAGGTGGAATAGTGATAAGCCTCCAAACCTCCAAGACAACCCTACTCACAATATTCAGCCATGCCACTGCTGTTTGCCAGGTGCTCTGTCTGGAGCTGTGCCGAAAAAATCTCACTTGATCCTAAAACACCTCAATGAAGTAGGTCCTATCATTCATTAGCCCTATTTTAACAATGGGGACACTAAGGCATAGTGGGTAGGTGATTGATCAAAGTCACAAAGCTAGTAAGTGGAGGACCTAGCATCTGAGTATAATATATCTGTTTGCAACACCTCAGTCTTGAGCACTCTGGTATACTGCAGCATTGGGTCTGCAGCTCAATGTCATTCAAACTGGCTGAGCGTGAACAAATTTCTCTATTACTCAGTCTCAGTTTCCACATTTTAAAGAGAATAATAATTTTTCCTATACCACAAAATGGTTATGAAGACCAAAGGGGACACATGAATGCCATTTGTAAAATAATGCATGCTCTACAACCAAAGCTACTTTCGTTATTACAATGAAAAATAAGCAGGCCCTTGTTCATTCATTTGAAGGTCTTTTTTTGTTTGTTTTGTTTTACTTCATTTTTTTTGCTTAGGATAAGTTTCTAAATGTAACAATCAATGCAAAGAAATACAGATAACTGACATGCATTGCTATGCACCTGAAATATTGAGAAAGAACAGAAAATATCCCCTCTATCCAGGATTCTGTAATGGGGGTGGGATGGGGAAAATGGGAAATAGTGGTTATTTTGACAAGACAGTGACTTAGAATAGCTGCTTGGAGGGTTCTGTAACTCCAGTGATGGAGCCTACTTTAACAGATAGCTGACAAGTGACACTTCTCTTATGGAAAGAGGAAATAACTATCAAGGATTTGTGGTGCTCCAGATAACAACTTCCTCTTCCACCAAAATAAAGCAAAGCAGATGGAAATAATAGCCTATCTGTGGTCCCTATTCCATGTGCCATCCACAGTACAGACTAGGGGAGGGTTCTTCCAACATCAGGTCTCTGAAGCCTCAACTGCATCTGGTAGACAAAACCCCAGAATTGAATGCCAAGCTTATGAAGAGTTTCCTCTGAGCAAAGTCACCCTGGACCTACACTAAACTCTCAAGCAGGGTTGAGGTCCCTAATCTATACCTTGATCACACTATACACAGGCATGTTCTGTTGTTTATTTTACTACTCTGGACCGTAGTTCCTAGAGAAGAGAAGCCACAGAAAAGTCTGTTGAGCATACCTGCACTAAGAGTTTCACCGAGGAAGATGTAATTGGGACAGAGCACCTTCTAGCATTCAATGATGAAAGAATCAGGTGACTCGAAAATAATTTTAGAAAGATTTGCTAGAAATGGATCTGAGGTCTATTAATCTGTAATCTAATTAATTAAATAGATGTTTTTAAACTTTAAAACAATACAATTAATCCATGACACTGAAGAACATTTAGAAAATGTGGACATAGGAAAGAAATAAAAAGTACTTTTACCACCAAAATGAAAAACATCTGGGCTATAAACAAAGCTGATAAAGGAGAAGCTGAAAATAACAATAGCTCAAAGTATTCACGAATTCCCTGTAGGGCTCCCACGGGGCTCAGGTGACACCAAACTGCTTATGGTACTAGATGATGGTAGTCTCTTTAAAATACATGCCTGAGGGGGCTGGGTTGTGGCTCAGCGGTAGAGCACCCCACACGAGCGAGATCCTGGGTTCGATCCTCAGCACCACATAAAAATAAATAAGTGAAATAAAGGTGTTGTGTCCAACTACAACTCAAAAATAAAAAAAAAATTAAAAAAAATAAAATACATGCCTGAACTTCTGGCCTTTAAGGCAATTCCTTTGCACCCCTGAGAATGTTATAGAAACACGATATGGAAATTACACAGAATGAATGTGTTGCACATCAACATACTGTAAGATCATCCCCTACAATGGAGAAAAAGTTATCTGATAAAATTTAATGCCTATTAATGATAAAAATTCTCAGATATTAAGAATGAAAGAGAATTTCCTCAGTTTTATAAAAGGCATGTACATAAACCCCAGCTAACATGATTAAATATTGAATGTGTTCTTCACAATTTGTATTCAGTGTTGTATGAGAGTCCTTAGACATTGCAACAAGGCAAGGAAAAGGAATAAAAAGCAAAAGAAAGAGGTAAAACTTTGTTCACAGGAGACCGGTGTGCTCAGCAAGTCCAAAAATATTAATAAAATTATAAAACTAATAAGTAAATATATTAAGGTCTCAAGATACAAAGTCACTATTTGAAACTTAACTTTATACTAAAATATTAACAAATGAAAATAAACATTTAAAAAATATGATTTATAACAGAACAAAATGTCAAACATATAAAAGTAAATAAAAGATGTATAAGACCTTTACACTGAAAACTATAAAACATTACCAAGAAAAATTACAGAAGGTCTAAGTAAATGAAGAGCTTTCATATTCATGGATTTGAAAACTCAATATTGTTAAGATAAAAAAGTTTCTGAAACCAATGTATAGAATTCATACAATTTTACAATTTGGTATCAAAACATTAACAATGGCCTTTTTTTGGTACAGGGATTGAACCCAGGGGCACTTTACCATTGAACCACTTCCCCTGACTTTTTTATTTTAAGATATGGTCTTTCTTGCTAAGTTGCTTAGGACCTTGCTGAGTTGCCAGCACTGGCTTTGAACCTGCATTCCTACTGCCTTAGCCTCTGGAGCCTGTGGGATTACAGGGGGTGTGCCACTGCACCTGGCAAGACATTCTTGAAGATTAAAAATGTTGGTGGACCTACTTTACCAAATTTCCAGATTTACTATATAGTTGTAGTAATTAAATAGTATCACAGGAAAAACAAGTTATGGAAAAGAATGAAGAGTCTAGAAATAGATCATATATATACAGCACTTGAGTTTTGATAAAGGTGTCATGAAATCAATGAGGAAGGAAAAATTCTTTTCAATGAAGTGCTGGAGCAACTGGATATCCATATAAAAAAAATACAGATCTTAACCATTTTTTTCTCTATATATGTGAAAATTATTCTTAGGACTCAGAGATCTATTAAAAAGCTAAAATCAGAAAGCTTCTGCAGGAGGAGGACAGAAAATTATATTCATGACCTTTATGGGAGGCAAAATTTCTTAGGATACAATAAGTACCAACCATAAAAGACAAAAAAGTATAAATTTCCCTTCATCAAATTATCAAGACAATATTTAAAAAGTTAAAAGGCAAGCCAATGAAAAAGACTTGTATCCAGAATGCATTAAAAAAAAAAAATCTTCCACAAATCAACTAAAGGACAAAAAGAAGCTATCTGAAGGCCAGAGAGCATATTAAAAAAAAAAAAAAAAAAGAGCTCAACAGGTAAATACAAATAAAGGTATAAAGAGATCCTATGCACTTCCTAAAATGGCTAAAATTAGAAAGCATAATATCAAATGTAAACAAAGATATGGAGCAAGTAGAATTCTCATACATTGTTAGTAAATGTACAGAATGGTAAGTTCACTTTAAAAGATGATTAGGCACCCTCTAATAAATGTAAACATTCATCTACCTTTCAACCCAGCCATTCTACTCTTATGTTTGTGCACAAAAAATAAAAAATATGTCCCAAAGAGACTTGCTCAAGAATGTTCATAGTAGCTTCATTCATAATAGTGAAAAACTGGACATGCTCCAAATATATATTAGTAGGAGAATGGGCAAGCAGATTAGAACAGATTCTTATCATAGAATATTACCATAGCAATAAAAATAAATGAACTATTTATACATGCAACAACCTGATGAATCTCAAAACCACTATCTGAATCACAAAAGTTTCTATTACAACATCATTTACTGTGGTTTGATTCATTAATCTCACACCAACCCTTAAAGTAGACTGTTTTCAGTTTTAATAATAAAAATATTCACAGAGGAAAAATAATATCTAAGATTATAATCACTCAATATTTGTTGAACATGTACTATTTGCTACCAGGCAGTGTGTCTTCTGCCAAGAATGTAATTTCCAAAAATAGACACAATATTTAACCCAGTCTCAGTCCTTCCACTATGCAACACAGCCAAGTACTGACATACCATATGTAAACAAGGAACGTGACACTGACACTGCCTTTAAGAAATTCAGAGTGTAGCAGAGGTCACAGGCTAATAAATAATCAATAGAGTTAAATCAATTAGAGTACAACATGAAGTGCTCTTACAAGGTATATAAAAACTGCCATGTGAACTCAAAAAAGGAAATGACTGATAATTTTGCCTCAGATAGCTGAAGCCAAACTGGCAAAGGAGCTGACAATTCATTTTGGTAGACAGAATACCTGAAGGCACTGGGTACTGTGGAAAGTGCTCAAGGTTTATACCTGGTTGAAATGCCAGCTCAGTGTCCACATTTGTGAAATGCAAATAATTATCCAATGACTTGAAAGGTTCTTGTGAAAGCTGGGAAAAAAATGCCTATAAAGATCTAAAACCATGCAGAAGAAAGTCAATTTGTTATTCTTTTTTATTTTTGAACAAAAAACTGGTACTAGTTATATTGACAGCAAGTATCTCCTAATGTAAATTTCTGTCAATTTTCAGAAAGTTTAGCCTCTCAAAACAAAAGTATTAAGTTTCTGAGGCTGAAAGCCATGATTCTACATTTTAAACTCAAGGTGATTTGCTAACTTTTGATCTCCCTCCTCACTTGAATGTGACTTAAGCCCCAACACATACCCTGTGGAAGAAGGAACTAGTTGTCTCAATCTGAGTAGTTCATGAGAAAGTTAGAGGCCAGAATGCAACCTTAAGACCAGTGAGAGCAGTAGCCACATTAGTCTATGCCTTCTTGTGAATAACCATCCAGAAGCATGCACCTTATCAGCTGTTTGCTCTGTGCCTAGCTCGAAGCAATGCTCACCTTAATCTGCATCAGATACCTGTCTGTAAGTTTCTAGAACAGAGACTAGTAATAACCATTAAATTAATCTGAGACAGTCCAGTAAGGTAGGACCGAAATGGCAGAACTTTCTCAATATACACTGGCTCTTCCTGCAGAAACTGGAGGCTTATCTGCATCCAAGATTTTAATATAGATAATGACATAGGCTCAGTATCCCTTCTGATGGTGTACCAGGTTAGTGCTGAATATGAAGAAGGCATTTCTAAAATAAGAGCTCAGAATTTGTTTGTAAGGTTGATAGACTCCTGACATTTACAGTCAAACTAGAATCATTAAAATAAGAGAGTGACCACGGTGTCAACTTCTGCCATCTACAAGGCTTTGTTTGGCTGACAAACTGACACAGAAGGGTATTATTACATTGTTTAATCAGAACAAATACTCTGATCAGCTCTATGAGGATCATGATACATGGAGAGGGGGATGGCTTGCACTGTGCCACAAACAGTCTGTGGGTGAATAGTCTGTTAGCAAAATGAATTAAACTCTCTAAGCCTCAGGTCCCTCACCTATAAAATGGGATAACTATGCCCTGTAGGAGGGCAGATGTTGTGACAGTTATAGATAACGCAGACAAGTGCCTGGCAGAGTACAATGGATAGAACAGAACCTAATCAATGGTTGTTTCTGTAATTATAATTAACATAATGCACTGTCTTCAGTAGTTTTGCAGGAAGATAGGGAGTAAGGAGAAAATATACATAAATTGATTGCTTTTGTTGGCTAGATACCATGTTAAATGGTTTTTAACCTGTTTATATGGAATGCAGTTCAGTGAGTGTGAGTGTATGTCACAGGGACACAGAAACACACAGAATTAGTATGAATTAGAATAAGAATATGAGGTAATATATACTCAGTGGAGGATAAGGCAAAAGAAAAGGAAAGGAAGTAGCTTTCAGAAGAAACATGTGTACCCTGTTACTAGACTGTAAGCTATTTGAAGGCAAATTCTTCAATGTTTGGATTATTTCACTTTTTACCCTGTTTTTAGTCCTCATTATATGTCCTTTGGGAGCACCTGACACTTAACAGGCACTCAGTAAATATTTATTTAGTACATACCCAAACCAGGTGCTGTGCTCACTTGCAGGCGTGACTGTTAGCAAACACAGGAAAAGGAAATCAACAGTGGTGGTGTTGGGGACAAGTGTCAAGCCATGGCTTGGAGAAGCAGAAATGTCCTTTGCCCCATTGGTTGAGTCACTGCACCACCACATGACACACTGTGACAAGTCCATTCACAATAACAACACAAAAGGTCATTCCTCAAACAAAGCAATGAACCCCAAATAGAAGTTCCAAATCTTAACAGGAAAAGTCTGGTTCTGCTTGTTGCCCTCTAACCCAGTTTGCTGATCAGGTGCATAAAATATTTCATCATCCCATCCTGAACAAGGTGTTCAACATACATTGATTTATAAATGTATTTATTAATACATTTATTTACAACCTTATGGAAGGTTTTACAGCCTGTAGGTAAGGAAAATAAAATTCAGAGAGCTTAAGTAACTTGTCTGCTGTTAAAAATCAACCAAGTTATAGACCAGCACTCTCTTCATCTACTGGAAGAATACACACAGAGGAGGGTGTACATGTTCCAAGAGGATGGTGCCACGAACGTTTACAACTGAGCACATTCACACAGCCAGCCCAGATAAGCACTTCCTTCCAGCCACTCCTCCCACCAAGAACCACTATTTTGACTTCTAACAACTCTGTGAGCTTGGCCCAGAACACTCTAACCTATGGTAATTGCTTCTTCTCTTTAATTCTTTTGTTTTTCTTATCTGTATTACTCATTTGGAATTTACTGATATTCTCTTATAGAGTCAACTGTTTGTTCTTTTTACATTTCTTTTTCTACTTATAATCTTAAGGCCTGGGTTTTATATAGGGTGAGCATTCCTTATCTAAAATGCTTGGGCCCAGAAATGTTTCATATTGTGTATTTTTTCAGACTTTAGAATATCTGCATACACATAACAAGGAATCTTGGGGGTATGATCAAAGTCTAAACACAAAATTCATATATCTTATACATATAACCAGAGATTATTTTATACAGCATGTTTAATAATTGGGACATGAGGTCATTTGTGAAATTTTCCACTTGTGGTGTCATGTCAGTACTCAAAAAAATCTTTTTTTCTTCCCCCTCATACTGGGGATTGAACACAGGGTACTTTACCCATGAACTGCATCTCCAGTCCTTTTTACTTTTTATTTTAAGACAGGGTCTCACTAAGTTGCTGAGGCTGGCTTCAACCTTGCAATCCTCTGCTCCTAGCCTCCTGAATAGTTTGGATTGCAGGAGTGCATGACAGCTCAAAAAATTTTGGATTCTGGAGCATTTCAGTTTTCAGATATTCAGATTAGGGATGTTCAACATGCATTTCCTTAATTCCCCAAGCAGTTCTCACATGGAGCAGTTATGACACAATATAATAATACTCTACCTAAGAGTTATTTTCTACTTACTTTATACCAGACACTGTTTTAAGCACTGTACATGTGT
Source organism: Spermophilus citellus (assembly GCF_964194105.1). NCBI lineage: Eukaryota > Metazoa > Chordata > Mammalia > Rodentia > Sciuridae > Spermophilus > Spermophilus citellus. Next base: position 205,585,117 of record NC_138185.1, read on the forward strand.
TTTCTCATTTAATTCTTCCAGTGACCCTATGAGATAGTATTCCCATTATCTCCCTTTAACAGATGAAAAAACAGGCACAAAGAAGCTCAGTAACTTACGCAGTGTCACACATACAAGGAGGGATGGAGTCAGGATTCACACCCAACCACTGTTATTTTAGCCTTTCTCTCATTATTTCCCTTTCTGTAAACTTCTTATTAAAGTATAAAGCACATGGAAAAGAACATAAATCTTGTGTTTAAAGTTCAATGAATTTTGACAATGTGAAGACACTAGGAAATTCAACAGATCAAAAGACAGGACACAGCCAGCACTGTAGAAGACTACATTTGTCCAATTCTACTCATGAACTGTCCCTCCCCTCAGGGTAATCATTGTCCAGACTCCTAAGACCACTTGTTAGTTCACTGTTTTTTGAACTTTTATAAATGTAATAATACAGTCTGTTCTCTTGATATTTGTGAGATTCATTTGTGGTGTTGCATGCAGTATGCTAATTTACATTTCTGTATTGTATTCAATTGTGGGAATGTGAAGTAATTTATCCCTTGTATTACTTAGGTCATTTGGAAGTTTCTGGATTTGGTGATTATAGCTAGCATCTCTGTGAACATTCCTGTATGTGCCTTTTGGTACATGTGTGTACACATTTATTTGGGATACCCAGGAGCAGAACTGAGCTGCCATCATTTTCAAATTAATAGCATTAATTTATACTGCTACTCAGTGAAGCACAGCATTCTGGTGGCTCTACATCTTTACCTGTCATTTTGATTTTAGCTGATGAAGGGTCTGTAGTGTGTCATATGGTGCATTTAATTGACTTTCACTAATGCCTAATGAAGTTGTGCACTTTTCATATGTTTATAGCCTCCTTTGTGAACAGATTTTTGTGAAGAGGTTTTTGTGATGAGCCTTTTCATGACTTTTGTCCTGTGTCTGCTGTGTTCTACCTGATTCATAGAAATTCTTTATACATTCTGGAAATGAGTATTTGTTAAGAGTATCTACTGTAAATATCTCCTCCTATGCTGTGGCTTGCCTTTAACTTTCTTTCTTTCTTTCTTTTTTTTTTTTTTTTTTTTTAAGAGAGAGTGAGAGAGAGGGGGACAGAAAGAGAGAGAGAGAGAGAGAATTTTTTAATATTCATTTATTTTTTCTTAGTTCTCGGCGGACACAACATCTTTGTTTGTATGTGGTGCTGAGGATCGAACCCGGGCCGCACGCATGCCAGGCAAGCACGCTACCGCTTGAGCCACATCCCCAGCCCCGCCTTTAACTTTCTTATTGATGGCTTTGCTTAACAGGCATTTTAAATTTAATCTGATCTAATTCATCAGTTGTTTTTTTTCCTTTCTGGTTAGTGTTTTCAGGGTCTTATTTAAGAGGCATCTCCTTAGAGATACTAACTGGTGGGGTGGTCCATCAAGGTTCCTGCTCTCCTAAGCCAAATGCTAAGTCCAATCACTGAAAAGTTCTATCCCTTAAAAATGACCCTTTAGAAAGTGAAGCAAACTGACAATGCATGTTGCTCATTCATCAAGATGTGGCACCCAGAAGAAACCATCTACAAGTCCTTGCCAGAGGGCCTGGCTCTTCAGCTAGATTTTTCAGCTTTCCCTTCGATTCTTGTGAGCACGACCCACCAAATCTTTCCAACAAACTCTCCTTTTAAATTTTCTAGTTAGGCAAAGTTTATTTTTGTTGTTTTAACCAAAGAATCCTACTGATTCCATAATTCACTCTTTTCATTTTGATGTTCTCTATTTTTACCTAGGGCATCAAGCCCTGATAGCCTGTGTGATCAGTCACACCACCTAAACAAGAAATTTCACTTTCAAGGAACTAAGTCCTCATCAGTTCATGATCACAGTATGACTTTAAACAAGTCATCTCCAAAGATGGCTCTACCTTGACTCTTAGGGAATGAAGGGGAAATCTAACTAAAACTGCTAGGAGCCACAACCAAATAATATTATGCATGGCACTTTTTGGTTGTAAGGTGAAGCCAGCTAGCCATTGAGATGATATGATTATGTTAAGATTTACATTCATATGGAAATTGGACTCCTGCTGTTCACCTTGGCCTGCTAGGGACTCCTGGAGAGTTCCCATTGGTTGGGGAAGGATAGTAGAAGGGAATTCCAGGGGAGGTCCTGGGCCCCCGGTTCTGGTAGAGGTGATCCGCGTGGGTGGACCGGCTTGCTTGCCGGGTGCATACGGAGTATTGGCGGCATTTTCAAAAATGAAGTTTTGTTCCTGCTTGAGTGGCTCGTGATTCTGTGTCCAGCTAGACTGCGGCAGTTGGTGGCCCAGACGGGGAACGCCTGAAGCTTAGAGGTGACTAAAATTGCTCGCCCCTGAGGGAAGGCGACAGAATGGGTGACCATCTCAAAAAACAATGTGTTCTTGTTTTGATTTATTTTGTTTTTATTTCAAGCTCCCTAGCCCTAGAATTTTCTCAGGCGAACTGGGAAAAATGGTTGGCTCAAGGTTTGAAGTTATTCGGCCCTGAGAAAGAGAAAATTGATACAACCATTCTCTGCTCCGTTTTTGTTTCATTCTGTTTCGGCTTTGTTTTATCCTATCTTATTGGGTTACGTTACCTTTATAGTAGATTAGAATAGTAAAAAACAAACCGAAAGACTGTTAAGTAAATTGTTAGAGGTCCAGACTATGGTAGAAAAAACGTTAGGTCGCAAAAGAGAAGGTCTCTCAAGCTAGTCAGACAGAGGAAAATTTAAAGAAAGAAAGCTTAGAGGAAAAACAGCCATCAGGTGGAGAATTACAACAGGAGGTTGCTACTAACTCTGTTCTATCACCAGAGGGCGTAATTCAACCAATAGCTCCATCTACAGCTGAGCGGCCCTCAACTCCCGTAGTTGATGGACGGAATTCTGAGGCAGGACCCCAAAGATTAGCATGCCCTGTACTTGAGCAGGCAGGAGGGCAACGAATTCACCGTGCTTTAGATTTCAAAACAGTAAAGCAATTAAAGGAGGCTGTAACAACCTATGGCCCTCAAGCTCCCTTTACCATAAGTATGGTCGAATCTGTTACCAACTTGGACATGACACCAGCAGATTGGGCTAACATGTATCGAACTGCGCTAAATGGAGGACAATATTTGTTATGGAAGGTTGCCAATGAGGAATTTTGCATGGAGACAGCTAGGCGAAATGCAGAAGCCGGTTACCCTCAAAGAAATCTAGATATGTTATTAGGAAAGGGACCTTATGAGGGTCAAAGACAACAAACTGAATATGATCCTGGCGTATACGCACAAATTGCTGTAGATAGGGCATGGAAAACTTTACAGGGGCATGGAGACTTACAAGGTCAATTATCTAAGGTAATTCAAGGAACTAATGAACCTTACGCTGAATTTGTAGATAGGCTTATTCAGACAGCCTCTAGAATATTTGGAAATACAGAACAGGCAATGCCATTTATAAAACAACTGGCTTATGACCAAGCAAATCGTTGCTGCAGAGAGGTCATTAGACCATGGAGACATGAAGATTTAAACACATATATTAAATTATGTAGAGACATTAATGAACAAGGGCAAGTCTTAGCAGCAGTACAACAGGCTTTAGATGCCAGGCCAAAAACATGCTATAATTGTAATCAAACAGGACATTTTAAAAGGAGTTGCCCCATAGGAGGAGGGTTTAACAAAACTAGGTATCAAAGGAATAGAATACCGGGTATTTGCCCACGATGCCATTGAGGGAAACATTGGGCTAATGAATGCTGTTCTCAAACCACCATAGAGGGTATTCTGTTATCAAAAAACGGACAAGGACCAAGTGTTTACCCACGATATCGTGGAGAAAGGTATCAGGCTCCATTGCCAAAAAACGGACTAGAGGGCCCAATGGCCCGGGGCCCAACACCACAAATATACGGGGCAATGGAGGAACCCAGCAGCACCATCAAGGTAGTGCCCAGGACGCATTATCCATTAAATCCCTCATCAGACAAACTAGAGGGAGCGCAGGGTTGGACATCTGCGCCTCTGCCAGAGCAGTACTAACTCCAGAGATGGGAGTTCAAATCATTCCCACAGGAGTAAAAGGACCTCTTCCCCAGGGAACAGTAGGCTTATTATTGGGACTCAGTTCTTCTACACTAAAAGGACTTATGGTAAGTCCTGGGGTAATTGATCCCGATTATGAGGGTGAAATAAAAATTATAGCTAGTTCTCCAAGAGGTATATCAGTAATTTCACCAGGAGATAGAATAGCACAGTTATTAATAATACCCAGCCTGCATGATAAATTTTCCAGTTGTAATGTAGAAAGAGGTTCCAAGGGATTAGGCTCCACAGGTGTAGATTGGGCTATGCTGTCTTTAAATTTAGATTCTCGCCCAATGCTAAAATTAAATATTCAAGGTCATGACTTTAATGGGCTGCTGGACACAGGTGCTGACCTCAGCATCATATCTCGTCAAGAATGGCCAAAACATTGGCCATTACAACAAGCCACTCAAACGCTTCGAGGCCTAAGAGTGGCAACAAATCCCCATAGAAGTGCTATGGTATTAGATTGGAGGGATCCTGAAGGATGTGAAGGAACTATACAGCCCTATGTATTGGATCATCTTCCCATAAATTTATGGGGATGAGATGTCCTAGATCAATTAGGATTGACATTAACAGATAACATCAATCCTAACGCGCCCACTACTAGGGCTAGACAAGGCTTTAGGAAAGAAAAAAGATTAAGAGAACAAGAACAAGGTATGACAGCACCAATTCAAATAGATCAAGAAATAAATAGACATGGATTGGGTTTTCAGAAAGGGCCACTGAGACAATCAAAATTACTTGGAAATCAGAAAGACCAGTGTGGGTTCCTCAGTGGCCCCTGACTAAAGAAAAGATACAAGTAGCCCATGACTTGGTCAGACAACAATTAGCGGAAGGACATATACAACCTTCCATATCCCCCCATAATACTCCCATTTTTGTCATTAAAAAGAAATCTGGTAAATGGAGATTATTACAAGATTTAAGAGCTATTAATAATGAGATGGTTATTATGGGACCTGCTCAATCAGGGATTCCCCAATTGTCTGCTTTACCAAAAACCTGGCATGTTTTAGCTATAGATATTAAAGATTGTTTCTTTTTAATTCCAATTCATCCCGAGGATAGTCCACATTTTGCATTTACTATCCCTGCACTGAATCATGAAGGTCCTGATCAGAGATATGAATGGAAAGTACTCCCTCAAGGGATGGCTAACAGCCCAACTATGTGTCAAATTTATGTTAATAAAGCAATCCAGCCACTTAGAAATCAAAATCCTGAACTACAAATATTTCACTATATGGATGATGTGTTATTGGCACATAAAGATAAAAACACATTGCTAGAATGTTATGCCACACTTACAAACTTATTAAAAAATTATAATCTAGAGATAGCAATAGATAAAGTACAATTAAATCTTCCAATTAATTATTTAGGAGTTCTATTATCCTCAACCATGGTCCGTCCACCAAAAATTCAAATACGAGTAGATCAACTCAAATCACTTAATGACTTTCAAAAGTTATTAGGAGACATAAATTGGATAAGGCCTTATCTAGGTATTCCAACAGGAGAATTAGGACCTTTATTTGATATCTTAAAAGGTCCATCAGATCCAAATTCACCCCGCATGTTAACGCCTGAAGCAAGAAAAGCATTAAAAATCATTGAGACATATATGGAAAATATGCATTTGGATAGAATTGATATAAGTTTGCCTTTATTATTTATTGTACTACCAACAAAAAATATTCCTACAGGAGTATTTTGGCAAGAAGGTCCATTATTGTGGATACATTTATCTTATTCTCCTAACACTATTCTTACTAGATATCCTGAGGCTATAGGACAATTAATACTCAAAGGAATAAAAGCAGCAAAGGGAGTGTTTGGGATTTCTCCCAATAAAATTATTACTCCATATACTATGGATCAAATTGATGAGTTAGCTAATGAGTTAAATACTTGGGCAATAATCATGTGTAAAACTAGTGTTTCATTTGATAATCACTTACCATCTAATCCTTTGTTGTCTTTTTGGTCTAAGCATCCTGTAGTTTTTCCAAAAATGACAAGAAAAACCCCTATCATAAATATTCCAAATATATTCACTGATGGGTCAAACAATGGTACAGCAGCAGTAGTTACTCCGATTCAAACTTTTACATTTTTAGTACCCAAACAATCAGCTCAAAAGGTAGAGCTTAATGCAGTATTACAAGCTTTTATGATGTTTAAAGATTCTGTATTTAATTTATTTTCTGATAGTCAGTATGTAGTTAATGCTATAGTATCCCTTGAAGATGCTGGTAGGATTTCACCTTCTTCTACTGTTTTCTCTTTGTTTTCCGCTAACAAAGTCTAATCTGGGACAGAAAAGATCCATTCATTATAGGACATATCAGGGCACATACAGGATTGCCTGGAGCCCTTAGTATGGGCAATGAACTAGCAGATAAATCTACACATGACATACATATTTTCTCCACAATAGAAGAAGCTATAAATTTTCATAAAAGGTTCCATGTCAATGTTAATACTTTACAAAGGCGTTTTAAAATAACTAAAGAACAAGCCAGACATATAATAAAACAATGTCAAAATTGTGTGACATTTTTACCACAAGTTAATCTTGGAGTCAATCCTAGAGGACTGATACCTAACCATATTTGGCAGATGGATGTCACACACTTGCCAGAATTTGGAAAATTAAAATATTTACATGTTACAGTTGATACTTCTTCTGGATTTTTGATGGGCTCCCTTCATGCCGGAGAAAAAACTAAAGATGTTATAGCTCATTGCTTACAAAATTTTGCCACTGTGGGCGTTCCAAAACAGTTAAAAACGGACAATAGTCCTGGTTATACTTCTACCTCTTTTAAACAATTTTGCTCATCATTTGGCATTACTCACATAACAGGAATTCCATACAATCCACAAGGACAAGGCATAGTTGAAAGAGCTCATCAAACTATTAAAATGTACTTATTAAAACAAAAGGAGGGAATTGGAAAGGGGTATATATCCCCCAAAGATAAACTTAAAATAACCCTTTTTACTCTAAACTTTTTAAATTTGGATTCATCAGGACTTAGTGCTATGGAAAGACATTTGTATCCAAAAAATGTACATAAGCCTAAGGTACTTTGGAAAGATATTCTAACAGGACAATGGAAAGGTCCGGATCCAGTGATAGTCTGGAGTCGGGGCTCTGTCTGTGTTTTTCCACAGGAGGAACAGCAGCCGATTTGGATTCCAGAGAGATTAACCAAAACAATTTCTACAGAAAAACAAGATGATTTGACTCAAATCCATAACAGCTGATATCCAGAACTCCAGCTTGGCTATTCTTACATCTGCGACAGTGATCAACCAGGATGCTCTTTTTCAATATCTATTTTATTATTGCTTTTTCCCACATCATAAAGTTCCATTTTATTTTTGAGCTCATACAGACATAAATTAATGTTTTTCTGATCAGTTTTATTTTTTGACCATGGAGTTTTTAAACATTGCAATGGAGATTTCACCTAGGTAAATCTACAAGGCCTTTACTATTGTACGTGTGCACATTTCTTTTTTATGTTGTATGTCTGTATGTGCGTATGTCCATATATCATATATGAGGAGCACTCATAAAAATATGGATCCCAAATTTTTTTTTATTATTCACGTGATTTTAATGGTTTAATTTAATTTGGGTAAACAGCTGTTGAAGACTGTTTTAATTTGTGTACAAATAAGCAGGTTAACAGATCTGTTTGTTTACTTTCACCTTTCCTTTTCATTATATTTAATAATTCTGTTCAGGATAATGTAAATTGTTCTAAAAATTGTTTTCTTAATACCTGTTGAAATGTTACATTTTTTTCTTTTCTTAACATCATTGTCAATCCCTATTTTCATCCCAATGCCGGTGAAGACAAAGATGAAACCAAACTACAACTTCTTCAATAATTATCACAACAAACTGTATAAACTGATGCATCAGTGAATAATAACTCAACAAGTAATGCTCAATCACTGAGTCGATTTATTTTGGGAGGAAATGGACATATTGATAGATTCCTCCACTTTGAACTGCTTACAAAACTTGCCTGGACTATGTATCACTTGTATGCATTGTGCTCTATTTGTTGATACAGCGAACTATGGCAGTGCTGGAGTATCTTTGCTGATGTGTCACCAGTGATGCAATTTTTCCTAAGAGCCATCTATTGACTTGATGTCGTGGCATTTCAGTATCCTCCTCCCTTCTACTAGTGATGGTCTAATTTTGGGGGCCAACTGAGGTGAGGCAAAGAACCTCACCCCCCCACTGGTGCATAGGCCTATCCACAGGTATGGCTATATACTGGACCGGTAGTCAGTGACGGGTATGATTCAGTTGCAGTGGTATCAACCTAAGACAGGAGGCTGACGCCTAGAGGTCAGTTTTCCGATGACGGGTAAGAACCATATGTTGAATTGGACATACCTAACTGGCACGGTCCCTAGCCACATTGCCTGTTGCTTAATTAAACAGAAGGGGGCAGATGCTAGGAGCCACAACCAAATAATATGATGCATGGCACTTTTTGGTTGTAAGGTGAAGCCAGCTAGCCATTGAGATGATATGATTATGTTAAGATTTACATTCATATGGAAATTGGACTCCTGCTGTTCACCTTGGCCTGCTAGGGACTCCTGGAGAGTTCCCATTGGTTGGGGAAGGATAGTAGGAGGGAATTCCGGGGGAGGTCCTGGGCCCCCGGTTCCGGTAGAGGCGTTCCGCGTGGGTGGACCGGCTTGCTTGCTGGGCGCATACGGAGTATTGGCGGCAATTTCAAAAATAAAGTTTTGTTCCTGCTTGAGTGGCTCGTGATTCTGTGCCCAGCTAGACTGCGGCATAAAACTAGGCATCTTCCAATATAGCAGACATAAAAAAGTACAATAGAACATTAATCCTTTAACCAATTAGCACCAAAGGGAGCGCTGCAGTTATGCCTAAACATGATAATTACTAGCTAAATTTTAGCTTGTTGCTCTAATAAAAATCACCGATTATTTCAATGAAAGAGAAACAATAATTTGGGTGGAATAACAAAGAATGCACATTCTAAATGTCAAATTTATCCTGGCAAGGATAAAGGAGGCACATACAGAAACCCTGACTGCTGTAACTGGGTGTTGGGGGTGTCATCTTGGTGATCACTCTCTTAGACCTTCCATGTTTCAAAATAGGAACATAGGGAAACAAGAGAGAGTGAAAAACAATAAGCAGATATACTTCCAAATGAGGCTAAGCTAGTGAGCTATGCATACTGATGCAATTATCACATTAGGTATTTCTGTACTGCATCTTTTGGAAGTGCTTTCAGAAGGGGCAATGTTAACCTTCAACATAACCTAACTGGTGGCAAATCTTCACTCTTTGAAGTTGACTGGTGAAACTTTTCAAAACAATCAAAACTCAGAGTATAAATTTACTTTCTTTTTTTTTTTCTAAAAAGGGACAGTACAAGCTGGTGCACACAATCCTAGTGACCCAGGAGGCTAAGGCAGGAGGAGCTCAAGTTCAAGTTTAGTCTCCACAACTTAGTGAGATCCTGTCTCAAAATAAAAAATAAAAAGGACTGGGGCTGGGGCTGGGGCTGTGACTGAGTGGTACAGTACCTCTGGATTCAACGGTTCTGGAACCAAAAAAAAAAAAAAAAGTGTGTGTGGGGGGGTTACTGTATAATGTAGCATGTAAGAGCATGGGCTTCAGAGATAGAGAAATCTGGGTCCTACTGACTCCTGATGGTATGTAATCTTTGAACGAAACAGTCTGGCTGACATTTAATTTCCTAATGAGTATGGTTGATAAATGGGATAATGAATTTAAAGCTATTATATCTTTAGCTTCTAGTATTATGATACAAAGATAAGAAAGAATTACTTTTGTCTTTGAATATAAATTGCTTCTGAAAGGACTTCCCAAGCAGAAATTTACAAATTTTAAGTACTGTCATTAGTCATTGTTAAGTCTTAACACTCTCTGGATTTATGCAATTGAGCCCAGTCCTAGAAATAATTTTTAAAAGGACTGTGAGCCCTGTGCTATGGTGGGGCATTTACTCACAGGTGTACCTCTCCGTGTCTGACAAGGCCTAGCCACTTATGTGGCAACTCTTGTACCTGTCCCTGGCCACTCACAGGTGGGTTTGGGAGGGTAGTAAAGAGAGTATGACTTTTTGTGCAAGAAAATATGAGAGAACTGATGGAGGAAACAAATTCTCAATGGACAACCAGATTCACCCAAAGGATGTGGTTTTATCCATAGACATATACTCTGAGGGGTTGTTGGAAGGATTGGGGACAGATGCCTTTCTGTCCTAGTGGGCTTTAACAGGCTGTGTCTTCCACATTCAGAAGTGCTTGCTGCTGGGTAATGCTAGCCAGGTTGAACACGATGGGTTTCTGACAGGAGCCCCTCCTATAGTTTAGCGACTAGATTAACAATCTTCCCCTAAAACTTGCTCTGTCTTACTTCTGTAGGGACAGAAATAGATTTTCAAATTCCCCTCCACCCCAGATCAGGTATTTTGACCCTGAGCCTCAGTTTGACAGGGAATATGTGGATGTGAGCAGTAGGAACATAAGATTAAGGGGATAATTCTATAAGCTGAGCCCATAGTTCTGTCCCCCACTTTTTCTTTTAAAAGGAATTTACCTGCAACCCTGCCTAGGTTAAGTCAATAGGATATGTTGCATTCCTCAGCAAAGAATCTATTATCCACAGGGAAATGCAGGCCCAAAATGTTGAGATAAAAACACAAATTATCCTAGGGGAGGGGGCAAGGGGAAGGGTTCTGTGATTCATACACAAACCAGATTCTAAAATTCAGTAAGATAAAGATAATTCCCACTAGCCAATTAGAACTGGTCAGCACGGACCAAAGTGACGCAGAGTTGCCTTGGATCTTTACCATGTACAGTAGATATATAACTTCTGAAGTCATCCTGTTGTCAGTCAAAAATCAATTATCCTTGGGCAAGACTCCCTGGAAACTTGCCCGGGACCCCCAATAAAATTGGAGGGCAGGCTGGGGTTGTGGCTCAGCGGTAGAGTGCTTACCTCACATGTTTGACACTGGGTTAGATCCTCAGCACCACATAAAAATAAACAAACAAAATAAAGGTTAAAAAAAAAAAAAAACTGGAGGGCAGGAAGGGCACATCATCCTTCTCCTTCTGAGAGGACCCATTCTCTCTCAAAAGTATCCCCTTTCCCTTTGATCCCTTTTAAATAAACTCTATTTTTTTTTTTTTTTTACTAAGTATTGTCTTGTCTAGAATCCTCTACACTGGTGGGTCTTCTTCATAACAGATGCCTTTATCAATAGAATGAGGGAAATCATATCTGTACCTCACCTTACCATGCAAATTAAATAAGATCTCACGAAAAGCATTTATTATACTGGCTTATAATAGTTGCTTAAAAGAAAACAGCTATAATCATCATTATTAGTAATTTTAAACAAAGAAGATGTGAAATATTGAATCTAAGCTATTAAAAAGATAATCTATAATTTAGAGAAAAATTTAGACTTCTCTGGATAATTCTATAATTTGCTAACTCTTGATTTGATCATTGGCTATTATATATTTTTAAAAATACTTGTAGTTGTAGATGGACACAATACCTTTGTTTTATTTATTTATTTTTATGTAGTGCTGAGGATCGAACACAATGCCTCATATGTGCTAAGCAAGCGCTCTGCCACTGAGCCACAACCCAAGCCCAGCTATTATATTTTGAGTGCACATTTTCTCCAAATATTTTTTCTATACCTTCTTGTTTATTTATATATTCTTTGAAATTTTACTTAATTAAAGGCATGCATTTACCATGGAGAGTCAGGGATAATGGGATAAAGACAGGAAGCGACTGGGCCAAAGGTGGTGTATCTTATTTGAGAATTCTCCACATAGATGTCTACCATTACATTTCAAAACAATGGCTCTAAAATTGTTTTATGTCCTGGTGACTTTGAAAGAACAACAGGCCAAGAGACCATGTATGCAGGAACCTGTATGAGGGCTGGAAGACCTGTTACTCTGCTACCTAAAGAATTCATTTAATACCTACAGGTCTCAGTTTCTACATTTTAAAGTGAGAGGGCTGGGTTAGAATTTGTCCTATTTTAAAGATAGGACAAATTCATATCCATATTTCTAAAATTCATATCCATTCTTCTCCTCTTTATTGTGAAAGACAACCATGTATGCCACTCTAGTTTGGCCAGAAAGAATTAAGAATATTATACCACTTTTGATAAGATGCAAATGAATGAAAAAATAAAGTATGAATTCATGTTAAACATAAACATAAACACACACATACACACACCCCACCATTCTGCAGTTATCACCATCTCACATGTACCTTCTGAGGCCTACTTTTCTCTTGCCCCATCTATGGCAAGAAAGTACCTGTGAACCCTCATGATGGTCATTTAATTTCCACCTATAAACAGTCAAGACTAACTGTAACTAGCAGACACATGGGCTACATAAGTGGCAGCTCCTCCCCATTTGCTGCAGTCAACATGTGGGCGATGGGCAGAAGTAAGGGTTAAGCTACAAAGAACTGAGAACTCTTATTGGCTTCCCAATAGCTGCATATCCAGGAATTATTCATGATCTAATTGTGACTAACATTTATGGGCACCTACTAAATGCCAGACCCTAATGCCATGTGCTTTATATACATTATCTCATTTACTACTTCAACATTGTCCTTACTTTATGAGTCAGGAAACTAAGACTACAGAAGCTCAGGGCCCTGGCCATCTACTTAGCTGTACTGTAGAGATGGTTCTTTCTCAGCAGAGATGGACAAGAAAGCTCTTGTTTCTTCTCCCTTGTACCCTCTTTCCAGGTCCAATGATTCACATCCCTTCCTTGCAAGCTTGCATCTTTACAGGATGGAAGGCTCAGGAAATTTGACACTTGATCTGCTAATTTTTGATGCTCAAACTCCTGACTTTTTTAAATGTATTTTTTTCAATGTGCCAAATGTTTCTATGACTACCTCTTTGTCTTTCATACTGAAGACAGTGGTTACCACTGATCTCTCCTGAGTGCTCAGTGTGTGTCAATGATAGCTTTGGTTTGGGATTTTAGCTGAACAGCCAATATACATAAAGGGCTTGAAGAGCAAGTGAAAGTAAGCCTGGAACTTAGATTCACTCCTAGAAGGTGGAACTGAATTTATATTTCTTTTTGTATGGCACCTATAATTGTATCTAGCATCAACAGGTAAAGAAGCAGTATTGAACAGAGTGAATATGAGGCCCCCTGACATTGAGGACAGCTTCCTCAAGCTTAGAGTAAAGGGCTGCCCCTCACCTTACCAGTCTGATGGATGCTAAGGAAGCTGAGAATGGAGACTACCCAGGCCCCAGCCTGCCTAGCAAAAAAAAATTAAATCTGCATAGGTACATTCCTGACTTTTGACTCTTCTTCTCTTTTAAAAGCTTTCTTTGCCCTAGAGTTTTCTGAAGATGGAATTTTTGAAAGAAATCTTCCTTCAAAGCTGGCTTTGAATAAAAATAATTTTCTTACCAATTTGACTCCAAATATGTGTGCAACACTGAGCTATAGGGCTTAGACTCTTCCCAGAACCATAACAGTACCACCTAATAACAGAGTGACATATTGGAAAGAGCTACAGAAGGAAGGAGGAGAAGAATGTGGGGCACAGGTATCCATCACCCTTGTTCCTGCCCAACCACCTCTGCTGTGCTTGCCCCTTTTCCTCATCTCCATGCCCCAATGGAACCCACTTCCACAACAGTATCAAGTGGAAGGGGGTGTTTCTAATTTGAAAAGGGTGAAACAGAAAAGGTGTACTATCTCCAATGGGTATCTATTAAAAACAAAACCAATTTTAAAATTCATAGTATGTGCCAGGCATTGTGGAAAAACAAAAAACTCTTAGATGACCTTATTTGCTTCAAAAAAAAAAATCCTCTGGTGGAAATACTAATATGAACTCCATATAGAGATGAAGACCATGAGGCACAGAGAGGTTAAATAACATACCCGTTTAGTTGTACAGTTAGGAAGTGGCAGAGCTGAGATTTAAAAGAGGGTTTGCCACTGAAAAAAAATGGGATTTGCTTTGCAAAGAATTTCATTAAAACTATATATTTGTTTGTTTGTTTATTTTTCCAACAGGTCCAGAAGGAAGCAGATTCCCAGAAAATCCAGGGAGTGCTTTATATAGAGCAGACCCCTTGAACTAGCCAGGGGACATCAGGTTAACATCCCATGTTACTTTTGTTTTGTGTTTCTGTAAATGAAAGAACAGCCACATTGCTCAGGGAGACATATTTGTCTTATGGTTTGGCTACTGGTCAACCCAACACAATTCTTTCCTGGTCTTGGGCCAATATGGCAACCTATACCATCTCTGCCTAAGTAAGTGAACAAGCAGGACAGACATGCATGCATATGTATGTGTGGCATTTGTGCTGTGTAGGTATAAACTTCACAAGGTACACCTTGCATTCTTGGCTAAAATTACTCCCTCTCCAGAAAGAAAAGAGATTATGTGATTGTGTTATTCGTTCTCTCCTTGCTGAAATGGCTCTGGGAAGGAAAGAATCTGGCTGGGTTTAATGAGCTTAGTCCCAGTTTATGAAGCCTAAAGGCAGCTATAATCACCCTCTGTGTCTGTGGGTGTTAATAAGAAAAGGAACCAGAAACAATTGTGTAGAGAAAATTGTCCTTTGCCATTAAAGTTGAACTTAGATATCTCACCTGACATCAGACTCTCAAGATAAATGGAAGCTGCTTTGGTTTCCTGAAGCTACATATTTTATGCTTTGTATGGGAAACTTAATTCACTTAGTAAAACTCCCCTAAGCCATTTCCTCTACAAATTGCAAACTAAGTGAGGCCAAAAGAAGTTCGATCTTTTAATTCAATCAACTTCCCCTAAAACCTCCTGTTCCTGGCTGATGAATATCCATTACACCTCCAACCTAAGGAATTCTCACTCTTCCCTCCTGGGATCTAGACTTAGGCTTGCTGCTTAGAGTAAAAATTGCTACTCACTGTATAAGTGTATGGATGTAATGGCTAGCTCCAGTTTCAGGGTGCATTTTCCTATATTGATGACACTATACTGGTTTATACAAACCTGACAATTCTTTTCAAAATAAAAAATAACCTTTTTATCCAAAGCAAAATGATTTCTGAAGTTCAGTTCAGTTAGATTTTCTTGTTTATGTAATCATCTTTTCGTAGCAAATGCTTTACACCATTACTCAACATTGATGCTAAGAATTCTGTCCTTGCTTGTAAAACCTAGCAAAACGATAAAGACCTTCCAGGCAAATTAATTAAAAAGGCAGAGCCCCTTGGTTTTCAGCCTTTTCTTCCTCTTTCTTTTGTTTCTGCCACTTCTATTCTATAAAACCTACATTCTGTACGTTCTATATAATCTCAAGGCCTGTCCTCCTTTCACAGATTCTGTCTTAATAGACTTATAAGTCCAATCAAGGAAAATGAAACTTTATCTAATGATTAGATCAATAGGTAAGAACCCAGAGTTTTTTCTTTGAATTCTCTATACTATACAATATTTTAGGTCTGAAGCGTGGAATTAAAGGAAGAAAAGCAGACAAAATCTTAAGATCCTTGTGGGCTGGGCATGGTGGCACATGACTGCAATCCCAGCAACTAAGGAGGCTGAGGCAGAAGGATAGAAAGTTTGAGGCAAGCCTCTGCAACTCAGTGAGACTCTATCTCAAAAATTTTAAAAAGGGACTAGGTGTTACAGAGCTGGGGCCTTTCGAGAAATAGGCAATGCAAAGATTTGTCCTTTAAACCCTGATTCTTGTGACCAAGTCAGAAAGTTTTAGACATGTCACTCAAAGTAATAGGAATGAGTTTATAGACAGGATAGAAAAAGGGAAAGGGGACACTCTTGGGGGAGAGAGTGGGTCCTCTCAGAGACAATATGCCTCTCCTGCACTCTAGTTTGGGAGGTCCCAGAGAAGTTTCCAGAGAGTCCTGCCCACATTCACTTCTTGACTTTTGATTGATGGCAGGGTGACATCAGACTTTTGAGTCCCCATTGCCATGACAACTCTAGGTCACCTTGGTCCATGCTGACTGGTTCTAATTGTATTCTTAATCATTTTTACAGGTTTTATGGTTGGGGGGTATTTTCCTTATCTTCCAGAATCTGGTCTGTGAAAAATATCACAAATGTCTCTCCCTTCAAAGTAACTTGGGTTCCTCTTATCACAGGTATTTCCTGCCTGCATTTCCTTGCAAATGACAGGCTGTTTGCTGAGGAATGTGACATATCCTGTCCACTTCCACCAGGCAGAGCTGCAGGTAAGTTGCCCTTTAGCAAAGAAAGCATGTTGGGGTCAGTACAGTAGACCCATTTTATGGAATCGTTCTCTTTAACCTTGTGTTTCCACCATTCGTGTTTGTTCCCTAACATTGTAAAGTGCCCCTGGGTTCAATCCCCAATACCAAAAAGAAACAGAAAAGGAAAAAAGAAAAAAAGATACTGTGGGCAGAGGTTGTGATTCAATCACTGGACCCCCATAAAGCCTTTCACTGCACCTTCAGTTATCCAACCAACACTGCCTACAGACACAAGGGAGAACAAAACAGATGGATGCTTGACTGAGTTCTCAGTCTCATGGTGAGACAGAAAATGGAATTAAAAACATGAAATAGATTATTTCAAACTGTAGTATATGTGGTGAAAGAAAGAACAAGCATATAAGGAACAGAGACCTGGAGTCCTGAAATAGCCTGGGAGTCAGGGGAGGCTGCCCTAAGCAATGTTGAAGCAGAGACCTAAGTGTGGCTACAAGTTAGGGAGAGGCAAGCAGCACAGCTTTCCAGGGCTTTGCAACTTATAAGATTTCAGTAAAGTAAAAACAAACCAACAAACAGGAGTGCCCTTTTTTATGTGGGGAGAGATCTGGGGAAAATCCTGGAAATCTCCTTTGAGTCTTTCATTTTATATATAATAGAGTTAAAATCCCCAGATGAGCAGCCCAAGCCCACTCCTGGCTAGACTAGACTCCCAGGCTTCCGGCTCTTAGTCCAACACCCTTTTGACTACAAGGCACAAGAATGGCAGCTTCAGTAGATACCTGAGACTACAAGTTTTAATGATCAGACTCTCATGAAGGGCTTATCCCATATCTATAAATGGTATGCAGTGGGCTGAGAATAAAAGATTTTTAGACTTAAACTTTTAATAATAAAACCCAGGGCAGCTTCTGAAGAAAGATTTAATATGTTCAATTTTTTTTCTTTTTCTTTTTTGGTCCAGAATGTATTTGTAAACCAGGAACAAAGATGAACCAGACAGATTTCTCCATCTGCATGCAAAATAAAAATGAGTTGTAGAATTGATAATGGTAGTGGTAATATGATCAACTAATCCAAAGTAATAAAGTCTATTGATTTCATCTACTAGTTCCCACAAGAACTACAATTAGCCTTAAACTCTAATTATGACCACACCTACACCTTCCTTGTCTCTCACAGAGCTAAGCAACAGCAACAATGAATAATAGTCTAAGCATTTTTAAGTGTGGCTACAAGTTAGGGAGAGGCAAGCAGCACAGCTTTCCAGGGCTTTGTGAAGCCTACTGGAAACTTAATGCTATTTAAGTAACTTTCCCATTTCCCATTTCCTTTCTTCATTTTACTATACTGTTTCACGAAGTAAAAGAGGAAAAAAAAAAAAAAAGGAAAACAAACAAACAAACAAAACATTTCTCATCCTTGGTTAGCTTTTCTTCTCAGTAAATAACCCAGGCATAACACTGGTTAGAAAGTCCGATAAATGCTGAGGAAAAGACTACATTCTGGTCCAATCTTGCATCTCCAAACTTAGAAGAGCACAAGAACAATAATGCAAGAACTTTGACTAAAACACTGTATTTGTTAGCAATAATAGGAAGAGAAAGTTTTCCAAATGTGGCCAGGGGCCATCTCTCAGAAGAGATGCCTCCTTAAAAGGGGAGAACATTCTGTTGACTACAGATTAAACCTCAATTCCTTCCCCCACCTCACACCTCTCCAAGGACAAAAGATTGCAAATGTCACTCTAATCAAAACAAGATCCCTCTCTGCCTTTCCATGATTCTTAGCCCCAGCTTTGTATTAACCTCTTTGTTTCCACAAAGAAACTGCTTCATTGAAACATCATAGAAAAAACAGTTGTCCCCCAGACAATGAAGTCGCCTGCACTTGGGCATTTCTGTGTAGGCAGGCGACAATGCTGGCAGAATTCTCAACCTGTTGCTATAGTAGCAGAAAGAATGTGATTCAAGCAGCTCTGCCAAATCCCTCCAGCTCCTGTAAAGAACTTTAACCCTTCACTGCCCTTTCTCTGGCAGAAATACCTGGGAAGAACAAATTTTTCTTAGAAGTTGGATGTAGTCCTCTTAGCATTCACTCATTCTTCGGTTCATTCAGTGTCTATATATTTATGCTGGCTTCCAGATTTTCATTGGTAAACAAGGATGAGTAGGATATTAAATTATTGCTTAAATAACAATATATTATGCAGCATCAGTGTATATAGGAGATATGAGGTACCCAGCAAAGAAGTCACCAGCAAGGAAACATTCAAGGTAACCAGTTTATCCATTAATTGTAGCAGACCCTATATATTCTGAGCCACTGCAATTACTTGATTGTTTGCAAGTATTAATTTGACAAAAAAAAAATACTACTAGAAATGCTTGCTTTGATCCTATCATGACTAGCATAAGGCATTAGTTTAAATGAGTTGTTTAAATTAAATTAGTATTTTTTACATAAAATAGAAATAACATTCTGTCAGAGAACCATTGCAAAAATTGCTGAATGTGAGCTTGCATCCCTCATTTATAGTCACCAGGCAACAGAAATGCAGGTAATGGCTCAGATAATACACAAAAGCAACACAGTCACAAGGACTTGGGAGGACTTTTTAAATAGTCCCCTGCCTAATTCAGATCTGTTGTCAAGGCAGTAATGAAGAAATTTCAGGAAATACAATTTAGAAATGACCTATAATCCTGCTTACATAAAACTATGGTGTAGAAATCTCTGTTGTGGAATAGCTCCTTGCTAAACTTCCTTGTTTCCACAGACAAATACTGGAAGGTGGGTTTCCTAGGAGGATAAACTCAGAAGGTAAGGATATCCTCCTAAGCTTTCTGTGAAACAAGACAGCATCAATCAAATTTCAAGCAAAAGCTGAAAAAGCAGGAAGATAGGTTGCTAATCTCAGCTGGCCACAGATGTGTTCTCAGAAAGATTACATAATCCTTCATACCTTAGTTTCCTCAGAAAACACCATGGAGATCCAAAGGCACAGAATGATCAATAGCAAAGTCTATAAATCCGTGGCCTGAAATAAAGTGCTCCATTATTATTCTTAATCTTTGATACCATAAAACATTATTTCTACACTGGAGAATTTTTGAAAATATCAATCATATGTTAGGTTGCTGTTTTCCCATCTCAACAAGAGAAAAAAGCTCAGGCCACCTGCAGACAGGGCAAGATGGGCCTTTAGGAGAGGATGTTCACCCAAACTGCTTCAATTTTGGGTTTGCGAAAGGGTCCAAGGTTCAGAAAGGATGGAAACTGATTACCTTTCATTTGAAAAAGAGGAGACCATAACAAAGGGATGTCCTTTGATCTGAAGTAATAACTCCACCCAAGTAATAGCCCTCCTGGAACTGGATAGGGAACAGCCAAAGCCAAGGACCCATGACCTTTACATTTTGGAGGATGGGGTGGAATGGAAAAGAGGCATTCTACAGGAATTCCAATGGCATCTGAAAACATCAAACTTGAGTTACCTTCAGGCATTCCCTTCCCTTTGAAATTCCATCAGATCAATCAGAGTAGCAATGAATCCAATGTTTACTTCCACATCATAAGAAGCAGGTGGCTTTAGAAGATGGACTCTTTTCTGCCTCTTGGTTCTTCTAGGATCCAACTATGACTCCATGATCCTTCCAAAGAAGGAAAAGGTACAACTCCTTCCTAGACCCCTCCCCCAGAAAAGGGGAGAATACTTTAGTAGTCCTATTTATTCACCCCTGCTGGATCCATTTCCTTTGACACAAGAAGATTTTGTCATTTATCTTGCTAAAAAAATTAATGTTTCCCTGCCCTTTGACATTGGGCTTGGCTATGTGACTTGCTTTGACCAATATGATGTTAATGGATTTATGACATAATCAAAAGCTTGTAATGAGCTTGCATGGGTGGCTTGTGCTCTTACCCCTTCCATCACCAGAACATGACAAGCTAGTAGCTGGTACTGGGGCTAGGACAAGGGAAACAGAAGAAGCCACCCCCATCTGAGCCAGATAAGAACAAACCAATTTTCCCCTTCAACCTGCAGACACAAGGGTTAAGAAATAAACATTGTTGATGCCACTGATATTTTCTAGTTGTTTGTAATGCAGTATTATCATAGCAACAATAGATACACACACAGATACAACTACAGGCAATAAATGTAGTTTTGGGGTTAAAATATCATTTGCTTTGTTTTCTTAATATATAATAAGTAATAAATCTCTAATAGTTTTCTTATTAGACTGTGAAGTCCTCAAAACAGAGTTCCATTATCTTCCCAATATCCAAAATTTATTCATGAGTCCATGCCATGTTCTAAGCTCCAAGGGATACAATGGAAAATGATACATAATTCTAGCCATAGGTCTTCCTTCACCTATGATGTTTCCAACCATTATCAGGATTAATGTGCTTTTATACAGAGGAATAATAAAGTTTATTTCTATGGCTGAAAGTATATAGGTCAGTAAGAACCCCTAAATCAACTGTTATTTGCTTAAATACTGAGTGAACTGGATCATTGCATCTTTTAGTAATCCAAAGAATAGACAAACCACTGCATTATTAGTTTTTAATTCTGGCCAATCACCAGACCTTTGTAAATTACAAATTCCTTGACTCCATCTACAGATATCTGACAGAATATTCTAGCACAAGGCCTAGGCCTCTGTTATTAAAAACACCTCATAATAATGCTGACAATCATAAGAATTGAGGACTTCCCCTCATTTAATAGAACCTCTTCATCCACTGATTGAATCTTTTCTGCTGTGTTAAACTAAGTGTTTGACATTAATAGACCCAACAGTGAACACAAGGTACCAGGATCCAGATCACCAAATGTATCCGTCATGATTAGCTTAACAAACCACTCCAAACTCAGCAGCTTAAAACAATAAGTGTTATTGCTCATGAGTCTTTAGATCTGTATAGGTTTTTCTGATCTCTGCTGGACCCATTCAAGTGTCTGAGGACAGCTGGCTGGTTTAGGATTTCCTCATTTCCATGTCTAATATAGAATCACTGTCAATTGGGTGACAGGGTCTCTGGGTCACAGCAAGAGTGCCCAGGAGTTTCTACATGATGACTGACTTGGATTCCAGGAGAACAAGCAGAAGTATGAGAGGCTGCCTTAAAACTGAGACTGGGGACTAACATTACTTCTGCACATTCTCCTGGTCAAAACAAGTAATAAAGCCAAGCCAAGATTCAGTGGCTGGGGAAACAGACTTTACCACTTGATAAGAGGAGCCAGAAAGTCATGTTGCAAGGGAATAGATTAAAAGAAGAGAATAATTGGGATAATTTTTGCAAATCAATCTATATTATACAGTATAATAAGAGAAAAATATAACCTCTAGCCAAATGAGATTTCTAAGTGAGGGCCAAAGTTTTCACTTTCATCTCAAAAAGACATAAAGTCCTCATATTAAAACTTCATCTGACATTCTTCATTCTAGCTCTTTGATTTCATTTTACCAAATCCTCAAGATCTCTTTCTCAAACTAAAGCAAAAGCAACCTATATATTCTCAGCATCATCTTTGGGGTACTTGAAGATGTAGATCACATGCTAATCTTTTGAGGATCTGTTCAGGACAAATTTCTGTGACTTAGGATGTGCCTGTAGTCACATCCTAAGTGACTGTGAGAATGATCATCAGGGCTACATCCTCCGAAGAAGTGCATGGCATTAACATGAGGAACACCAAAACACAAGAAGAAATATTACAGGGAGAAGATAACACATAAGACCAGAAAACAGAGAAGCAGGAAACCAGAGCTTAATGGAGACTACAGTTTGATGCTAATTATAATTTCCATCCCCCCCCCCCCCCCCCCCCCCCCGCCTCGGGCTGCTGACTAAGCACTCTTCTTTTTTTCTCCTTTCTCTTCTCTCCATTTCCCTGACCATTACCACTTAGGAAACAACCAGAATCCACAACTATTTTTCCTCATCTAGGCCCCAAGGTATATATAGCCTGACTGAGATGTAGCAGTAGTTTACAGCATCTCTATAACAAAGTGTTGCTTTATTTTAGAATAAACCTTGACCCTTTGGTTAGAGCCAAAGTCTTCAAACACCTACTTATGAGGCATGGAACAGCAGGGGGTAGAAGAGAAAATAGCTCCAGAAACCAGAGACACAGGATGGTAGAGTTGGCCAAAGGCTAGGTAGTGCCTGAGGCTCTTTGAAGGAAATTTCTCAAGAGGGAAGGAGAAAGTATACCCTGCTCAAAGACAAAGCTGTCCTGAGTGCATACTCTGGTTCCTGTATGTCCAGTTTACAGTCTGGTTGGTAGACTAAGCAATCAGAGTAGATACAAAACACAATGAAGTAAAAAAAATTCATCATAAAAATGCCTAAAAATTCATCATAAAGATGCTAAATTAATCGTAAAGATGCCTCAGAAAAGCCAGATTCAAGCAGACATTGCAATATCAATTTGGTTTATGAAGAAAGCCAAAAAATTCTGAAAACATGTGGAATAGGCCTCAGTGGGAAGATTCATTGCCCACACTCTTCTAAACTCTATTGTGTTCCTGAACATTGGATATGGGAGAGAAGCAGGTTTGGTAGTAATGGTGACATTTTTATACTATAGTATGTTGTATGCAATATGCAATACCTGAGAACCAGAATAGCTATCAGTGCTGTTAACTCTATGGGAGGCTTAGTAGTGTGTACATTTGCTTTTCAATTATAACTGGAAAGTCACAACTTTAAAACATGACTCTACAGAAAAATCATCATAATGGTTCCTACCTTCACTTCTTGCTTACTTGGTCTCAAAATGAGTGGCATACTTGGATCATCTTCTAACACACTAGCCAACTGGTTGCTAATAAATCTCTGCTTTTAATTAGGCAAGGGGAATCGAAAGCAATAAGGAAGCAAACTTGATGTTAGTACCACAGGAGCAGTGATAATCACAGTGATTCTCACAGCAAAACACATACTGTGGTCTTCATAAACTTAGAAGAGAGATTTTTCACCCTGTCTGGGCCTCTATGCCCTCCAACATTCACACTTAGATAACTTTGTGCTCTTCTTACATGCCATAAAGTTTAGGTATGCCTTCTTAGAACATTATTTTTTAGCTGTTGTTCACTGCTGCTCCAAAAACCTAGATATGTTAGGTACAGGTTACTCCTTAAAGAGAATACCTAAGTTGCTTGCCTGGAGGTGCCAAGAATGAACGTGCACTGCATTTGCAGAGACACCTGGGCACAAGCCAAACATCCACATGTGTCACAGCAGTGCCTCTGGTTTGGGAAATTCCTACTGTAGTTTCCTATTTCACTCTCTTATAAACTATAAACCCTCTTAACGCCGTATCTTTACATTCATAATTGGGAGGTAATTCTTCATGGCTGTTAAGAGGGCTGTCTCAAATATCTACAATATTTGAATGAAATTAATTTTACACATAGCCTTATCTTGCCTACAACATTTTTCTTGAGTTCTTCCCAGGTATTAATTTTTTGACTAGGTCAGGAACCAGAGGCAGCAGTTTATTCCTTCACATGCCAGTTGCAATCTGTGGCTTGTCTTTAGAATAAACACTAAAAAAACACAGGGGTCTGTTAACAATGCGACACTTGATTACTCTGAGTTACCCTCTCATCCACAGCAATCGGGTAGAAGACCTTGGCATCAGCCCTGCACAGAAAACCTCCTCCATTTGCCTTCCCTTCAAGGAATTCTCAACACACTACACAAAGATCTCTGTTTTCTCTCTCAAATACCATATGATCCCACATTGAACATCAGACATTTCTCTCCCCTGAGCACCAGAGGTATCTTGGTATCTTAGTCAATACTTCCAAGTTCACTTGCATTTCATTAGAACAACTAATCTTTTAATACTTTTCAAACTCCAGCTCTGACATCTCTTATTCTACATTGAAATCTTTGAACAGGTTTTGTTAGCTTGTTTTGTTTTGAACAAAATGTCATGTTGGTTTATTTTAAAGCTCTGGTAAGAATTAAGCTACATTTCAATTAGAGTTGCCCATGTATTAAAATGCCCACAATCCTTAGCACTTTTTCTTCCTCAAAACCTAATTGGTAAGCAAAGTAGCTTTTTTCCCCTGTAGGACCAAAACGATAAGTTATACCAATCAAAGGTAATTATCTGTTAAGTTTTGTTCCAAGGCAGGCTATCAGGTTACAAGTTCTAATAACCTCACTGGAAAAAGACATTTCTTTGTTTTGGGACCACCAAGAACTAACCAACCAAATCAAACACCTTCAATCCTTGCAAACTCTCCTGTCCAAACACGATAAAAAAAGAAAAGCCAACAATAAAGCAAATAAAGTGAATGAAGCAGTCCTGCAGCTGGAAGCCCTTACCATTGGGAGCAGAGGACCCTGGAGATTCCTCTCCGGGGCTCCTTCTGGCGTAGGGTGTTGGCCAGGGGTCCAAGACGTGGGTACTGGTGGAGGTATGCTCCTTGCATGCTTGAACAGGGCTCCCTGCTGTCTGCCTGCCAGGCTGCCACTCAGTGTTCTTGTCTGGGTGGGAAGGGCCAAGTTGAAAAAAGAAAAGTGCAGGTTACTCACTGGCCTTCCCGGGCAGACACACCCAGGAGGAGGGAGAGGCCAGGCGCAGACAGGGAGAGTCTTCAGAGGCTGTTCCTGAGATCTGCTTCTGATTCCTTTTGTTATTACTTCCTGAACTTTAAGCTCTCTCTGCCGGGGCACTGAAGGGAAGCAGGTAACACTTGGGTGATTATTTTCAACTGTATAATGCAAAAGTTACTTTGAAAAGGTAATGTTTTATCACACACATCTTTAAATTTAAACCTGAACACTGTTTTTGCTGTGTTAGAGAATTAACACTGACATTCACAGGAGAGTGATTGGTTACCCTGGGGTGGAGGCCTGGAAAAGCCTGGAGGGAGCAAACCTGGATGACATTTCAGAAAGCATTTCTAGAGTCTAACTTTTTTAGACTCAACTTTATAGAGAGACAGGATTCTCAACAATCTCCCAGAGTCTGTGAACTTTGCCTTGGACCAAAGACACATTCTTGAAGAAGGAATTTGTAAATGGAGATGTCAGAAATGGACATGGGAAAAGCTAGAACTTGCTACCTGACAGCCTGGCCATAGATAAAACCTGAAATGAAGGCTTCCATAAATGAGGGGTGCTTTAGTAATTTTCCTGCTTGGGTAAGCATGTGTATTCATGAACACAGGCAGCAGCAGTAACATGAGGTAGATGAAGCTGAGGATGAAGAGCAGGCAGCAAATACTAGTGCCCTGTACAGACCAGACACTTACCTCATTTAATCCTAAAATGCCTTTATGAGGGAGGTATTATTCTTCACCTGTGAGCACACTGACACCCAGAAGTCGGGCAACTGGGCTTATGAGACCCAGGGAATGGAAGACCTGGGATTTGGACCCAGGTTTGCCTGAATTCAAGAACCAGGAATATTTCCCACCATTTCTAAACAAACCAACACCTTTCCTCCACTTGCAGATGACCTAAGGCCTGGTCACCTTTCCTGAAATTTCTATAGCTTTTCCAAAACTGTTAATGCCATATGACAGAATTTCATGGGATAGTAGTAAGTGTAATAAAAGTTTAAAAAGAAAAAAAAAAAACAAACCCTAGATTCTCTTCTGTAGCCATTCATAACCTTTAATGAACTAAAATATATTTTGATCCTCCAATCTTGGGGACTTAGTATGCTATATATCTTTTTCCAAAGTTTACTTTCTTCTTTTTTTTTTTGCTTGACAGGAAGGCATCTTTCAAGAGTTGGGAAAATAGTATATTATAGAATTATAGAGATGGGTTATTAAATTTTTCTTCCCCTTTTTAAAAAAGTTAAATTTATAAAAATTATTTATAAAAAATTCAAATAGTATATAAGAGCATAAAATAAAAAGTAAAAATCTCTCCATTTTCCCTAACAACCAGTCCCCATTCTCCAGAGGAACCCACTGTTAGTGATTTCTTCTGTGTCTGGTTCAGACATTTTTATGCATATAAAGCATATGTGAATACCCTTTTTAAAATAACATACCCAGGATTAAAGTATACCCATGTTATGCTATTTCGCACTTTTGAAAACTTAATGACATATTTGAGATTTTCCATATCAGCATATAGAATTGTTTTTGGCAAGTTAGAGCCAAGAAAAATAAAAGTTAGTCCTAAAATAATGGAGTTACTGCTTTATAAAAGGTTCCCCTACTTAGGTCATTTTAAGTTTCATGACTCAGGGTGGAAATGCATGGCTCTCATTCCAGCTCTAGTTGTGGAATGTCCACGCTTAATGCTCACATACAGAAGGCAGAGGACACTATGGCCTCCTCACGGATCATCGGGAAGCTCAGTAGCAATGGTGTTAATAATGCCACAATCTCAGCCAACACTTACTGAGCACTCTGTGCCAGGCACTTTTCGTAATGTTTTCTATGTATTGACCTATTACACCTTACTTATCCTCAACAACTCAATGAAGCTGGTGCTGTTTTTCCCCATTTTACAGAGTGAGGGAACTTTTTAAAAGCATGTATCCAGTACACACCAAAGGTTGCTGTTTTTATGAAGTAAGCATAGCACTAGCAACCCTGATCTTTGCCACAGTGTGGTCCTCCAAGCAGCACTATAAAGTGGATCCCATTTTCCCTGAGAAACAATGTTATAATTGGGGTTCTGTTCTAAGACCTCACTTTGTTTTTATTTTTTTTTTATTTATTTTTTTTATTGGTTGTTCACAACATTACAAAGCTCTTGACATATCATATTTCATACATTAGATTGAAGTGGGTTATGAACCCCCAATTTTACCCCAAATGCAGATTGCAGAATCACGTCGGTTACACATCCACAATTTTACATAATGCCCTATTAGTAATTGTTGTATTCTGCTACCTTTCCTATCCCCTACTATCCCCCCTCCCCTCCCCTCCCATCTTCTTTCTCTACCCCATCTACTGTAATTCATTCCTCTCCTTGTTTATTTTCCCATTCCCCTCACAACCTCTTATATGTACTTTTGTATAGCAATGAGGGTCTCCCTTCATTTCCATGCAATTTCCCTTTTCTCTCCCTTTCCCTCCCATCTCATGTCTAAGACCTCACTTTGGATTCCTATAAATTCTAGCCAGGATCAATAAAATCTTTTAAAAACAGATACAATAATTCTCATAATCATATGAAATAGTAAAATGATATTTCACAACAGAGATTTGGAGAAGCTTGTACAACCCTTCCTTTTTACTGATGAAAGAAATAATATCCAAGATTACAATATCTAAGATTATGTGGGTCTTCTCTAAGTCAGTAATGAAATAATTCTAAAATGTGCATACATTTGACACCTTATTACATAAGGGACTCTAACACAAATCCTATCATATACATAGAACATATTATATCACAAATTTGAAGTATTTTTAATGTACAAGTTAGAACAAGTAATACATATTTAACTAGATATAGCTTTCCTGCCTGTCTCCACAGAATTTTAAAAGGTCATTAAAAGAAATGATTTGACTGATTCATTTCTCAGAAAAACTGTCCATGGATAATATGAATCAATACCTTCTTATTTTTTCAATGAATTTTCCTATAAAAACCAGAGGACTTCAAAATAAGCCTACCAGACTTCATTCTCCTAATATAGATAGGTAAGTATCTCCAGTGGTTTGGGAGAGCACTCAGGACCTCAGTTTGTTTTGCAGCACATTGCATTGACCTGATCCTCTGCCGGATTCTATTTCTCCCTCTTTCTCTCTCTCTCTCTCTCTCTCTCTCTCTTTTTTTTCTCCCTATCTACCTTCCTAAGTAAAGAAAGCCTTGCAAGTGTAGTAAATTACAGAGGGACAAACATAGAGCACAGAGGAAGAAGGGTAACTTATACTGCTTTAACCCATTTTGTCCTATAATCTCAGATATGGAACACCTATAAAACTTTAGCATATAATATATATATATATATATATATATATATATATATATATATATATATTTAGTATGTCATATATATGTATACACACACATAAGAATATAGTATAGTATAATATTAACATAATATCTATAAGTTCTAGACCATGATTTCTACCCTATGCACTGTCAATTTTATTAAAATATTCTCAGAATTGAAATCTTGGGACTAAATGGGTTAAGATGATTACAAGTGAGAAGACACCATGTATTTTGCTCTAAGAGTTGAAAAAAAGAGAGAGAGAAACTAATATCTTCTCTTCTCCCACTTTGACTCCCAACACAATATTAGATTATACTTTCAGCACAGTGCCTAGAATAATGTGTAGAAACTTGTTGACTAGTTAGGTATTTGTTCCTCTAAATCTGAATAATCTTCATGTTCAATGGGATCACCACTAACAAGGTATGAGTTGTTTATTATCAATTACATGTGATGGTTAAATGTCTATCCTGAAAGAAATCTACATGTGGAATAAATAGTATAGCCTGTGCTAAAATAGGCAACATTTAAAAGACATAAATGCTTGTTTTGGCTGCTCTACAGTCAATAGTGAGGAAAAAACAGCAAACATATAATGAAGATGAAGATAACACTGGAACTCCAGTTCTGCTACCTATGCTCTGGTCAAGTTACATGGAAGAGTTCCAGATTCCTGGTCTCAGGTGAGGAAAATATTATCTGACTCATAAGGCTCTGATTGAAGGTGAGCTGAAAGACATGTAAGACATCTTGCACACTGCAGAATACTGCTCAAATGTTGGGTCCTAACCATCACTGCTTCTGGTGCTCTGATGATGACAGTGGAGATGATAGTTGCTTCCAGAGAGGAACCAAGTTGCTTCTGTTGTTCTTGACTCCACAGCACATGTTCTACTTGGCTGATGTTCCCAGAGTAGGTCCATCAGAACACTAACTAGCTAGTGAGCACAATTCAACTGGGAAATGGGACCAGTTTGTTTTCCCATGAACACTGACCTTTTCCTCCATTCCTCTCTTATTATCAGAACTTCTGAACTACTTCCTTTTAGAATACATACAAAACTTTTTTTTTTAACTTTTGGCTATGGAAATTTTCAAATGTACATAAAAGTCAAGAAAAATGTGCAGCAAAACCTCACATATCACCAGTATCAATGATTATTAATTTATTCAAAGCTTGCTTTACCTGTATCCATAATCATTTTGGATTATTTTGAAGCAACTTCTCAGTATTATTCTTATTTCATCCACAAATATTTCTGCATGTTTCTCTAAAAGACATGTATCCTAATTTTAAACAGAATCAAAATATTATTACATCTAAAAATGAACTATAACTACTTTATATTATCGAATATCCATGTGCATTAAATTCCTCTAAATGTCTCCAAGATTTATTTGCACTTCAAGTAGATTCTGCAATTAGTTGACAGGTATTGTCTTTTTAAATCTGAAATTTCTTCCCCCATCTTTATTTTTCCCTTGCAATTTATTTGCTAAGGAAACTGCTGCTTTGCCATATAGATTATCCCCAAATCCACATTTTGCTGATGGCATGATTAACATGTTCCTTTGTTCCCTGTATTTCCTGTCACTTCATAATTAGTTCTAGAGACTTTATCAAATTCAGATTTGACTTTTGGATTGCCTAGTTAGTTGACAGTCTTGTATACTGCCATCAGGAGTAAGCGATACTTAATTAGCTCTGGGTTTTGTGTGCTTAACAACCACTGAGAATCAGTGTTCAGTAGTGCTTCACAGGAGTTGGAAAACAGTGATTTTCTTCCATTACTTCCTCATTTGTAAACTGGGATACTATTACTATTTAAAAATGAAAGATATTTTCCAATTCTGATTTTGGCTATGACAAGTTGTTCCCTCTATCTACATACATCATTAATATCTATTATACTGTTCGCTCTATCTACATACATCATTAATATCTTTTGGTATAAAGATATTAATGATGTATGAATACATCATTTTGGTATAATAATATAATGCACATGGATATTAGATAATAGAAACTTTCAAATGGTGGAGAAGGACTAGTCCATGCCACATCATTCAAATTCACTGATTTTACTACTTGTGAGCTCTATGACTTTGGTCAAGGCTTTTAATCTTACTCTCAGTTTTCTTATCCATAAAATGGGGGTAATAATGCCTACCTTTTAACTTTTGTGAAAATTCAAGAAAAAATATGTAAAGAGCATGTTTCAGGCTAAAGGTATGGACTAGTAACTTCAGTTTATTGAGCATCTATTTTTTTTGAGCCTGAAACATGCTCTTTACATATTTTTTCTTGAATTTTCACAAAAGCAGTTGCTCAATAAATGTTATCAAATAAGTAAAGGGATCATTGGTTTTACCTTGTTTCAAGCCAATGATGGTTTTTTGTTTCTTTTGTTTTGTTTTGGTACTGGGGATTGAATTCAGGGGTACTCAACCTCTGAGCCACATCCCCAGCCCTATTTTGTATTTTATTTAGAGACAGGGTCTCACTGAGTTGCTTAGCACCTTGCTGTTGCTGAGGCTGGCTTTGAACTTGTGATCCTCCTGCCTCAGCCTCAGCTCCCACTGAGATTACAGGCGTGTGCCATCATGCCTGGTCTATTGATGGTTTTAATATTTCAAGATGCTGGGCATATAAAAGTGAACATCATCACTATTAATGAATTTATATTTAATTGGATGTAGAGAGAGAAAAGCACATTATCTGCTCCCATGTTCAATTACTGCAGCTGGCTAATTTGCGAAAACGTAGTGTTGGTAATCCATGGGGCCAGGGCGAGAGGGCGGAGCAAGATTAACTCAACTGTATCATTAGAGATTGAGAAGACATCAATGTTCTCTAAAAGAAAAATGTATTAGTATTTGCTATGATCTCTGACTTAGCCTGAGTTGCATAAAGGAATCACCTAGTGTGCCATTGCTTAGATAAATGACACCTAAAAGTTCATGTGTTGAAGGCTTGGTCTCCAGAATGGCACCACTGGGAGGTAGTACAGTGGAAGGATCTAGTAGGAGGTCTTTAAATCATTGAGGCATGCCCTTGAAGGGGATCTTGGGACCCTGGGCCCCACTTCTTTTTTCTTTTTTGCTTCCTGGCTCTGAGAAAAAATTGTCCTGCACTGACACACATTCCCACCATCATGTACTACCTTATACAGGCTCAAAGCAACAGGGTCAACTATCATGAAGTGGAAATTCTAAAACTGAGCCAAAATAAACCTTTTCTCTTTATAAGTTGACCATCTCAGATATTTCATGATAGTGACTGAAAGCTGACTAGCACACCTAGTATAGTAGATTGAAATGAGTCCCCCAAAAGGAGTTAGGTTGAAGTCCTAACTCCCAGAACCTGTTAATGTGACCTTATTTGGAAACAGGGTCTTTACTGATATAATCAAGTTAAGGTCATACAGGATTAGAGTGGGCCCTAAGTCTAATCACTGGTTTCCTTTACAATAAGAGACATAAAGACTATAGGAAAGATGGTCATGTGAAGATGGAGCAGAGAATGGAGTTATGTCACCATAAGTCAAGGAGTGCCAAGGATTGCCAACAACCACCTGATATCTTACTGAATGTTGACTTTGGATATTGAGTCTTTAGGACTATGAGAGAATAAATTTCTGTTGTTTCAAGTCACGCAGTTTGTGGTACGTTGTTAAAAAAGCTCTAGGAAATGAAAACATCCAGTGAACTTAGACCAAAAGTATGGCTCAATCAGTCTACCTGTGGTTTGAACTGTTTAGTAGGAAAGAGAGAAGGGATGGGGGAAATCCTAGACAGGGAAACCTGAATCAGCTTTAATCTGTCTTACTCACCTGGGCCCACGATCAACTTCAAAGCTGTACAAGTACCAACAGGAAAGCCTGTTCTACCTGAAAAGCAGGTGGGCAAAAGCCTCAGAACTTGTTGGCACTGACACCTTGCAGATGAGAAGGCTTTCTGTGGAGTTAAGCAGCTTTCATCTTCTTTCAAGTGAGGAAAGGGGGGCATTAACACTGTCAGGCCTGGCGGGAGAAGCATTCTATCCTGGGCATATTCTGCTCTGCCCTCATTGTATCTCAGAAAGGTTCTGTGGTCTAATGGAAACATCTACAGACTGTGAAGCGAGATGCTCCTAAGTGCTCCCCTAGTTACTCACTGACTACACTGAGCTTCAGCATATCACTACCCCCTCAGCATATGTGCAAGAGTAAGTAGTAGTGGTGGACATTCACATTCATTGAATACCTTTTGTGTGCCAGGCACTGAGCTGAACACTGAAGAGACTAGGAATGAGCTTCAGTCTTTAACAAATGATGTATATTAGGACTGTGGGATTAGAGATACTGGGTTTCTCTTGCTCTTTTTCCTCTTAAAGTGTCTTTGAATGCTATAATAAGGTTTTATAATTATAATGAAATGTTTTAAAATTAAAACATAATTTTTTAAGTGTGAAAAGCTGCCCATGTATTCATTAAAAATACATATTTTTTTTATAACATTGCTCAATCATTCAGTGAGACAGAGCATTGGGTACTGAGGGGGTCAGAGTCCACATTCAAATTTACTCTCACCAACAAGGAACTGTAACACTGGGTCAGTAGCACATGATTTAGTCAGCACTTAATTAGTGGCTAAAACTATGGCTAGTTTTATTTTCCCAGCTTAGCTCCCCCAGAACAGGAATTACCTCCTTTCACCCATCTGTTAATACCTACTCCAAAGCCCACCAATGCTCCAGGATTAGCTGGCTCTACATATAGGACTCTGCAATAGAATTCTCTCCACCTTTCTGGAAAACTAGACATAACAAGCAGCCTAATGATTATGTTAGGGCAAGGAAGGAAGTGGAAGAGGCTGGTAAGACTTCTTAACATTTGCAATCTGCTTAGTCGTTTCCTATTGGTTCCTCTCCAAGGGTGCTATCAAGACAGGGCAAAGCATGCAGGCAGATCTAAGAAATCCAGCTGTGAGTCAAAAGCACCTGGAACACAGGTGTGTGTGTGTGTGTGTGCACTGGCATGTGACAACACCTCATGGCTAAAGCAACTAAATCTTTTCATACACAGAGATTAAAAATCAGCCTTTCTCAATGGCTTCTAGAATTTATTCTACTTGCTTCACGACTGCCACAGATGTTTTGGGTACTTGCTGGTAGCAACAAGGAGATTTCAGTCCCATTAGTCTTTGGAAATGTGGATGTGAGTATTATGTGCTAAGTTCTTTGACTTTGCTCTTTCATTTATTCCATTCGGGCCCTACAAGATAGTACTTGACTGGCTGGCAGACTGCCTAGAAAAGACATAACCAAGACTGGGTCCCATGTCAAGGTGACTCCAGCATGGCCTCTCTGTATTACCATAGCCTGACACTATTGAGAGGGAGAGGAGAAAGCCACAGAAAGCATCAAGCAAAATTGTTAATTTTCCCATACCTTTATCTACTGCCCACCAATATAAACAAAGAAATTCAACCAGAGGCCTTCAAATCACTCCACAAAGATGATTTCTATGTTTAAATCCAGTCAAGGACAGAGGGGGGAAAAAAAGAGAACTACACTGAAACTGCTGAACTGTGGTTAGAAGCTTCATTTTTTCTTCTCTCCAAGCAAAGCAGCTAA
Source organism: Spermophilus citellus (assembly GCF_964194105.1). Taxonomy (NCBI): domain Eukaryota; kingdom Metazoa; phylum Chordata; class Mammalia; order Rodentia; family Sciuridae; genus Spermophilus; species Spermophilus citellus. Next base: position 205,619,110 of record NC_138185.1, read on the forward strand.
TTGAGGTTAGAGCCATAGAAACCAAACAAAAGGCTCCAAGGAGCCCACACATCCTGGCCTAACTGTGCCAGCCACTGTGGGAAGGGCACGTGCACCCCTCCCCCATTCCTTTACAGTTTAATGAAGATCTGGCCTGTCATCTTCCCAGGAAACAAATTCCAAAGCTGACTGAGAGGGACGGATTTCTAAAGAGAGTGGATCCTCCTTTAATGCCAGAAGACGGCAATAAAATGGGTCATAAACATATTTACTGGGTTATAACCCTCTAGAGTAGACAACTGGGTTTTTCCCAGGCTCAGGGAAGTCCTCAATGTCATCACTGAGGAGGGATGGAAATGTCTGTGGAAGTCACGGCTCCCTGATTAGGTCAGGTCCTTCTCCCTGGCCTGGGTGAAAGGCATATTCACCTAATAATGATGAGTGTATCCAGCATGCTTTGCAGGTTTGGAAGAATTCTGAAAAAAAAAAGTCACATTCATACTCTAAAATGTCCAAGATTCTATCATACATATGACATTAAAAGATATAATTACCTCATGTAAGTCATAAACAAGTAATATTTTTGAATACAGCAAAGAAAAACTAACCATTTTCTTGTTAGAGTGATACTCTTAAAAAACTCTCTTTGGGAGATTGGGATTCTGGGGAGTATTCATCATTACTTCAATATTAAAAATATTTTACTGTTGAGTTCTCTAAATCACCTGGATTATATTAAACCTCCCTAAGTTTCTTGAACATTTCTACATCTTCTACAACCTGTTTTCTTTATAAAATGAAGTTCATAAATAGACTGTGGGACTGAGGATGTTTAGCTATTTTCTAAGAGGGAAGACATAATTATCATATGGAAAAAAGACTGAATCTGTTTTTTATGAATCCAAGAGAAGGATGATAATAATAACTACAATAATTGTTATTTCATTGGAAGAACTGATATCCATTAAATACATTTATTATATCAATAATGATTCTAAAATCTCTAAATACATTTTTATTATATCTTTACAACAATCCCAAGAAATCATTACTCCTACTGTTATGATTTTGTAGATGAAGAAACTAAAGCTCAAAATAGTTAAGAGTTTTATGCTAAGTGTCAGATATCTAGTAGGGAGAGAAAACAGTGTTCAACTCAAGCAGGTAGTGGTCAAGTTAGGAGATGAGAATGGTAACATCAAGTAACATCAAGCTTCACCTGGGACATAAACGTATCATAGCCCTGATGATGCTGAGTTCCTTCCCTATTGTAATGAGCTACTTGGTTGACATCAACATGGTTTTCTAGCTTTAAACACATTCTATAGTTACATTTTTTCACCTTAGCCATTCAAAAATCAGAGGAGGGATCACCTGTTATGACAGGTGACATTCAGATTTCTGTGTAAAGATTTAGGTTTGTACACCTGTTCTAAAACTGATTCCCTTTCCTTCTTGGAAGCAGAGGGATATAAATGTCTTTACAAAGTTTTTCTTCTAAAACCAAGAAGCTCATGAGTGAGAGAGATACCACACATGATTCTTAAGCAAACCCCAATTCAAATGGGTGTCAAGGTTTAGCATGGCAATGAGGCCAGATGTGACTGTCATACTAAAAAGCCAAGTGGGATTCCAACCAGCCTTCTCTAGGTCCCTGTGTCACTAGCAGGGCCTTATTAATTGGCCAAATCCAATACCCTCTTCCTCTCTGCTTGAAGTACTGAGTCTAAGAAGCTCCATAAAGGAGAAGTAAAATATTAGACTGATTGAAAGACTGTTCATTTTGTCTTTCTTAACTGGTTTTTCCTCTTCTTTACTTAATATTAGGACACAATTTAAGTCCCACCATACACTATGAAGTTTTCGAAACAGAGGAAGTAGATAATGTACTAAAAGTTTGCCATCCAGTCTTGAATCATTAAGAGATGATGATCCTTCCAGATGTGATGGTGCATGCCTATTATCCCAGCAACTCAGGAGGCTGAGGTAGGAGGATAACAAGTTGGAGGCTAGCCTCAGCAATTGAGCAAGACACTGTCTTAAAATAAAAAAGGGATGGGAATGTAGCTCAGTGCTAAAGTATCTCTGGGTTCAATCCCCAGTTTGAAAGAGAGACAGAGACAGAGACAGAGAGACAGAGAGACAGAGAGAGAGAGAGAGAGAGAGAGAGAGAGACAGACAGACAGACAAAGACAGGGAGAATATATCTTGGCTAAGCTTCTAAAATCTCTAAAACAGTGCCAACAACCTCCTCCCAATATTCTGGAGGCCAAGCAAGCGCTTCACATTGTCCTCTTTCTCTATTTCCAGTTCTTAGTCAATTGTCTCAAAAACATCCATTCTGGGAACCCGGGAGAAAAAAAGGAATGTGTCCTTTTTAGGGGCTTGAATACTTTGCTTGTAGTTACCTCTACAATTAAGATGAACAAGGAACCCCTGACAGCCTTAAGGCAAAAACAAGGCAGAAGGAAGCCTGGGAGACGGCAAGGTGGATGGGCAAGAAATGTTCTACAGTAGCCAGGCATCCATCACAGGGAGCTGGCTATTCTCAACTGAAGACTTGCTGGCAGTTCTAGTTACAAAGGTCAACATTAAAAATGGTGACCCATTCTCTGTATAAACACTGACCAAGAAATTCTTCAAGACACTCTGTGTAGTCATGGGAAGAGGAAAAAGAAGAGAGAAAGAACAGAAAGAAGAAAAGGTAGGGGGCTTCTCACTCTAGAGACAGCCTGCATTCTCCATTGAATGTGTACCTACCTTCCTAAATAAACCCGTCTATGCCTTTGTCAGCTTGTGCTGAAATTCCTTTCAGCACATATGCTAAGAACTCCACTGGTCCAGAGCTGAGCCCCCGCTCTCCTCTGGGAACTCTTGGAACGTCTCAGGAGACATCTCTTCTCATGTGATATCTCTTGGAGCCCACCATGGTGCATCAGAGACATCAACTTTGTTTAAAACAATTACATGTTAAGAGGATGGCAACATAAGCATTTCAACCCATCCCTGCAACTGAGACCAGTGTCTTTTTAAAGAAGGACGAGACTTTTGATTCCTAACTAGGCAAAGTCATGGCCTCTTGCCAGTCTGAAGCAGCCATAGAAGATGGATCTTCAACCTCACCAACCCTTAAGATTAAGGGATCAAAGTCTCAGGTGGGGGGCGGAGAATAAGATGGGGATTTAGAATAAAGAGCGAGAAATACTGAATCTTAAAGGAAACGCCCACAAGCCATTAAGATGGAAGAAAAATCACAGTTGTAAATCTTGAGTAACATGTCCTTGGCCCATGCCCTTGAAAAATGAGGGAAATATGCAAGCACAGGGAAAACTAAAACTGGCACAGAATTATGCAGTTCTACTCTAGCTCCAGTCCTGCCCCTGATGCAGCCTTTCTTTAAATACTGGACTCCCCAGCCCAAGACAGGACTGCTTCTCACTCTTGAGATTGCCTACATTCTCCCTAAATAATACCCCTCTGCCTAAGCCTTTGGGAGAAAAAAAGGAAGAAGTGGGCGGGGGGGGGGGGTGTAGAGAAAGAAAAGTTAGGGGAAGAAGTCTTAGTATAAGCTTTAATTAAGACCTTCTCAAGAAAGGAGCAAAGTTCTTGAACAGGCAATAGGACTAATTTAAGATCTTTTGTTTTTTGAGTAGAGCCCAGCAGCCCAGAGGTTATGAGTGTCTGGTAGTTAGGATTAAAAACTGAACAAAGGAGTATGGCAGTAGGTCAAGGAATCAGATTCTAAGGCCATTGGTACAAGTGCTGAAAGAGAAAAAGCCCTTCAGGTCTAGGCTGAGTCAGACGCCAAAAAACCAGATTACTGAGAAAGACATTCTAGGTGAAAATGAGACTCAAAGCTTGGCATACTACAGAATAGTAGAGAAAGGGTAATTTCAAATAATACCTGCAACTGACTGTTAATGGTCGTGGTTGATAAGTTTCCTTGACATTTCATACCTCATTTAATTTCTCAATAAAACCTGTGATGTAGTTAGGCAGAGTGGAATCACTGACCATCACATTCCAGATGAAGAAACAGGCTTGGAGGGGATGCATAACTTCCCAAGGGCAGACTGCTGTTGAGTGGGAGAGTGAAGCCTATTGTCAACAGGGTTTAAAAGATATAAGGTGGTTCAGACTGGAGTGAGTGAATGAATGCAAGCCAAAGCAAAGGGGTTTTACTGCAAATGAGTGACCAGCAACAAAATGAGGGAGAAGATGGGTTGAGAAAAGGGTAGGGACTATAGTAGGGCAGGAAAGAAGATGGCTGTGGGAGAAATAGTAAAAACCTTCCAAAGTTCCTTGTCCTAGTTGCAAGGTTCTAACTGGAATATTAAATTGTGAAGAGACAATGTTTGCAAAAGTATCTAAAGTGACTAGGAACTAAAGTTGAGTTATATAAACCATGGGAAATTTGTTCTTCACGGTTGACCTGTCTTCCAGTCAAGTATTTTCTGTATACTATTATGAACAATGTGTTTGAGGCAATTGAACAATACATCAGACACTGATACTGTTTTTCTCCTCTAGGAATATCTCATATATTACAGTATGATGTGATAGTGAATATTCACTAATTTTCCAAATGATTACTGAGCATCTCATATGTGTCAGGCACTAGAGATAGGCCAATGGAAGCAGAAAGTCTCCATGCACATTGAGTTCACAAGGGCAAGACAGACAATCAGAAACAAACAATGTCAAGGAGGTTAAATGCAAGGGAGAAAAAACAAAGGAGAGTAAAGAAGTAGAGAATAAATAGCCACACATTCTGGTGGCCAGAGGTAAAGCATTATGTACTGAGAACAAGAATATAAGAAGCTGCTTGGTCTTTCCTATTCCTTATGGGGCCATGATAAGAAATCAAGGCCAGCTCCCTGAAGTGATAGTTTTTGAGCTGAACCCTGACTGAGGGATAGCATTTGGACCCACAGCAAGGAATACTGTACACCAAGGTCCAAAGGGAGAATGTGGGCATGGGAAACAAAAGAGTTGGTTTGAATGGAGAACACATTTGACAGTGGGAAGTGGTTGAAAAAGGGCAGAAGGAAAGAAAACCCTAATTTCTGAATATCTACCAGGCATTATACTAGGTACTTTATATTATCTCACTTAAGAAATAGTCATCCCCAAATACTCCATTTTATAGATGAGAAATTGAGGCTAGGAAAAGTTAAACCTCAGAGTGAGACACAAATGTCAGAGAAAGAAGATCAGAATTTAGGCAGAGGAAGTCATTGTAGGCTTACCAACATAGCAGGGATATGGCCAGAGATGTGCTGTGCTGGGATTAGCCTGTCATACAGTGAAAATTGCAGCTTCAGGGGCCAGGGACCAGCAAAAGGCAATGAAGACCTCTCAACCACAAATGAACCACCTTGTTTGTCCTGTATTCTCAAGCCCCCAGGACAGAAGGCTTGGTCTATATTAAGTGGCCAGTACTTGATTAATAGTCTATCCAATTTAAAGTTCAAAGCCAAGAAAAGCACAGCTCCTGCTCAGTCTAGTCCATTTTTTTTTTTTTTTTTTTTTTTTTTGTGATAGGGTTAAGTGGGAGATATTCTGGACTGTTCTTTCTGGCCTGTCCAATACAGTTTGAACATTTTTATTTTTAGCTTTTTCAGATTATACAGCAAAGTATCAAGAAGAAATGATTTACCCATTACTTAAACATTGAAAAGTTACTTTCATTTTTGTTTTTGTCTTTAAATAAGATAAAACACTGTGTCATAACAATATGATGGAATTCTACTCATCAATAGAAAGGAATGGATTATTGATAAAATAAAATCAATGAGATGCTCAATAATTGTGTTGAGTAAAAAAAGTCAGATAAATTAGAGAACCTACTTTGCCGCAGTCTGGCTGGGCACAATTCAGGAGCCACTTGTCAAAAGAAACTAACTTTATTTTTAGAACTACAAACGCCAAACAAAACAGCTCCTCAGGGAAAACCCCTCAGAGCCCAACTGCCACCACCGGCTTCCCACAAGCCTCTCAACATCTCCCCCTCTCTGTTTAAACAACAAGCATGTGGCTTGGGGACCGTGCCTGCCTTAGGTTGTCCAATACTACATATGGTCCTTACCCGTCTTCGGATGAGCTGACCTCAGGGCGTCAGCCTCCTGTCTTAGGTTGGTACCATTGTAATTGGATCTTACCCGTCATTGACTACCGGTCCAGTATACAGCCGCACCTGTGGAGAGGTCTTTGTCATGACAAGCAGAAGGGAGGAAGATACACCACGCCAATTGACGGCTCTTGTTGGAAAAATTGTACAACTGATGACATCATCAGTATAAATACTCCAACACTACCACAAGTCGCTGCACCAACAGATAGTTCACAATGCATACAAGTGAGTTCACAATGCATACAAGTGACACATAGTTTAGGCAAGTTCTGCAAGCAGTTCAGTGATGGCTATTGCAGAAACTGTAGATTAGTTTTATCTTTGTCTTCATCGGCACTGGGATGAAGATAGGAATTCTGGCAATAATGGCTAAAGAAAAAATTATGTAACATTCCAGAAAGCACTAAAAGAAAACAATTTTCTTAACAATTTACATTATCTTGAAGAGAAAAGAAAACAATTTTCTTAACAATTTACATTATCTTGAAGAGGATTATTAAATATAATGAAAAGGAAAGGTGAAAGTAAACAAACAGATCTGTTAACCTTCTTTTTTGTTTACATATTAAAACCATTCTTAACAGTTATTTACCCAATTTAAATTAAACCATTTAAATCACGTGAATAAAAAAAAAATATTTGGATCCATTTTTTCATGAGCGCTCATCATATATGATATATGGACATACGTACATTCAAACATATAACACAAAACACAAGTGTGCACACATAATATAATACATACAACACATAACATAATAGTAAAGGCCTTATAACTTTTTACAGGTGAAATCTCCATTGCAATGTTTAAAAACTCTATAGTCAAAAAAAAAAAAAAATAGAACTGATCAGCAAAACATTAACTTAGGTCTGTATGAGCTCAAAAACCAAAATAGAACTTCATGATATGGGAAAAGGCAATAATAAAATAGATATTGAAAAAAGCATCCTGGTTCTGTCGCAGATGTAAGGATAGCTAAATTGGAGTTTTGGATATCAGCTGTTATGGATTTGAGCCAAATCATCTTCTTTTTGGTCTGTAGAAATCGCTTTAGTTAATCTCTCTGGAATCCAAATCAGCTGCTGTTCTCCCTGTGGAAACACACAAACAGGCCCCCGACTCCAGACAATCACTGGGTCAGGATTTTAGTTAATCTTTCCGGAACCCAAATCGGCTGCTGTTCTTCCTGTGGAAACACACAAACAGACCCCCGACTCCAGACAATTACTGGGTCAGGACCTTTCCATTGTCCTGTTAGAATATCTTTCCAAAGTACCTTGGGCTTATGTACATTTTTTGGACACATATGCCTTTCTGCAGCACTAAGTCCTGATGAATCCAAATTTAAAAAGTTTAGAGTAAAAAGGGTTATTTTAAGTTTATCTTTGGGGAATATATACCCCTTCCCAATTCCGTCTTTTTGCTTTAATAAGTACATTTTAATAGTTTGATGAGCTCTTTCAACTATGCCTTGTCCCTGTGGATTGTATGGGATTCCTGTTATATGAGTAATGCCAAATGATGAGCAAAATTGTTTAAAAGAGCTAGAAGTATAACCAGGGGCATTATCTGTTTTTAACTGTTTTGGAATGCCCACAGTGGCAAAATTTTGTAAGCAATGAGCTATAACATCTTTAGTTTTTTCTCCGGCATGAAGGGAGCCCATCAAAAATCCAGAAGAAGTATCAACTGTAACATGCAAATATTTTAATTTTCCAAATTCTGGCAAATGTGTGACGTCCATCTGCCAAATATGGTTAGGTATCAATCCTCTAGGATTGACTCCAAGATTAACTTGTGGTAAAAAGGTCACACAATTTTGACATTGTTTTATTATTTGTCTAGCTTGTTCCTTAGTTATTTTAAAACGCTTTTGTAAAGTATTAGCATTGACATGGAACCTTTTATGAAAATTTATAGCTTCTTCTAGTGTAGAGAAAATATGTATGTCATGTGTAGTTTTATCTGCTAAATCATTGCCCAAACTAAGGGCTCCAGGCAATCCCGTATGTGCCCTGATATGTCCTATAAAGAATGGATCTTTTCTGTCCCAGATTAAACTTTGTATAGTGGAAAACAAAGAGAAAACATTAGAAGAAGGGGAAATCCTACCAGCATCTTCAAGGGATATTATAGCATTAACTATATACTGACTATCAGAAAATAAATTAAATACAGAATCTTTAAACATCACAAAAGCTTGTAATACTGCATTAAGCTCTACCTTTTGAGCTGATTGTTTGGGTACTAAAAATGTAAAAGTTTGATCAGGTGTAACTATTGCTGCTGTACCATTATTTGACCCATCAGTGAATATATTTGGAGCATTCATGATAGGTGTTTTTCTTGTCATTTTTGGAAAAATTACAGGATGCAATGACCAAAAAGACAATAAAGGATTAGATGGTAAGTGGTTATCAAATGAAACATTAGATTTGCACATGATTATTGCCCAAGTATTTAACTCATTAGCTAATTCATCAATTTGATTCATAGTATATGGAGTAATAATTTTATTGGGAGAAATTCCAAATACTCCCTTTGCCGTTTTTATTCCTTTGAGTATTAATTGTCCTACAGCCTCAGGATACCTAGTAAGAATAGTGTTAGGAGAATAAGATAAATGTATCCATAATAATGGACCTTCTTGCCAAAATACTCCTGTAGGAATATTTTTTGTTGGTAGTACAATAAATAATAAAGGCAAACTTGTATCAATTCTATCCAAATGCATATTTTCCATATATGTTTCAATGATTTTTAATGCTTTTCTTGCTTCAGGCGTTAACATTCGGGGTGAATTTGGATCTGATGGACCTTTTAAGATATCAAATAAAGGTCCTAATTCTCCTGTTGGAATACCTAGATAAGGCCTTATCCAATTTATGTCTCCTAATAACTTTTGAAAGTCATTAAGTGATTTGAGTTGATCTACTCGTATTTGAATTTTTGGTGGACGGACCATGGTTGAGGATAATAGAACTCCTAAATAATTAATTGGAAAATTTAATTGTACTTTATCTATTGCTATCTCTAGATTATAATTTTTTAATAAATTTGTAAGTGTGGCATAACATTCTAGCAATGTGTTTTTAGCTTTGTGTGCTAATAATACATCATCCATATAGTGAAATATTTGTAGTTCAGGATTTTGATTTCTAAGTGGCTGGATTACTTTGTTAACATAAATTTGACACATAGTTGGGCTGTTAGCCATCCCTTGAGGGAGTACTTTCCATTCATATCTCTGATCAGGACCTTCATGATTTAGTGCAGGGATAGTAAATGCAAAACGTGGACTATCCTCAGGATGAATTGGAATTGAAAAAAAACAATCTTTAATATCTATAACTAAAACATACCAAGTTTTTGGCAACGCAGACAATTGAGGAATCCCCGATTGAGCAGGTCCCATAATGACCATTTCATTATTAATGGCTCTTAAGTCTTGCAATAATCTCCATTTACCAGATTTCTTTTTGATGACAAAAATGGGAGTATTATGGGGAGATACAGAAGGTTGTATATGTCCTTCTGCTAATTGTTGTTTGACCAGATCATGGGCTACTAGTATCTTTTCTTTAGTCAAGGGCCACTGAGGAACCCATACTGGTCTTTCTGATTTCCATGTGATTTTTATTGTCTCAGTGGCCCTTTGTGAAAATCCAACCCATGTCTGTCTGTTCCTTGATCTATTTGTATTGGTGCTGCTATACCTTGTTCTTGTTTTTCTAATCTTTTTCCTTTCCTAAAATCTTGTCTAGCCATAATAGTGGGTGCATTTTGATTGATGTTATTTGTTAATGTCAAACCTAATTGATCTAAGACATCTCGTCCCCATAAATTTACGGGAAGATGATCCAATACATATGGCTGTATAGTTCCTTCACATCCTTCAGGGTCCTTCCAATCTAATACCATTGCGCTTCTATCAGGATTAGTCGCCACTCCTAGGCCTCGAAGCGTTTGAGTGGCTTGTTGTAATGGCCAATGTTTTGGCCATTCTTGACGAGAGATGATGCTAAGGTCTGCACCTGTATCCAGTAGCCCATTAAATTCATGTCCTTGAATATTTAGTTTTAGCATGGGGCGAGAATCTAAATTTAAAGAAAGCATAGCCCAATCTACACCTGTGGAGCCTAATCCCTTGGAACCTCTTTCTACAGCATGACTGGAAAATTTATCATGTAGGCTTGGTATTATTAGTAACTGTGCTATTCTATCTCCTGGTGAAATTAATGATATACCCTTTGGAGAACTGGCTATAATTTTTATTTCACCTTCATAATCGGGATCAATTACCCCAGGACTTATCAAAAGTCCTTTTAGAGTAGAAGAGCTGCGTCCCAATAATAAGCCTACTGTTCCTTTGGGAAGAGGTCCTTTTACCCCTGTGGGAATGATTTGAACTCCCATCTCTGGAGTTAGTACTGATCTGGTGGAGGCGCAGATGTCCAACCCTGCGCTCCCTCTGGTTTCTCTGATGAGGGATCTGATGGACAATGTGTCCTGGGCACTACCCTGATGGGGTTGCTGGGTTCCTCCAGTGCTCCGTATATTTGTGGTTTGGGGCCCCGGAGCATTGGGGCCCCCTGTCCATTTTTTGGCAACGGAGCCCGATGCCTTTGTCCACGATATTGTGGATAAACACCTTGTCCTTGTTCGTTTTTTAATGGAGTACCCTCTATGGTGGTTTGAGAACGGTATTCATTAGCCCAATGTAATGGAGTACCCTCTATGGTGGTTTGAGAACGGCATTCATTAGCCCAATGTCTCCCTCTACGGCATCGTGGGCAAATACCCGGTATTCTACTCCTTTGATACCTAGTTTTGTTAAACCCTCCTCCTATGGGGCAATTCCTTTTAAAATGTCCTGTTTGTTGACAATTGTAACATGTTCTTGGCCTGGTATATAAAGCCTGTTTTACTGCAGCTGCCACAATTTGCCCTTGTTCATTAATGTCTCTGGCATCTAAAGCCTGTTTTACTGCAGCTGCCATGACTTGCTCTTGTTCATTAATGTCTCTACATAATTTAATATATGTGTTTAAATCTTCCTGTTTCCATGGTCTAATGATATCTCTGCACCAACGATTCGCTTGGTCATAAGCCAGTTGTTTTATTAATGGCATTGCTTGTTCTGTATTCCCAAAAATTCTGGTAGCTGTTTGAATAAGCCTATCTACAAATTCAGCGTAAGGTTCATTAGCTCCTTGTATTATCTTAGATAATTGACCTTGTAAACCTCCATGTCCTTGTAAAGTCTTCCATGCCTTAACTGCATCTACAGCAATTTGTGAGTATACGCCAGGATCATATGCAATTTGTTGCTGCGGATCCTCATAAGGTCCCTTTCCTAACAACATATCTAGATTTCTCTGAGAATAACCAGCTGCTGCATTTCGCCTAGCCGTCTCCTTGCAAAATTCCTCATTGGCAACCTTCCATAACAGGTATTGTCCTCCATTTAGCACAGCTTTACACATATTAGCCCAATCTGCTGGCGTCATGTTCAAGTTGTTAATGGATTCAACCAAGCTTACAGTGAAGGGTGCTTGAGGACCATAGGTTGTTACAGCCTCTTTTAGCTCCTTCACTGTTTTGAAATTTAAACCCTGGTAAATTCGCTGCCCTCCTACCTCAAATACAGGGCATACTTGAGATCCTGTCTCAGGATCCCAACTATCAACTGCGGGGGTTGGGAGTCTCCTAGCATATGGAGGTGGTGCTGTTGATTGGACACTTATGCCCTCTGGTGATAGAATGCTGTTAGTAGCAGTCTCCTGTAGAGGTGGTGCTGATGGTTGGACACTTACACTCTCTGATAGAAAGGTGTTATTAGCAGTCTTCTGTTGTAACTTTTCCCCTGATGGCTTTTTCTGCTCTAAACTTCCTTCCTCTGTCTCACTAGCTCGAAAGACCTTCTCTTTTACTTGAATCTTTTCCTCTTTCTGACTAACTTGAGAGACCTTCTCTTTTACTTGAATCAATATGTCTTCTCCTTCCTCTACCTTTGTCTGAATTGAAGGCTTTGGACTAAGCAAACCAGATACCAATGCCCACAATGTCAATGTGCCAACTGGCAGAGTCCCTGGGTTGTTCTTTTCTATTCTTTTTAAATCTTCACCATGATGGTTCCATTGTGATATATCTAACAACTCCTCCTTAAAAAGCCATGGGCTACATTGTTGTATTGTATCAACGTATGCCCTGACTGTTCTTGATTTTACTGCGATGCCTCCTTCCTCTAACAATTTACTTAACAGTCTTTCGGTTTGTTTTTTACTAATTGCTGATCCCGTATTTCTACTATAATACAACCCAACAAGATAACCCCAAACAAAACTGAGACAGAATGAAATAAAAATGGAACCACACAAAATCATTATGACAGCCTTTCTATCCTCCTGACATGTGCATCCGTCCTTTCTCCCTATCTGTTCCTCAGACGCAAATAGTTTTTCCTCAGACGCAAATAGTTTTTCCTCAGATGTGAGCGGTTTTTCTTCCGTCTCACTCATCTCCAGGGACAGGCAAGTTAAAACAAAAATGAAGCAAAACAAAAAAGGAAACTTAGAATGGCTATCCATCCTCTCGCCCTGCCCTCAGGGGCGAGCAGTTTACTTACCCTCAGTTGCTCCCCGTGCGAGCCACCAAATGCCGCAGTCTGGCTGGGCACAATTCAGGAGCCACTTGTCAAAAGAAACTAACTTTATTTTTAGAACTACAAACGCCAAACAAAACAGCTCCTCAGGGAAAACCCCTCAGAGCCCAACTGCCACCACCGGCTTCCCACAAGCCTCTCAACACTACTTTATGATTCCATTTATATAAAATTCTTGAAAATGTAAACTAATTTGTAGTGACAGAAAACAGATAGTGGGTACTTGGGGAGGGATTACCGACAAGAGGAAAGGATCACAAATAGACAAAGCAACTCATGTGAGAGAGAGAGAGAGAGAGTGTGTGTGTGTGTGTGTGTGTGTGTGTGTGTGTGTGTGTCTATGCTCATTATCTTGAATATAAAGATGAGCTCATGTGTCAAAACTCATCAATATGTTTCAAACCTGTGTAAAAACACAGTACTTCTAAAGATCTTAAATAAGAGACTCTAATCAGGGAATTAAGCACTACAAGTTTGAATAACTTCTGTAACACAGATTTCTCATGAATATTTGCATTTTCTTTCAGGGTACAGAGCTATACCACATTTTCCAGTCTTTCTGGCAATAAGGAGTGGTCAGGCCCTGACTTCTGCATTCCTGCTTCCTACCCACCACTCAAATTGAGGAAGCTTTTGAAAAGAGTCCAGATGCAGGTTCACAGAACATGTGTGTAAGTATGTAAAGCTATACACTAAGCTAAAAACTGTTAAATGAAGAATGTCCTATCCTCTTTGGTCAACATGTGTTCTTGACAACCCAGAGGCTGAACAGAATTCTGAATTCTTTAGAATCCTTGGAGTTCACCCAGAAACATCACAGTGCAAGGAGAAGTGGTTCCTGGTCTGGGTACTAGAAATTGGGCATGAGGACATGTGAAAACAGAAAGACACCAGAGAAGAGTCCCAGCCGGGGTCTGAGGGTGGCAGATATGTGGGGCAGTAATGGATGGCTCTGACATAGAAGAGGGAGCACATGGATATTTGTGCTGGGAGGGACACTTCCACTTTCATTTCAGTGACTGCAAAGCAAGTCACATGGCAAAGCCTGATGTCAATGGAGCAAGAATATCATTCTATTTTAAGAGGGTCGGTCTATGTCACAGGGAGGGATTGAGAATATTTTTACCAGTATATAATCTTCATTGCTTAATAACCAGGACTGAGGTTTTAAGAAGGACAGAGTCCAAGAGCTGAAAATAAAAATTGCAATTGATTGCTTTAGAAATGCATTGAAATGCCATAGTGCCTTGCACATGGCAAACACTCAATGAAAGGTGAGGGAACTGGAATGAAATTCTCCAAGGTGGAAAATGCCCCTCAATTCCAACATCCTGTGGGAAGAGGAAAATAATGAGGCAAAAGAAAAGGCGGTAAGTCTCTAGGGATCATTCCAGCTCAAACTGATGTGTTGCTGGAGGCAACAAATTTGTGCAAACAAATCAGTCCTGAGAAGGGGAGGAAAGACCGCACAAGCAAGCAGACCTAGGGTGCTCCCTTCTCCACCTAGCCCTCCTTCCTCTGCCCTCCCCTTCCTTCCAACTCTTCTCAGGAAAGCTTCTGAATCCAGTTCTGCTGCAAAATGCCAGAGATACCAGCTATTTCACAAAGCATGTTGGATGAACCCACCCTGAGTCATGAGAACTGAAAGAATAAAAGAAACCACCCTTTGGTAAAGATGGTATAAAAAAACTAGGCAAGAGCATAAAAGAAAACTTTCTAGATAGATTTAGCTGTTTTCCTGCAACTTTCAAAAAATTTCTTTCCACTAAGTCCTGGCTTCAAAATATGAAGAATTCTGAAAAGCACATTATAATGCTATCCTCATAAAAGCTACTACTTGTTATGTTTCAGGAATTTCATGAGTCTGATCATACTAAATTCTTAAAAAATCTACATTATTATTATTATTATTATTATTATTATTATTATTATTTTCATTCTACAGTTGAGGAAACTAAAGGTCACTGAAGTTAAATGACTTGGTACAAGAGGTAGAAGAAGCCAGAGGTGCTTTATCACTGAGCCACATTTTCAGCACTTCTGAGACCAGGGTCTTGCTAAGTTACAGAGCCAAGTTGCCTTGGCTGGCCATGAACTTGTGATCCTCCTACCTCAGCCTCCAGAGTTGCTAGAATTATAGGCATGCATCACTGTGCCCAGCTTAGAACTGGTTTTAAACCCTGGTTTGTCAAACTGTAAAGATGATGGCTTTACATTATGTTATATCAGCTTCTGACAAAGAATAAGAACTAGCATTGTGCCAATGAAAAGTTAAACATAAGCACATGGCTTTTTTACACAGAAAAGAGAAATATTCCAAGAGCAAAAAGGCCAGCCTCCACCTCCCATTAAATAGATCAGCCTCCAAACACACCAACACATTTATCACAAAAGATATTGTAAAATAACCTTCAGTAACATATTTAATTTCATTTCTAAATAATTTCTGATTATTATTTTTCTGATTTTTAATCTATGGTTATAAATAATTCATATCCTATAGAAATAAATGCACTAAGGAAGAACAGTTCTATATTACATCCTCAAGATAACCATTATTAGCAATTTTGAGCCTATCAAACTTTTTTCTATATATTTTAGAAACACCCACACGTACACATGCTAAAACAGCAAAACTATACAAAAGCTAATATAGCAAAGCAATTACACATTCTATTCAACAATCCTCCTTGTCAATGAGCAATATAATTGGGATATCTTCCATGACTACATAGCATTCCATGATAAGAATGCATTATAATTTTTTTGCTATTTGGTTTGACAGCTGGGCTTTCTTTGCTTTTGTTAATATTAACAGTGCTACACTGCACACATAAGCACGTGTCTAATTATTTCCTTGGGATAAACTAATAGTTACAATATGACATTTAAACTTACACAGATTTCTAGAATGCCCTCTAGAAATGTTTTTCCATTATCCTTGCATGTGAATTCACATCTCTCCAGGACCAACTCTAAATATTTTCAATCATTCAACTTTACCAAGACAATAGACATTACTGTTTAATCTGCTTGTCTAATTATTGGGATTAATCATTTTATATGGCTTCTTTGAATTTTTTCTTTTGTGAACTAACATATTTAGTTTTGAATTGGCATGTAAGCCAAAGAGTCCAGCAGGATAAACTAGCTCCTTGGTGAAACACCAAATCATTTTGTAGATAAGAGGGTGGAAAAGCTGGTTGAAGAATTCATTGGTCAACAACAACTCTTTCTCCTTACTGCATTTGTGGGAAGTAGCTATAAATGGAGTATCAGATCCAAAATTCCATTTCTATGGCAAGGGGTATTGCTTCTGATGCTGCAGAAATACTATACAGAATGGGCTTACAGTGCCAATCTGGCCATCTTTGCAGGGATGGAAGGAGACTTTTAAGTTTTGTTTACATAGTGTTATGGATTGAACTATATCCCCCCAAATTCATCTGTTGAAACCTAACTAACCCCTCCAAGTAAATAGACCTCAAAATGTGACTATGTCTGGTGATAAAGTACTTAAAGGTGTTAAAATCAAGTCAGTATGGTGCCCCCATAATCCAGTATAACTGCCTTTTTACAGAGAAGACATAAGGCCACAGACACACAGGGAAGATCATATGAAGACCACAGGAAGACTGGCCAGCTGCAAGCCAAGAAGCCAGGCCTTGGGAGAAACCAAACTTTCCAACACTTTGATCTTGGATTTCCAGGCACAGAATTGTGAGAAGATGCCTTTCTGTTGTTTAAGCCACCAAGCCATAGTACTTTGCTATGGCAGTCATGGAAAAATACTACACATAGCATTCCAAGTACGACTAAGGAAAAGTCAAACAACAAATTCATAGAAAACAAACAAAATTCTGGTGCTGCCACTAAGAAGGGCTAGTATGTTGTTGACATTTATAACCTTGCGTAGAGCACTTGTCTGCATTTCCAGATGCACTGCAAAGCTACATTCCACCTTAATGTAGCTACTCTGTGGTCAAAGAATGTATACAAGAGGGAGAGTGTGAGTTATCCAAACTAGGGCAGCAATCCTCCAACTGCACATCATACAACTCACTCAACTTGTCCTATCAAAGAACCTGTCAGTATTCTCCAGTTGTCTTTACCTACCCTCAGATACATTCAGAGCCCCCATGAGACTGCAAGATGTTTGAAGGCCAGTGTCGTGTCTATCTTGTTCATCATTACACAGTCCTAGACCAGTGGTTGGTCCAAGTAGATCCTCATCTGTATCACGAGTGAATCGATTAGTGTAAAATCACAGTCTGTGCTTCACTGTGAGAGTATCAGAGGGTCATCAAAGCAGGAGTTCTTAACTATTTTTGTGCCACAGACTCTTTGTCAGTCTAATAAGTCCCACAGCCTCCTTCTCAAGACAGTGTATTAAGTGCACGAATGAGGACATAGGACTTAAAAAAAAAAAATGTTTATACTAAAATACTTTCCCAACATTAAAAAACAATTTCATGAATTTTTGATATAATAATACGTGCACTTCTTTATTAACACATTAGTACTAGTGTGTTAATACTACCCTTATACAACCATTAATATTGCCAATAACTACTATAATTTTAAAGCAGCAATGATAAAAGATGAGTGATAGTTTGAGATATTTGTCACTACTAAAATATGTTATGGATATATCTGTGATCTTTGTTGGTGACTAAGTGGAGGGCACTGATAATTCTACTATGGTGTATTGCCCATATCCATAACTGAAGGAATTGCTCAATATACTAACTTTCTTAGAGTTAGAAACAATGAACATGTCAATCATTCAAGTTCATGGCCCCTCTGGATTCTAGGTGGTTCCAAATACCTAGTTTTGATCACCTGCTTGTAACTGAAAGACACAGCATCTGAAAGGTGGCCCTGTAGAATTGGGTCAGAAAAGAGGTCCTTCCAGGGAGCCCAGACGCAGGAGGGGCAGAGCTGCACAATATCGATGAGCCTGGGTGTTCATCTTTATTTTGTTTCTTAACTAGTGTGACTTTGAACAATGTTTGTCTTCATCCATAAAGGAGGATTGCAGCAACAAGAAGAACATCACAGAAGTAATCAAACAGGTATTACAGTTGTCACCTCCTCTTCAAGATTAGTGCATGAGCAATTCTAAAAGTGACTTACAAAACCCCTGGTTAGGGACCAAAGGATTTTATTAAGGGAATCCAAAGACCATGTGTTTGGAAGACAGCATCTGAAACTCTGAAACTCTTTCTTGATTTTCCTCCACTCATGTGGTCCCAATAAGAAGAAACAATTTTAATATCATGGTAAACTTTCCCCAACTCATTTTCTTTGCATTCTCTGAGGTGAATAAACAGGGAAGTAAAATGTAGCTACTCTGGTCAAAGAATGTATAGGACAGGAAGAGTGTGAGTTATCCAAACTTAGGCAACAGTCCTTCAACTGCCCACCATACATATCCACATACACTGATCTTTAAGGCAAAACAAAACAAAACTTAAAGTCCAACTGAGATCAGGAAAAACAAAATGAATGGGAATTCCTGGATAAAAGTCTAATACTTGAAAACATACTAATCCCTACTTGTTCTCTTTTCATTCTTCCAGTCATAAAATTACTTTTCAATGAGAAACACACTTAAGTTTACGTACTTAGAGGATAGGTTTGGGAATGAAGGCTCTCTAGCCCTATATCAGAACAACTGATTTATCCCACAAAGATCTACTGTGTCATTTCACTCTCCTAGGCAGTGTGCTGGGGATATAAAATGGACATGGTTCCTTCATAGTTCAGTGAAGGACAAAGGGAAGTTTGCATGTAGCTCCTGGGAAGTGCCGAGGAAGCAGCACCAGGCCTGTGAAAGGCTCTGCAATGATTCCTTCCCACAACTCCCTGTATCTGAAGATACCAGCTGTCCACAGCACACCACGCACAGGGCAGGGTGAGCTGAGGGAGACTTTGACTGAATCCCAACTCTACCTTTTTCTAGCTATGACTTTGCTGTTGTTTCTGCATCCATAAAATGAAAAGTAATTTTTCAAGATTGTGAAGATTGAGATAATATATGTATAAAGTGTTTAGTACATTCCTGGCACATAGAGATATGGTATTATTAGACATAATTTTAAAAATTATATATAGAAATCCTTTTAATGGCAAATAATCTGTTTATTGGCAATCAGTTCTTCATAGGAAAATACCACATAACTTAGTTTTCTTCTCATTTTCAGTGACTGTTATATGGTAGGAACTCAGTAAACATTTGTATTCTGAGGAACTTCCAAACCTCTATGGAGAAACTTTCAAAGAAAGCAACCATTAGAAGGTTTTTGTTTTTTAATCCTGATTAAAATCCAAAATGCACAACTAATGGACACAAGAATATACAGGAAAAAGAAATGAGGCCAAAATTTGTATTTGTTCATGAAAGATCTAATTTGTTTTAAAAAATGTATTATGCTGCTCTTCCATATTATTCAAAAAGAATATGAGGATTTCAGAAATTTGCAGCTAGAGGGAAGAATTTTTTTAAAAAAACTATTGATTTGTCTTTTCTTCCAAGAAAAGTATGTTCAAAGTTAAAAAAAAAAAAATCAGAAAATGCAGACGTGCCAACAGAAGTTCCCTGTAAATCCATCACGAATATGATAAGCACTATTTACCTGTGAATCTGGGCCGCTGATTCTAATTCAAGCTCTGCCAGGATTAGAACAAAGCAGGCAACAGAGAATCATGCTGTAAAGAGACAGGCAGCCCTGCCTCATGGTGGGTGAACAAATAATGAAAAGAGAAATTTCCTGAGCAGCTAACAAGTCATTACCACAAAACTTGGGGGTTTTAGTCCACACCTCCCTAACTGATATAAATGCTTATATCTGAGGAAAACATGAGTCTGAAATCTCTAGGGATAACCTACTGCTCTGGCAGAATTCCACAATCAGCTATATGAGAATGAAACAAGAACATCTGGTCTAAATTTGTTTTAAAGTCCATGAGGTTTTACATACAAAGTAAGTTTGGCAAAATGTAGTCTTAGGTTTGTGGGATCTACAATTAAAAAAAAAAATAAGAGGCCAAGAGGTTCAGCAGAGCATGGGTCAAAGTGGGAGCTAACTTCATAAAGCTAAGTAGCCCAAGTATGCTCTTTAATTTTTTCCCCCCTGAGTTTTCTGGTTTTCCAACACTTTAGCAAAGGCATGTAATTCCAAGTATAATTTACCAATTTATGTGTTTGAGTTTCTGTACATTGAGATCTGACCAAGTAGTAAACGAAATACACACACACATACACACAAGTATATACAATATATAACTATATAGACACACACATACATAAGTAAATTATATACATAATTCATGAAAATCATTTCAGGACTTTTTCAAAATCCCTAATAAGCTAATGTATGTTATCTCCAACATAGGGAGCACAGCAAGACCTAACACATAGGCCCCCAACATCCTGGTTTTTCTTGGGCCTCTTCATGGGATATACTTTGGAGAATACTAGACTCTTAAATATGAATGAGATACAAAAGTCTGGGATTCAGATGACTTTTTCTACCTGCAGTCTCTTACTGTTCATTCAAGGATCCATTCAACAATCATTAAAACATCTGCTATGTGCTTCATTCAGTCTTGACACTCCTCAGTTTGCATATATCTGCATATTCTAATCCCACACTTAAATCTACACTTTTCTTAT
>NC_138185.1:205639764-205701493 GCF_964194105.1 Spermophilus citellus
GATCTTGGGCTGGGGTTGTACCTAGGGATACAGCCTAGTACGACGGCGGGGGGGGGGGTGGTGGTAAGGGGGGTGAGTATGGAAGTTGCCCCAGGCTACACAGCTGGTATATTGCAGAACCAGGACTTAAACCTGAGTCTGACTCTGGAATCAGACACTCTAAACCAATATGTATACTTCCTCCCCAGGAAGCCTTGGAAAGGAGGCTGAGTGTAACAAGAGCAACAAGAATAAAGATGTATGCTTAAGCCCATCTTCCTAACAGTCTCAGTCAGTACCAGGGCCCTTCCAGTCCAGTAGCTGGTCCCCACAGTAGAAAGGAGGTTGTGGGCTTATAATCCTTATAAGTCATGTTTCAGATTTACAAGAATTGAAGAAGTATCCGTGAAGACAAAATGCTGTAAAAAACTGTGTGTGTGAAGACAGCCTGTGATGAACTAGGATACTCTGTAATTTTATCAAATACCAAAAAAATCCTGTCTGAACCCTTTAGTCTACAAGAGGATCATTTTTAATATTTTTAGAACCCAAGAGTAAACAGCATGAGGGCAAATGTTATGCAAATTTTAAAAAAAAATGATCTGAAGAACTACTCCTAAACAATATTTTTGAAAAGGAAAAACAAATTTTGTTGACATAAGTATAACTTCTTCAACACAGAAACTAGCAGTAACTCTTTATCACTTTCAGAGGAAAACAATCCTTTGGGCCAAATAACCAAGAACAAAGAACACATATCTTTCCAATACCATTCCAAGTCTCACCCATAACGCAATGCTTGTTGGCAGGTCCCATATTCTACATGCAAATACAATCAGCATTTTATCTTATGCCTCCTGGAAAGTTTAATAAATGAGACCATGGGACATCACAGACCAACACAGAGGCCGATTATAAGACAACAGAATAAGCATTTAACTGCAAAATGATGTGTATCCTTAAATACAGTGGCTGAGTCCTGATCTTCATTCTGCTTAACTTAACATTTCTTCTTTTCACTTAAATTCACCTCCCTGCTGCTGAAGAAGCAAGACGCGTGGGTGGCAGGATGAAAGATTCAGCCTTGTGCATATCACACACTTTAGTAATCCAAGGAGAAAATAAATCGACAGAAATGGTGCTTATACCAAGCCGAAAGAAAATAACACATTAAGATATGCTGTCAAATGGTTTCCCAAAATGAATAATCAGCCAACCAATCAGTCAATCTGTTTATACATTTTCCTAGTATAATTTCAAACCACTCTGGATGCTAGCTTTTTGACTAGATGACTACCCCTGAACTCATTCTGCAAACAAGGCTGGTTGTAGAGATTAAAGAGGCCCTTAAAGAGGACCTGGGAATGTTAAATGATTTGCAAAGTGCTTGGAGCTCTAGCTTACCAGATGAGTCAGCCCCAGAAGCTCTGCCACTTGTCTGCTCCTCAGCATTGACAAGTTGCAGTTCTGTGTGCGAAGGGCCAATGCTAGGACTGCTAGTGTCTTCAGAGTGGGTTGTCCAGCTGCTCTCGGAGGTCAGAGGGCATCTCCTCAAGGAGTCAAAAGAAGGACATGTCCAGCAGGGCATGGTCAATGGGAGGGCTGAAAACAGACCAAAAGCCAAGAGGATACAATATGAATAGCTGTCCTTTGTTTCTCATTAGTGCTTGTCTTGCTTTGCTGTCACTTAGATCCTTTGAAATCTCAATAGCCATACAAGGTAAGAAATACAGGAAGAATTTCTTATGATACAGATAGGGAAAACTGACTTTGACCCCATGAAGAGATGCTATCAAAATCAGCACTAAGGGGCTGGGGATATGGCTCAAGCGGTAGCGCGCTCGCCTGGCATGCGTGCGGCCCGGGTTCGATCCTCAGCACCACATACAAACAAAGATGTTGTGTCTGCCGATAACTAAAAAAATAAATAAATATTTTAAAAATTCTCTCTCTCTCTCTCTCTCTCTCTCTCTCTCTAAAAAAAAAAAAAAAAATTAAAAAAAAAAATCAGCACTAAAACTCAGGTCTCCGGACACTTGAATGAAAGAAAATCTCATAGGAGTATGAGTTACTCTAGGAGTTACTCTAGGATCTAATTTTATTTCTAAATTTATTTATTTATTTATTTATTTAAAGAGAGAGTGAGAGAGGAGAGAGAGAGAGAGAAGTTTTAATATTTATTTATTTTTTTAGTTCTCGGCGGACACAACATCTTTGTTGGTATGTGATGCTGAGGATCGAACCTGGGCCGCACGCATGCCAGGCGAACGCGCTACCGCTTGAGCCACATCCCCAGCCCCTTATTTCTAAATTTAGATTTCAGCTTCATCTAAGCCCAATATACACAAGTCTTATAGTTTCACCATTTCCTTACATTTCCTTTATTTTTAGTGGCACACCAATAATCTCAAAAAAGCTCACCAATTGACATTGGAAAATCAGAGCAAGTTTGGGTTAATGGATAAGAGTAGATATGAGGGGCTGGGCTGGGGCTCAGTGGTAGTGCACTTGCCTGGCATGTGTAAGGCACTGGGTTTTGAATCTCAGCACCGTGTATAAATAAATAAAATAAAGATCTATCAACAACTAAAAAACAAAAATTAATTTAAAAAAAGAATAGATATGAAACCATATGTGTACATGTATGTGATATGCCTATGCTTGGTTTGAGTTTGACAATAACTGAAGACTCTGCAGACTGTTAAATATTAAAATGGAGATTTACTGGGCCTGCTGTGATACAGCAAAAAATATCTTTAAGGGAAAAATGCATAGAACTAGGCTTTATCTCCTTATTCCAGAATACCAAGTCAGCCTTTCAAAACCACTTCAAAAACTGTTTTGTGTGTTTTCTTTCTCTTTATATCAAACTTTCTAATTCTCTTAATTGTCCTCAGTTAACTACCTACCACATGCTTTCTCCATGTGCTTAAGAATAATCACTACAAATTTACCATAGAGTGCTGAAAAGAATGTGAACTAGAAAGGAACAAAAATGAAGGAAACTACCATTTATTGAGTAGCCATTCAAAGGTCAGACCTTGGGCTGGGGATGTGGCTCAAGCGGTAGCGCGCTCGCCCGGCATGCGTGCGGCCCGGGTTCGATCCTCAGCACCACATACCAACAAAGATGTTGTGTCCGCCGAGAACTAAAAAATAAATATTAAAAATTCTCTCTCTCTCTCTCTCTCCTTTCTCACTCTCTCTTTAAAAAAAGAAAAAAAAAACAAAGGTCAGACCTTTCACAAATTTTAGGTAGCTTCATCTATCAATTCTGAGAAGCAGGAAATAGTCTTATTTCATACAGAGGGAAAAAAAAACTCAGAGGTTAAGAAACTCTCCAAGAAATGCAGTCACTTCTCCTAGCCAGAAAACCAAAACAACAATTAGATTAAGAAACACAAAGAGAGAGTAATGATTTACCAGAAAAAAAAAAAAAGAACAAACAGCAATACTTCTGACATAGTATAACATAAGGAAGAATTTGCATTCATTATTTTCTTAGGCATTTATAAAACATTCATATCTTTTCTCTGGAGGATTCATATAGCTCACATCTTCTTTTCTTTAAAAATGTCACCTCCTTTTCAAATTCTTGAGCTGTTGTCTCCAAAGATGCAAGGTCCCTTTCTCTGCTTTATTTCCCTTAGAGTCATTACTGACCAACATGCCTTCCATATTTGAACTCAAGCTCCTTAGGAAACTAGGATGTTTATTTACTTCTATACTCCCATTTCTAGAATAATATCAGGCTCTCAATATTTGTTGGTCATGTTTGTAGAAGCACTATAAATCATTCTATAATAGTCTATATTAGTAGGTAGTGGTAGATGTCTTAATCACAGCAAACTCTGGAGGCTGAGGCAGGAGGATTATAAGATTGAGGCCAAACTCTGCAATTTAGCAAGACTCTGTCTCAAGATAAAAATAAAAAAGGACTGGAAGTGTAACTTAGTGGTACAGTGCTCCTGGTAGCTTCATTTATCAATTCTGAGAAGCAGGAAATAGTCTTATTTCATACAGAGGGAAAAAAAATTCAGAGGTTAAGAAACTCTCCAAGAGATGCAGTCACTTCTCCTAGCCAGAAAACCAAAACAACAATTAGTACCAAAAAACCCCCAGTACCAAAAAACCCCCAGTACCAAAAAACCAAAACCAAACAAACAAACAAACACCCCAAAACCTATGACCTATACCCAAGGGAAAATTTTAAATATTAGGCAAAATGCAATAATATTATTTAAAACATATCACAGGGCTAGCAAGAGAGCAAAGAATTAACAAAGGCTAAGTAAAAGGTGGAAACAGAAACATAAGCAGAGCATACAACCTGATTTTTCACATGCACCCTGAGGATTGTGAATAAACCAGAGACCCTTGAGTCTGAGTATTTTTTAAAATATTTTTAATTATAGATGGACACAATACTTTTATTTATTTTTTTAATGTGGTGCTGAGAATTGAACCCAGTGCCTCACATGTGCCAGGCAAGCACTCTACCACTGAGTCACAACCCCAGCCCCAAATCTGAGTATTTTAAGTCTCATGTGAAGAAGGTGAAGGAGAAAAAACCCAGGGCCAATACAGGATGGAAATCTAACAGATGATGTGATGCATAAATGAGAATTCCCAACAGACTGAATGGAATAACTTGTACTCTCCTGCTGGAGATAGCAAAGAAAATGGTCTGCCTTAGGTTTGGGTCCAGGGTAGAGAGAAAAAAATATTATCACCTGTCCCCACAAAGATTTTGCATTTAGAACTGCTTTTGTGGCCTGAAAATCCTCTAGTCTGAGACTTTAGCTGAAATATTTCCAGTTAATAGTGGCCTCAGTTTCTCAAGAAAAGCATATATTAGTCCTTTCTGGAGGAAGATATCTTTAAACCAGGCTTCTCAAGCAGAATGTCCCTAAGTAATGTGCACCTGGTAAATATAAATAATAAATCACTAAATACATAAGAAATAAAGTTGCCATGAACAGGGGCAAGCCAGGTATTGGAAGCAGGGCATAGACAGAATCAGAATCAGACTCGAAAATAATTCAGACACTAGAATTATTAAGCAGAAAATATAACTATGTTTAAGAAGTTTCAGGAAACAAGAAATTAAGAATATGAAAAAGGAGCATGGAGAATTCAAAAAGAACTAAATGAATCTCCGGAGAAGAAAAACTATGCTACCATAATCACAAAACTGAATGGACAACAAAGACCAAGGATGAAAATATGAGAGAGAAAAGGAAAGAATAATAAAAAAAATTCCTTAAAAAAATAATGAAAATATGAGAGGGATAAAAACATGGAGGGAAGACTGACCTTCTCTCATTGATATCTAATCTGAGCTCCTAAAAGAAAGAAAATAGGAGAGGGGCAAAAATTGAAAAAATGCTGGCTGAGAATTTCCCAGAACTTGTAAAAGATTTTACTTGTCAAATGTGAAATCCCAAGATATCTCAAGCATAGTAACTGAAAAGAAATCCATGAAAATGTATTCTTTCTCCTTCCTTTCTTCCTCCTTCTGACAAAAGAAGCATCACAGTCCCAAACCTAGGCAGGGAAATGGAACCACAGATATAGTCAGTAGGAGAATAAATAGGAACTGCTTTTGAAAATGATTTGGTATTATCTGATGAACTTGATGATGAATACATCCCACGATGCAGCAATTCCCCTCCTACTTTTTCATATGAAAAAAACACTTGCACATGTTCAATAGGATATAGGTTAAAACACTCAGGGAAAAATGAAACAAAACAAAAATTCTCATTAAAGCATATTCTTAACTGTCAGTAAGTGGAATCAACCCAAATGTCCATCAATAAAAGAACAACATGGATAAATTAATCAAGGTGTATGATGAATTTATTAATGAAGCAGAATACAGAGCAGCAAAAACTAAAGGAATTACAACTACAGGTAATGACATGGGCAAAGATCACAAATAATGTGTTAAAGGAGCAAATCACAAAATAATAACTACAGCATTATTTCATTTATTCAAAGTTCAACACCAGCCTAAATTAAGTTATATCATTCTTGATGCACATGAAAAGCTGTCAAAAAAAAAAAAAAAAAAAAAAGCAATGTAGTTGTTATCATGAAGCTCAGGAAGGTGGTGATACAGGGGAGAGGAAAAAGGGTATGATGAAGACAGGAATGCAATCCAGGGAGACTTCTGTGTGATGACAATATCCTAAAAACTAGGTGTTGTTCTTTATAATTTAATATACATTTTAAATATTTTTGTAAATATTTAATAGTAACTGAAACTCATTAAAACCACATATCAAAAAAAGACTGATTAGTCAAAAAGGAAGTTATTCTAATTATTTTCACATTGGCTCTTCATACTTGTTTTTTTTTTTTTAAAAAGAGAAACTAGGAATAATGTGATGGGGACAGGCAAAGTTCCTATAGCTAATAAACTGTCCTCCTTTGGTCTAATACGCTTTCTTGATAGCTTCAAAATCTTGGATGAGTTATTTTCTTTAGATTCTTAGTAATGTCCTTAGGCCATAAGCTTAGTTGAAATGAGAGAAAAAGCATCTTTATTGAGCCTGGATCTGGCTCTTCTCCCAGGGGCCAGACCTTTGATGCCTGAGCCAGACAGCAGTGGGTTGCTGCCATCACTATGCTTTATAATCACATCCACCCAACAAAGAATAAAGCAAAAGGAAGATCAAAATCTGCCTCTTCTCCTTTCCTATGAAACTTAAAGGGCCCTAAATCCAGATTGCCAGGCTCACAGGATAGACTCCGACCTGAAGCTGGGGTCAAATTACTTAATTAATCTGCTTCTCTATTTTCTCACCTGTAAAATGGGACTAAGAGCACAAACTTCATTAGGGGATTAAGTTAATACTAATAAAGCCCTTGGTAAAAGTGCTTGGGACAAAAGAATTGTTCAAAATGGGTTAAATGGTGATAGTTATCATTCCAGATAGATCTCTAACTTCACATGTTCAAAACTAAGTTACTATTATTCCTGCCAAACCAGTCCTTTTATCCTTTCAGCAATCAGAATGAAACCATTGTGTCATCCTCAATTCTTTTCATATTTGACCCACAAGTTCTGTTACTTCTACTTTCAAAAATTTTATTTGGATTACAAATCATGTCCAGCTATCTCCAAGCTACCACCCTGAACCAAGCCACCATCTTCCCTAGCCTGGATCAACGCACTGGCTTCCTACCTCGACCTTCGTGGTTACACATCAATCTTCCTCTCAGTCGATTCTTAACCATACCATTTTCAGCTACTATACTACAGCAAGGAACACAGCCTTAATAAAGTTCAACTGAAGTTGGGCTGGGCACAGTGGTTCAGGCCCATAATCCCAGCTACTCAGGATGATTTCAAGTTTGAGTACAGCCTTATCAATTAAAAAAAAAAAAATTATAGCTCAGTGGTCCCTGGGTTTAATTCCCATCATTGCAAAGACAAACAAACTGAAGTTGGATCATGAATGCCTTGTTGAAAACCTTCCAATGGCTCCCACTTTAGCCATAATAAAACTCAAGGTCTTCACCTGCCCTCCAAGGACCCAGGCGCTTCGGGCTGCTTAACCTTCAGGCCTCACCTCCCCCACCCCACCATTCACTCTGCTTCAGTCACAGATGACAAACAAAACCACCTTCGGTGCTTTTCACCTGCTATTCCTGCTTAAAAGGGACCTGTATAAAAGGTGCCTCCCTAAACTCTGCTAGGTTCACTCACTTCTTCTCTTCCCTCAGGTCTTCACTCATATTCTCTTCTTGAGAAGTAAATCCCTGCCTTATTAAAAAAAAAAAAAAAAATCACAACCTCCTCACCACATTCTGTTCCTCTGCCTCACTTTTCCCTCCTTTCCACTCATCACATTACCCACCACACTTACTCTACATCTACCTTTATGGTGTTTCTGGCATGGCTCCCCCAGCTGAATGTGTGCTTCATGAGGCAAGAAAATTCAGCTGTACTCACAGTGACTTGAACAGGCACTATCACACAGTGCAACACTGGTAAAATAAGTAAGGTTATAAATTGTCAGCTAATACAATATTTTTCTCTTTTTCTCCTTTGGGATCCTGGGTAGATTAAAATGCTAAATACTTACATATGTTTTGATGTTATGTCCTTTATTTTTATTTTGCTGTCTAATCACTAGACTAGATGATTTTTTTTTTCAGTGCTGTGAAGGTCCTGATCAGTGAATATAAAACAGATCTAATTCCATTCTTCATTTGTGGCTCTCCTGCTATTTCATAGTTGGCAATATGAAGCAGCTGTCCCCAGTACTGGTTCAGAGGAGCTCTTGTTCACTCCCAGAAGGCTTCATCAGTAACAGATTGCCCAACTGTTTAGGTAACCTCAACACACGGAGAGCAAGAACTGTATCCAGCTTTTTCATAATTGTATTCCCAGCACCTAAATATTTTTTGCATGAATGCCCTAGTTAATTGATGCATGCTTGGGTAGTTTATTGTGTTTTATGTTCCACATTGCATATTAAGATAGGCCACAAAGCCTCCCTGGGTGAGCTGGAACATTTCCTGGAAGAGGAAAATACTGAAGTTAAAATTTTAAGGTTCCTCTTAGAAAACTGGAAAATTTTACTTTGAGAGCACTTCCCCTCTCCCACGGCATGATAGTGCCTTTAAATAAAACAAAAATATAGCAGACCGCTTTAAGTGTGCTTTTTAAAAATGTAGTCTCCCAGGTAAAAATGTATGTTATGTAAATATTTGGATATGTATGTCTGTGTGTATGTTATATGCATATGCTATATATGTTTAAATATATATGTTAACGTATATGTATATGTACGTGGTACATGTATGTGCTATGGTTTAGGTATGAGGTGTCTCCGCAATGCTTATATGTGAGACAATGCAAGAAAGTTTAAAGGTGAAATGATTGGGTTATGAGAGCTATAAATTAATCAGTACATTAATTCCACTTCAATGGATTAATTGGGTGGTGACATAGGCAGGTAGATTGTGGCTGGAGGAGGTGGGTCACTGGGGAGCATGCCTTTGGGCTATACATATTTTGTCCCTGGTAAGCATAGCCATCTCTGCTTTCAGATAGCCATGTCCCCAGCCACTTTCCTCCTCCACATACTTTCGCCATGAAGTGATAAGCCCAGGACAATGAAATCAGCCATCTATGCACTAAGACCTCTGAAAATGTGGGCCTCAAATAAACTTTTCTTCCTCTTATGTTGGTCTTTTCAGGTCTTTTGGTCACAGCAATGAAAAAGCTAACTAAAACAATATGCATAGCATGTGGGTGTTTATTTGTATATAGGTATTGAGTCTTTAACATGGGAAATTATAAACTGATAATAATAGTTAATAAGAAAGGGCATGACGATAAGAGGCTGGCCTGGTTTCCTTGTCTATTCTCTTAAAAAAAATGATTTCACAGAGGAACTCAGGGTCTGCCTAATGGTCATTTATACCACCAATGAGGGTCACTTAGGTATTCTACAATACCTAAGTCTTTTCATTCACTGAGTCAACACATATTAAGTAAGCACATACTATGTTCCACACACCATATTCTAACACAGAGAGTAAATCAGAGAAATGAAGTTCCTCCCTGAATAAGTTCCTCCTAATGAGTAGGCAAAATAGTTAATATAAGATCAAATTCAGTTAGAGGCACAGGCTGTAAAAAAATTTAAAGCATGAAAAAGCTGACGAATGGGCATAGAATGTTCTGGATCTCCTTGAGGAAGCAACACTTGCACAAAATTCTGAATGAAAATGTGAAGGAAGAATCCTCAGGGCAGAAAAAAACAGCAAGAGCAGCAATGATCTTGTCCGGAACAATAAGAGAGGCAGAGTGGTAAGAGCAGAGTGGAGACCAGCAGAGAGGAAAGGCTCTGCTGAAATTTATTCCTGGGTATATCCTCTAGAAATGCCATTTAGAAGCACAGAACAATTCAAGGTATTAAAAGAAATAAGACTGCCTCTGTTGAGGAGGGAAATACATATGCATGCAAAATGTAAAAGGCCTGGTCTACATATTCACTCAAAGGTTGGGATCTTAAGACACCCCCCACCCACCACCCACTCCCAGTAGCCAGAATGAACAACATAATAGAAATGAACCACTGGGCTAATCTTTGGGATGAA
This sequence comes from Spermophilus citellus, assembly GCF_964194105.1. Classification (NCBI taxonomy): domain Eukaryota; kingdom Metazoa; phylum Chordata; class Mammalia; order Rodentia; family Sciuridae; genus Spermophilus; species Spermophilus citellus. The sequence goes on from NC_138185.1 coordinate 205,649,866, forward strand.
ATCTCTGAGTTGTCACCCTTGCCTTCCTCTTACATAGCTGATGTCATTTCTGATCCTCCTCCAAACAAGTGGTTCTTTCTCTTGCCCAGATAATTAGCTTCCCCAGACACAATGGGAAAGCCTTAGCCCAAGCTTTTAAGGAAGAAGTTTGAAGCACAAGGGAATACTAGTGTTTTGCTTGGGCTATGGGACAAGTACTCTGGAAATGAAAGGTTTTTTATATTTGTAATTATGCACATCCTGCAGTATCTGCATAATGGGTCCAATTCAGCCTTGGCCTTGCCGAAAAATTGCCATGTCTGTGGAAGAAGATCAGTGCATAACATGATGAGTGAACAGGAAACCTTAATTTAGTGTCCTTTTTTTTTCTTCTTAGTTTTGAGGATGAACTTTGCTCTTTCAAGTTGTCTGCAGGCATTTGTAAACATATCATATCCTAAATCTTTGCCTAGCAAGAATCTTTATAACCATTTTAGGTTACAGGTAAGCTGACCACAACATTCTTCCTGATGCACAGTGACATTTTAGAGGTAGAGGAGGCCTTATATGAATTAATAAAACTTTTTTTTCCTCTACAAAAAGTCAGGATCACTATTTATAAAGGACCCAATGTGGGGGAAAAAAAAAAAAAACCAAACAGTTAATTTAGGTTACTTTTTCAAAATTATTTCTTTAGATAACAGTAAGATTTAATTGAGTTTGAACAGATTTGCCAGAGTTTGCTTGTTTGTTTTACTCTTTGATTCTACACATTATCTAGCAGAATATCTCTGCACCTAGCCCAGGGTGTAGCAAAGGAATTTTCAGTCAATTTTTTTTATATTTTTCACTGTATTACCCTGCATAGTATGGCATTTTCAAACTGAAATGTGAACAATGTTCTTGTGGCTAATTTAAGTGTGAAAGTTTAAGTATTTTATACTTAAAGTCTAAATAAAAATCCTTTGAAGAGAACATTAACCAACATGGCCCAACTCAAAATCGCCTTATTAAGTCAAAGAGATGAACCCTATATTTGTCCTCTGCCATATTTAAGGGATTTAGAGTAAACAATATTCACAACAAATTTAAAGAGCATAATTTTATTTGACCCCTTATTCCTACTATCCTCAAGTCCAAAGAATTGATGCAGCTCTCCTTCCCATAAGTGTGGTTATAAAAAAGATTTTTGTTGCTCTCACTTTATTTTAATCATATATTTCTAAATATCATCGTGTACCTCCTTTTCCCTAGACCAATCACGATGGCACTTATTCACTCCAAATCCTGCCCTAGTTAAAGTCCAAAAGAAAGTTGTTCCTTTGATGGATTTAAGTATTTCTGGAGTTGTTTTCCCCACTAATGGTTGCTCCTAGTTATCCAATCATGCTTATTATGTGTCAGTGCACAATAAAATAAGTAGCCAGGTCACCAAGGTGGGGACTAACAATTCCCTGTCTTCTCTAAACTCCTTAGTGCAACTTCTGGCCATTTAAATGCCATAAAACTAAAAGCTGTGCCACTAATGACAGTCTCTTTGTCCCTGATTCCACTGTGCCTACAGCCTCCTTGCATTTTAATTAGGACAAATAGTACATTCCCATTCCAGGCTGAAATCCAATGCTTCCTTGGCTTTATTCTTAGGTAGAACAGCTTAAAAGATATATTCTTTTGTGTTTGTTTGTTTAGTTGTTTTTTTTTTCTTTGCTCTTTATTTGCCAAACTTCAAAGAGTGAAAAAAAGTGAGGGAAGGAAAGAAGTATCCCAGATATGATTTCTCCACATGGCCACTCCTTTGTATGTAATACCCTGTGTTACCCAACTCTCTTTGCAAATCAGGATATTCAGGTATGAAATAGCTAGCTAAACTTTTCCTTCTACAAATCAAGGATAAAACAGTACTATCAGTCCCACTTCTCTTCCTCCCTCTCACATTTCCCTCAGGACAAGATCTCAACCTTCTCATAGAAGTGGAAATCCACAGGCATACTGCATGTCACGGAACCAGGAAAAACATCCCTTTCTTTTCTTCTGACTCCAGAGTATTTGATTTGAAAGTCTGGTTACTTAACAGAAGCAAATAAGACAAGGGAATGGAAGAAACTGAAAATTGCAATTATCTATTATAGAAATCAGTTTGCTGTGTGATTAGGAAGGTAGCTGAGGCCAAGAATTACTTTCTCTGGCTGAATTTCATCTCCTGCATGCATGGAGACAAACCTATATAGCCCACACTTACAATGAAGATTTCAAATCACTTTCATGTTTAAACACAGCATGTCTAACATTTCTCTTGTCCCAATTCCATTTCACTTCTGAGTTATCCATACTAAAAAAGTTTGCTTGATACACAAAAAATGCAACTGTGGCACCAAAAAGATCCAGGACCTAACTTATGGAAATTAATGAATAAAGAACAGTATTTGATAGGGGTAGTAGATAAGTCAGAAATTGATGCACAAATCATTTTTTTGTTGTTGTTGTCAGATTAGACTAAACAGCACGAGATGGCCACATATCTTATGTAAATTGGGCACCTTTCTGTGATTTCTAAGTAGGCACCACTAGTTTAGGGAAAATTTGAGTAGGAGCTTTGAGGAAGCTCCAAAAGTAAATGATAACTAACAAGGAAAAGCGCTTTGAGTTCTGATTTAATTTTTCACAAGAAAAGACAATAGATGGATCTGGCTATAAAAATGAAACTCTCAGGCAAGCAATTCTTTCAACAACTACCTCTTCCTTTGCTTTTTCAGTGCTAGTTCCAAATTCTCAGCTACCATGAAATGAAAAACATTAACAACAAAAAGACATGCTGTGGTAGAAAGACATGCATGAAAAGACATGCAGTTGACTATCAACTAAAAGCAGATGGAGGAAATCATGAGGGCACAGGTTGTTTCCTACTAGAGGACCCAGGAAGAAGCTCAATGTTTGTTGTATTCTGAGCAGTAAATATGTCTTTGAATACCCACACCTAGCAAAACTGCAGAGAATAAGGACTTAATATGCAGTGATTCAATGAATAAATTATAAAGGGTTGTAAGGCTTAGAGATAAAGCACAGTGGCAAGCATAGAACTTAACAAATGGCCGTGCTATTAGAGATGCCCTCTGGCCCACACTGACTTATTTTTCAGCCTTATGCAAATGGTTCCACTTTAAGAATTTATAATTGGAAAAAAAAAAGAATAATAATCTAGAGGTTGGGTTCCTGTGCCTGTAATCCCAGCAATTCAGGATGCCAGGCAGGAAGATTGCAGCCTCAGCAACTTGGTGAGACCCTATCTCAAAATAAAGAAATGAAAAGGACAGAGGATGGTAAAGCACTCCTGAGTTCAAACCCCAACACACACACACACACACACACACACACACACACACACCCCAAAGCAACAACAACAAAAAATTTATAAACAGTGCATTAGTTTCCTTGATAACTTACAACAACTAATTTATTTTCTCATGGTTCTGAAGGCCAGAAATCTGAAATCAGAATCCCTTTGCCAAAATCAAAATGTCAGCAGATCCATATTCCCTCCAGAGGCTCAGGGGAAAATTTGTTCCTTGCCTCTTCCAGTTTCTGGTAGCTCCTGGTATTCCTTGACTATGGCTTTATCACTCTAATCTTTAAGACCAACATCTTCAAATCTTTAAGTTCTACCTTCACATTGTCTTCTCTGTGTGGGCAAAAGCTCCCTCTGGCACTCTTTTATAAAAATGCACATATTTGTATTTAGCAACCCCACAGATAACCCAGGATCATCTCCCCATCTCAGAATCCTTAATTACATCTGCAAAGACCCTTTTTCCAAATAAGATTTTTAGGTTCCAGGAACTAGGACCTAATGTCTTTTGGTACTGTTATTCAGCCTATCATATCTCAAAATTAAACACAGCCAATGAACAGGGCATATAGCAGTGTGTGCAAGAAGTCTCAAGATGTCTATCAGCAGGAGGATATTTGCTGCACATCAGGGTTATTTCTGTGTAATGACTATAGTTATATATGTGGTATTATTGACACAGCACATGTATCCAGATGTTTCAGATTCAAATTAAAGTCTGAGCTGCCTAACAACCTTCAGAATAGAACAATTGTCTAACTTGAGCAATGTCACATTATCCATGTTGATTGGACTAAAGGCCTAGCTTCTTCTGCTTATCACTTGGTTTCAGTTCTACCAACCACTCTTCCTTATTGTTAAACATACCCTAAGGGAGGAAATCTAGGGAGTTTGAGTAAAAGGAATGTATTCTGCAGCCTTTTATTTAGTAGGTTCACTAATGAGTCAAACTGGATACTAGCAAGAGATTTAGGATTTGACTCTTAAATTTATTTCCCTTTTTTTTTTTTTTTTAAACTACTCTTCTGTTGCAGAATCCTCTGTGGTTCTTAGACTTACAGGTTAGAAGCACTGCGTGTGTGAGAAAAAGTGTGTGTGTATGTGTGTGTGTGTGTGTGTGTGTGTGTGTGTGTGTGTGTCTGCTTGCAGGGCTAGTCCTACACCAAGCTTATTCATGCTGTTTGCCTACTCATCAGGAATCAAGTCTGCTGGCAAATCATCCTACAGGCTCCTCCTAAGGCAAGGTTGAGTGAACTTTTCATACATGAAAAAGATGGATATTAATGTCTGAGCAATTTTCAAGCCAAAATTATGCTTTCATGCATTTGAAGGTTGTCATTTCTTGATTTTTTTTCTAGCAATACTAATAAATATCATATCTTTAGAATACTTCAGGGCTGGGATTAGGGTAAAACAAGTGATACACTTGCCTTGGGTACAAATTTTAAGGGGATGCAAAAAACTCCATCATAAACTGATACTCTAATGTAATAATTTCAAAAAATCAAAGCAGCAAACTATAGTCAAATGGTTAATCACCTACTTTTATAAATAAAGTTTTACTGGAATGAACCAGGATTAGTGTATCAGAGTCATGCAAGTATTAACTGGATCTTGTCTTTAAAATATGGATATTGTTTTCATTGAGTATATTTTTGCATTGTTTTAATTTTTAAAAATAATTTTAAATAATTCTCATTTTTAAATGATTAAATTTTTAAAAAACAATTTATACTCCAATTTTTACAAGATAAGCACCCTTCAAATAACCACTACACTTTGTTATGGAGCAAAAGTGTTTTGTTTATTTTCCAATATATCACAAAGGATATTAAAAAAGATATACTGAAGAATCAAGATTCAATAAAATTAATACTTTGTACTACTTCATCAAGTATATTGTTAAGTGAAATTGAAGGGTTTTCTTTATTATGAGTACCTAAAGGCCATAAATTTAACTCACCATTACTTTTGTACCATCAATGCAAATGCCAATGCAGTAAAAAGGGCAAATAAAATCTTAGAATTACTATGAAAATAATTTTGACCATACAGACCCCTTGGCAAGTCCCTGGGGTCAATAGGCAACTGTAGCCTTAAAGAATAAAGTTTTACCAATACATTAAAACCATTGTAAATAGGATAGAATCCTTAGATGGGGGCAACATAATTAAGACTTACCCCCAAATTAGTTTTACAATAACAAATGGGGAAGAGAAGCAAACTGACCCATCTGATATATAAACAGCTTTGAGCAACCACAAAATCTTTGATGAGGCTAAAGGTAAGATATGAAAATGATGTAAAAAAATCTGAATGCTATGAATATAATCAGTGACCTAAAGGTATGGCTATTTTAGGGCAAGTGGAGAAACACAATCCCACCTACCTTTTGCCTCCTATGCCTGGCCTCACCTCCCCTGTAAGAAAGGAGCAGAAGGCTCTAGAGCAGCAACAAAAGGAAGAGAAAGGCACAAATTACACAGCACACCCTATGCTGTTCCAAGATTCTGGGGTCAGTTAATGGAGCTCTCTTCTGCTGCTTCCTAGTGCACAACGTTGGGCACATTCCCAAACCACTACCTGTTTTAGTCTCCTCATAGAAATATGAATATAATTCGTATTATGAATATAATTCATAAAAGCTGGGACTGGGGGTGTGGCTCAGTGGTAGAGCACTTGCATAGCATGTATGTGTCCCTGGATTCCATTTCTAGCACCCCCTCTCCCCCCAAAAAAACATTGAAAGCCATCTGATTGACCATTGCTAAGGTACTGGAAAACTGTATATGGGTAATTCATACAATGAATTACCTATTTTTTGTCTATTTTTCATATGATTACTATAAAGAGTATATGAGATGACAGAGTTAAAGTATTTATCATGGTGCCTAAAAGAGTAAGTATTCAATAAATATATCTTATTAGCTGGGCATGGTGGCACATGCCTGCAATCCTAGCTACTTGGGAAGCCAAGGCAGAAGGACTGTGAGTTTAAGTTCAGCCTGGGCAACTCAGTGAGGCTCTGTCTCAAAATAAAATAACAGTAACAAAATAAAAGATCTGGGATGTTGCTCAGTGGTAGGGCACTTGCCTAGCTTATGCAAAGCTCTGGGTTTAATCTCCAGTACTGGAAAAAAAAAAGTATCCTGTTAAAAATAAAAAAATATATACTTCTGTACTTATTCATTACTATTTTCTTAGTCTGTTTCTGCTGCCATAACAAAATGCCTTAGACTGGGAAATTTATGAACAATAGAAATTTATTGCTCACCATTCTAGAAACTGGGAAGTCTGAGATCAAAGCACTAACAGATTCAGGGTTTGGTGAGGACCCATTCCTTAATTTTAGCTGTGCCCTCACATAGCACAAAGGACAAACACTATGTTGTCAAATGTGGGGACAGCTCCTTCAAGTATCTTTTATAAAGGCACTACTCCCAATCACAAGGATTCCATCCTCATGACCTATTCACCTCCCAAAGTCTTCCCTCCTTTTAATATCAACATATTGGGGATTTGATTTCAACAAATTTAGAGAGACAAAACATTCGAACCATAGTACCAGAGTTCAATAACTTTCCACTGCATATAAAAATGCTTAGATCAGTGCCTTAGCAATGTTAGATATTCAAAAAGGGTCTTTTCCACCCCCCCCAGCCAGAGTGGAAGCCTGTTGGACCTGTCACATCATCCATGCTCCTTTGAGTAGCACAATAATTCACTGAAAAGCTCACACTTACATATGAAAAGTATACATAAAGGTGCAAATTATTATGTAAAAATTGAAATGTTTATTATATGGTTGAACCATGTTTTATATCTTCTTAAAAATCATTTTATTGGTGTTGAAAATATATTTGAAAAACAAATAATTTGTATAAAGTTAAACCAGAAAACATTGCCTTACAAACAGAAAAATGAGGAAATTATTCTTGTGGGACAAAGAATACCAAGATAGAACTTTTCTTCCTGCCTCCCCCACCTGTTTCTTTAGGAGATGGTGAGGTGCTGGCCCAGGGTGTGTTGTCTTCAAATTGAACCCAGTTGCTGATGGCTGAGGCCAGGTCAAGTGAGGGCTGCTCGGGGCTCTCGGGAGGAGAGGCCACTTCAGAGATGAGACCCATCTTTTCAGAGGGTCCTTCAGAATGGAAGAGAGAGGCAAAAAAGATGTCATTTTGTGAGCTGGGGTTGTGGCTCAGTGACAGAGTGCTTGCCTAGCATATGTGAGGCACTAGGTTCGATCCTCGGCACCACATATAAATAAATAAAAAATAAAGGTACATCAACAACTAAAAAATATTTTTTAAAAAAGATGTCATTTTGTAAGACAGAGAGATGCTACATGCCTGGATTTGGAGACAAAGAGGGTGGTCACATGTCAAAAAATGTAGGCAGCCTCTGGAAGCTGTAAAGGGCCAAGTTATAGATTTGCCCTTAGAGCCTTCAGAAAGGAATGCAGTCTTGACAACACCCCAGGACACCCAGGACACAGAATTGTAAAATCATATAGTCTCATGTTGTTTAAGCTACTATGTTTGTGATACATTATTATAGCAGCAAGTAGAAACTAATATAGACTCAAAAGTTATCCAATCACCTTTGATGTTTCAGTACATGACACAACAATAAATAGCCAGGCTGCCAGAAAGGGAACTAACAACTGGCTTCTCTGAGTTTCTCAGTACAGCTTCTAGCCATTTAAATGCCACAAAATCAGTGCTTTACAAGTTACAACCATCTTCACTCCTGAAGATTGGGAATCCATTCAGTAGTCTGAGATATGAGAATCTCCATGTTCAACTAATCTCACTGGGGACTCTACAAGACATGGTTAGTGATCTACTCTTTGAGAGACATTCATTTGTATGCATAAGGAAATTACAATTTAGATACGTAAATAATTCCAATTCCTAATAGTTTTAAAAATACATGTATTCTTCTAAAGACAAGTCAACAGCCAAGGACAAGGGTGAAAGGCTGAAAATGCCCAGAACATGTAAATTCTTTTGTGTGTATGGAGCTGTAGCTCAGTGGTAGAACACCTGCCTTGCATATGTGGGGCACTGGGTTTGATCCTCAGCATCACATGAAAATAAATAAATAAAATAAAGATATTATGTCCATTACAACTGGGAAAATATTGGGAAAAAAAAAACACTATATAATTAAACTAGATGAGATCTCTGTCTACTTTCTCCTATGCGGGAGCAAATAAAATAGAATCCTGGCAACCCTAACTACTTCCCACAGAAAAGCATCCTACTGAGCACATACCAAGGCAGACCTTTTCTTCCTGCCTTCCCCACCTGTTTCTTTAGGAGATGGTGAGGTGCTGGCCCAGGGTGTGTCATCTTCAAATTGAACCCAGTTGCTGATGGCTGAGGCCAGGTCAAGTGAGGGCTGCTCGGGGCTCTCGGGAGGAGAGGCCACTTCAGAGATGAGACCCATCTTTTCAGAGGAATCATCCTGCTCTGAGTGGGAAAGGTCCTGGGAGGCTCCATCCACCACATGGTTCTCCCCAGAGGAAGTCTCAGACTGGTCTGAAGAAGATGATAGTACTGGGAGGTGTTCTTCAGTGCCCCCTGAAAGAGATACCAGATACTGCCATGTGAGGAAATACAGTCATCAGAACTGTCTTACAGAGGCAAACACTAAGGATGGGCAAAGGATGACCATGGGACTTACCATTATAGTGGGTGGGAAGATGAAACAGTCATTCTGATCCATCCCTATGCTAAATAACTGTTTCTCCAATAATTGTAAAAACTATATTAGCATGTCCCCAGTCAGTTTCTATATAGGTTAAGAAGCGGAGTCTTATTCACTATTTTTATCTCAGTATGTACTCCAGGGCTTGAGGATTACAAATTAAAATACTTAGAGAAGTCAAATAAGAAATATAACTTAAGTCGAATGGAACAAATGAAAGGCAACAGAAGCTTCTGGAGACTGTGTCTGAACAGTAGTACTTTTCTTCAGACCAAAAATATTTAAATACAAATTTCAAACTGTGTAGTCCAAGCTATGCATGTCTTCATGCAACAGGTGCAAACTCTGCACTAATGACTATGTGAATATAATATAGAGGCTCTTCCTGTAGCTTTGTATCACTTTATTGGTCCTGGAATGTGTAATACACTTAGAATGTTTGCGGTTTTTTTTTTTTAAATAAAAGAACCATATACTGCCTATGATGGTGGATATATTTACATATGTGCTAAAATTCATCAAATTTATGCCAAAACCCACCAATTTTACCACATGAATTTTGTTTTGTTTTGTTTTTGTAATGGAGATTGATCCCAGGTGTGTTTTACCACAGAGCTACATCCCCAGACCTTTTTGAAACTTTTAAATTTTAAGACAGGGTCTTACTAAGTTGCTTAGGGCCTTTTAACTTGCTGACTCTGGCCTCAAACCTGCAATCTTATGCCTCAGCATCTTGGGTAACTAGAATTACAGGTATGCACCACATACCCAGCTACTTACATGAAAATTTTTAAAAAGCATAGAATTAACATGAAAATCCTTTTTCATATCACTAGCCAAATAAATTGGCAACCTGCATATAACCAAAGTCTTTAGAGTAGAACTACCTAATAGTAATAAGAGATGAGCCATAGTAATAAAAGTGAGCCATTGAACCCAATGTCTTTTTCATGCAAAGCACATCTTTACCACTAAACGAAATCCCTAGACCAAGAAACTTTTTTGTGTGTGTGGTGGTGGTGGTGGGGTACCAGGAATTGAATTCAGAGGCACTCAACCACTGAGCCACATTCCCACCCCCTATTTTGTATTTTATTTAAAAATAGGGTCTCAATGAGTTGCTTAGCATCTTACTGTTGCTGAGGCTGGCTTTGAACTATTAATCCTCCTGCCTCAGCCTCCCAAGCCACTGGAATTACAGGCATGTGCCACCATGCCTGGCCCAAGAAACCATTTTTAATAATATGCATTTCAACCCAGTATATTGGAAATATATAATTTCAACATGTAATCAATATAAAAACTGTTGATGAGATATTTCACTTTTTTTAAAATTAGGTGTTCAAAATGCAAGTTAGGTACTTTTTACCTTCAGAACATTTCAATTCAGATTCACCATATTTCAAGGACTCAGTAGCCATATAGGTATCACCTTGGGTGGCACTGTAGACTCATATTTTCCAGGTGTTATAAATGAAGGTCGGATGATTTCAGCTGGCAATGGCAGCTGTGGTACAGGACCAACTGGCATGGCTCTATAAATATTCCTTGGATCCTGCCTTGGCCTTCATCCCTGAGCATTAGTTCCCTAAAAGACACTATAATCACCTTTATCGTGACCAGAGATGGCCATGCTGAGCTCTTTCTATGTGCCAGGCACTATTCTAAGCATTTTATGTATGTTAATTTGTTTGATTCTCATTCAACCTTCCCAAGTAGATACCACCATTACCCTCTTATGCAGATAATGAAACTGAACAGAGAGGTTAAATAAATAAATTTCCCAAGGGCATACCACTTATCTATGATGAAGCCAGGATTTGAACTCAAGCAATATGGCTCTGGAGCCAGTCACTTTTAAGAGCTTCACTTTAAAAATTCAGAAAACCCAAACTGCTGGTGGGAGTAAGCGCCAAAAAGGCTGATAGTGAAGTACTTTGTAAAGATAAAGTTTATGTTCCTTAAGAACCAATACCTTTGGTATTTCCAGGCTCTTTTCTAGGCCCTAAGGTTACTTAGATGCATCTCTAGACTTATAAATTTAAAAATTCACACATCTTGGGAAGGTGACTAAAGTAGACTTTCTTCGTTGTTAAGATCCTTTTCAAAGAATGACCAAGTAGAAGATATAACAAGCAGGCATGGTTCTTCACCAATCTTGTCACATTAGGAAATGAAAGCACTCCTTACCCTCAGAAGGGACAGGAAAAAGTGGCTCTTCATTGAAGGAGACCCACTCCGACTGATGCGTAGCAATTACGTGGTCCAAGGTCGTCATGCTAGGAAGGCAATGGTCATCTTCACACTGGTGGACCCTAGAATAATATCTGGGTGGAGGGGTATATGGCAGCACGGTCAACTTGGCCTACAGTCTGTAACAGGGGTCTTGCTGGGGGAAGTACTCAAAACATAGCCTTTCTTGCCTTTGATTAATCTGCCAAGCAGATATCTGTAAAACAAACAAACAAACAAAAAGCAAATGATAAAGGATAATCATCACATTTTACCAAATCCGAACAGGCCTAGGACTTTCAGCCCTGCCCATGAGAAATTCTGAGATAGTTTATAACTTGCCATATTTTTCTCTACTCCTGTCTTGCCTTTATTATGATGAAACATTTGCCATTAGCATCAAGATCTCTGGATAAACCTTCATATCAGACTTCTGATCATCTGACTGATCAAATTTTGGTAACTAGGGTCCCTAATTTCCACAATCTTTACATTTCAGAAATATTATCTATAATATAGTGCTATCATGGTAAAGCAAATATTAAAACTTTTCAAAGTGTTTTCACTTTATTTTACCAGATGGTAAAATAAAAGCATGTTCTTTTCTATTAAATCAATGCAGTTTCTTGCCTTAGGCAGGTAACTTTTTGCAAGCCTGACTTAAATCTTTGGCAGAAACCCAACAATCTCCAGATGGTACCTACAAGCATGGTTTACCAATCAAGAAAAATCGAAATGAAATTATCTCATTCATTTGGAGTAAGAGGATAGGGAATATTTGCTTTAGCGAAAAATATGAATTAAAGAAATACAGTTTCAAGCTAGGCCAATTTGAATTAGCACATAAATGTCAAGTCTTTATTTACATTGCAATCATGTTCTATGTATACAGAAGCACAGTTAACTGGCTTATAATTTTGTTTATGCTGTTAATGTCTTTTAACAACTTGAACCTAGCTCTCGATCCAATGATTAATTAATAAAATAGGAATTAATGCAAAATTAATGTGCTTCCACAAAAGAGCTACTATATTGAGCAAAATCAGTTCTTACTAACTGAACACTCACAATATTCAGATAGTTTCTAGAAAGACTTAACTCATAACCTTCCCACTGGCATACAAAAACAAGAAAAGCTGAGGAAATTTTACATTACTATCTTCAACAAATAACCTACACTGGGAAAAATCAAAATAGAAACATTTAATAGCTTTTTCCTTTTATGATTAAAACAGTTTTGTTTTATACATCCTAAAACAATTAATTTTCTATAAAATTTATAACTTTCAGAAACACATTTTCAGGCCATCCTTAATTTGATTTAATAGCCATTTCAGCTGAGTAGGACAGGTGATACTATAATTCTTTTACAGAAGAAGAAATCTGGTCAGAGAAATTAAGTTATTTATTCAACATTTTTAGTGTTCTCAAACCCTTATTTGATGTCCTAAGATTCCTAAGATGCTTTTTCTAAGTGGAAGAATTCCTCAGGAGAGTGATTAAGTAACTCTTTTTCTCCATAATAAAATACCACATAAAGAATGATCAAGTAGGAGTCACAATAAGCATCAAGCTAGGAGGGGATGGGCATAACCCTTTAATGCAGGTTGGTCTTTGGATGCCAACACTTGAACCTTTGGGTTATAAGCCACAAAAAAAAGTACTACAGAATGTATAGAGACTATCACCCACTAAAATACAAACACCAATAACAATGAATAGCCTGGGAAACTCCTTATGTGGAAATCTGCCAGAATACCCAAGGTATACAGAGGATGGAACACCCAGAAATCTCTATCCAAGTCCTTTCGTGAGATCCTTACCAGTCACAGGACGAGACATATTCAAACTGCCTTGGGTGTGCACATCTCGTAAACTAGATCTTACCAGAGAGCACTGCAGAGCCCACACTCAAAAGAGCTGATATCCATGAGCTTCTGCCTATAAAGGTTTTTTTTTTTTTGAGCCCTGTCAAACATTAGTGTCACTCAATGTGGTTATGGCTATAGGCCAAGACAAGACAGCAAATATGAAGAGTCAGATTCCTCTCCCCACAACAGCAGCAGCATGTAAACCATATCTCCCACCCCACCCTCTCTAAAAGAAAGCCACAAAACAAGCCCATGTGCTGACACATGCAGCATCATAACTCAGTGGGGAAAACATCCTGCTGATCCCGAGATGATGAACATAGCAAAATCCATGGATGAGTGAGGTGGGGGAGGGGATAGGGAGAAAGAAGTAAAAGGTAAAGGTACTGGGAAAATACCTAGGAATTTTAAAATCTGAGGGGTCTTAAAGGTCAATAGTGCAGCTTCTAAGCTTCACTGATGAGAAAACTGAGGTTCAAGGAAATTAGGTATAACCACAGAGATTGTGAGAACATGGGATAGGAAGAGAGCCTGTCTGGATTTGAGACCTGTATAGTCTTGAATTCATAAATCAACCTCTTTAAGCTTCAGTTCACCCCTATACAGTAAGAATAACAAAACTCACTTCATAATTCTAAATATTAAGTGAGATCATGTATATCAAGTACTTGCTACTGGATATAATAAGCCCTCTGTAACAATGACAATGATAATAACAGCATGTGTCCTTACAGAGGGCAGACTCTGCACCAAGCCCTATTCCAAACCCTTTGTAAATGTTAGCCATAACTATCACTGCTGTTGTTAACCAAGGCTGCATAACTCCTTAGTGGAAGTCTTAGGACTAGAATGCAGGTGTAAGGAAACCACCTCATTTCTGTCACTTACACATTTAATGATTTCCCTGTGCAGTTACTGTAAAAGCAGTTCCCCTAGATGTCAAGTGGAGTCAAGTGCTTAGTTATAGGGCCCAGAAGGCCAATTCTGAAACTTCCTCTTTATTGCCAAGATACATTCTGGTTGAGGAACATCACAGAAGGTATGAATGAAAAAGAGCCCCAAAGATCTATCTACCCTTACTTAACTTGTCACAGGTCAGACATGGGGCAGTTATAAATAATATGTAGTCACAAGAAGGACTTTTATTACAGGATCCCGCGCATAATCCCATGAAGTGGATTCTGGGCATTTACCATGGAATATTTAATAAACCCTAAGACATTAAACCTTGAGAAGGGCTATGCTTGCAGCTCAAAATCCACAGAGAAACCCAATAATTGTGAGGCTACATTCAGACTAGGATTAGTTTCTCAGTAAAAACCTTACCCCATTTTTAGAATGTGAATCATAATGGGAGGCTTAGAGTCACCACAAATGAATAGTGACTCAGAATCAGCAGCAATGCCATCGAAAAGACACTAGAAATTTCACTGAAGTTTTAAGCTTACCACTCCAAAGAGATACTTCTTTCTCAGTACTGCTTACCACTGAAAATTGGGAGGTGGACAATAAAATTTTCTGATAAGATTTAAGTCATCAAAGTAGATTTGTGTTATGTCAATCCTATAAAATACATTCATGACCCCTGTATATATGGACATGCACCAGATGCCCTTGGAGAATGGTGACCCTTGAGTAGCTCACAAGCCAGTTGGGAGACGAAGAAACACAATGGCAAACCCAAGTCTGGGAATAACTGCCTGCTGAGGGACACACTGCAAGTTCTATGACAGTTTAGCCATAGGGAATCTTTGAGGACTGGAATTGTAAGAGGCTGAGCAGGTTTCTTGGATTTGAAGGATGTCCTTAGTTTTAGACCACCAGAAAGGATGAGCAAGAATGTCTTTGGGAAAGAGGATCAGCATGAGACAAAGTTAAACATCATACCTCAGTAAGGATTGTTTCTGGGTCAGTATGATGGGAACAGAGGTACAGATTCAATGGTAAATGAGGAGATGCTCAAGGTTTACAAGTAGAAAGACTGACTCAAGAAGAATGAGTAGGGGACATTAACATTGCTGGGTAAGAGCCTGGAGATGAATGTTATCAGCTGGGAAGGTCCCTCTGGTGTGTTCCACAAAATCAGGGACTGATATTATCAGGAAGAGGTACTGGACACTCTGTTCTGGACTTGCTCTAAATTCTAAGGGTTCTAGGAAGAGCAATACACCTTTAGGTAGCTTATAGTCAACTGCAGGGAAATGTGACAGTGACATAAAATAATAACCCCTGCTTTCTGACCTTTTCAGATGGGTTATCCATCAAAGTGCAACAGCAGAGAGGAAGGGCATTCAGAGGCTCCTCAGGGCCTCAGCAGTAGATGGTCTTGAGCTGCACCTTAAACTGGAAAGGAGGGCTCTGAGTGAAAGCAGAGGGGCAACGTCATTTAGAATAAGGGCACAGGAAGGGCATGGCTACCCAACTGAGTTATGTCCTGTTTATCTGAAGAGTTAAAGTGGTATCATGCTTGTGGGACAAAGAGAGCTTAGAACAGTGACAGCTCTAGATTTCAAAGTGAGTTTGTTCTAGAAACTACCCTTTCCATTACCACTGCTGATGCCTGGGTGCAGCCCTCTTGGTCTCTCATCCAGTTACCAGTCTCTTACCTGTCTCCCTACCTTCAATATCATCCCACTATCCTGTTACCCACCTATTACGCTTGAGTGGTCTTCTTAAAACTTGAAAATGGCCATGCCATGGTCTACTTAAAAACTCCTTGATGGTTCCTCATAGGATAAAGTGATATGAGAAATAAACAAAGGCTCCTGATAGGAGAGGCATACCAGCTTTGTCTATGGATATACCCTTAGCATTGAACAGAGCACCTGGGACACGTTAGGGGCTAATAAATACTGCCCTTTGATGCAGGCACTCTGTGATTCTTCCCTATCTACATCTCTAATCTCCTGCCATTACCTCCCCATGTAAACCCTGCATTTTTGATAAACAATTATTTTTCTCCAAAGACTTTTATTTCATATACATTATCCTCTTCAACCATGTGTTCATATATTTATCAATTAAATATGCTATTAAGTGTTCTCTCCACTTTTATTTCATGAGCTCCGAATCACCTTCAAGTCTTAGCTCACTTGTTGTCTTGGGTTTAGTTCAACAAGCTTTGACACCAAGTAGAAATCACTGAATTAAATGAAAGAGAAAACAGATTCTTTTGCTGTGAAGACTTTATGGTGGACATGTTAGCTATTTTTTTTTGGCCACTCAAAATTAAAAAAAAAAAAAAGCCTTCCTTTTTTTTTAAGAGGAAAAAAATGCTCTCTTCCATCCCTCATGACAAATTATTCATTTCAACGGCTGTTAGACTCTTGAAGAAATACTAAATGGTGCAAAGGCCTTGCATGCATTCAAGAGCAGTGTGCAAGCAATGGACATTTGGTGCAAGCCCAGAGGCAGTCACGATCCAATTCAGTGATGATGGCACCAAGTGCAGCATCCTAATCAGACCTGGAGGTGTGACTCTGACTCTGTCCACTGTTGGAAAGATTCTTTGGTACCTATTTTTCAAGTCAAGTTTCACAGTCGTCCACTAATCCAATGAGCTCTCCGATTCCTTCAATAGATTCCTTTCCTTCTTATATTAGCCAAGGTGATTTCTGTTGTTTGGAACCAAGAACTGTGATATATAATGCCCTCAACTTGCACTAATTCCTCATTTGTTCTATATCCTGACAGTATCTTAACCTATACTCACATACTAAATTAAAACAAAACTGCTAATGTGATTAACATGTTAACTAGCCCGTGAGGAAAGAGACTGTACCTTTTTCTTGCTGTCTCCAACTCCTAGAACAGAGGGTATGGCATTTAGTAAATACTTGTTGAGTATCAATGATTGAATTAATTAATTAATTAACTTGTTTACCAAAAAGGCATCTCTGAGTCTTCTGAAATAGAAAATATTTTAGGAAGATTTATTCTTTTTTTTTAATACCTGTATTTTATTTATTGTCACATGGTGCCTGGGATTGAATCCAGTACCTCACACATGTTAGGCAAGCACTCTACCACTGAGACACAACCTTGGCCCCTGGGAAGATTTATTCAACACTAGGTATAAAATAGTTTGGGAGAGAATCTGGATATAGGGCAACATGTTTACTTCCCTTTTTTTAAATCTAAAATTATGCTATTCAATTCCAATTTAGTAGCCACTAAACACAGGGACTATTGGAATGTGGCTAGTCCAAACTAAGTTGTTCTTAAAGGTAAAATGCACATCAGATTCCAAGAAATATAAAAATGTGTAGAATGTCTAATAATTTTTGTGTTGATTACATGTCAAAATGATATATTGGATGTATTGAGTTATATAAAATACATTGTTAAAATTTCATTTAAAAGTAAAATGACTAAAAATTTTAAAATAAAATGTTTGTGGCTTATACTATATTTTGTTGGAAAGCATTGCTCTAGAGCAATCCATTCTTTATTTCATAGCTATTTTTGAAGCTATGTCTCACTAGACAGAATATTTCCCTCAGTGATTTATCTTTCAGTCTGAATATTTTCAATGAGGAGCTGGTTGTAATTCTCCATGCATATAATGTATCTTTTTTTCTCTAATTGCTCTCAAAATTTTTTCTTTAGCTTTTAGCAATAGACTATGGTGTATCTAGATGTGGCTTTCTTACAAATCATAAATCTGTGGAGTTTCTTGGATTATGTCAATTTTTTTCATTACATTTGACAAAAAGGGTCACTACTTCAAACAAGAGTTTCTTCCCCTTTTCCCATTTCTTCGGTAATATTTTTAAACTTTTCATTGAAGTACAGCAGACACTCAGAAAAAACTCCATCACTTATATTGATTTGGTCTCAAATTCACTGACTCTTCTGTCATTTCTTTTGTCCCATAAGTTCAACCTGTGAATTTTTCATCTTTTTTTTTTTTTTTGAATTTTTCATCTTACTCAACTTTTCCATTCCAGAATTTTCATTTAATTCTTTACAGTTTCTACTTCTCTGCTGAGATGCCCTGGAAATTCACTCTCTGTGACAATATTTTCCTTTAGTTCTTTTAACATATTTAAAATAGTTGCTCTAAAGGATTTTCTAAATCTAACAACTAAGCCATTTAGGATCAGTTTCTATTGAACATTTTCTTTCTTAACTATAGGTAATATTTTCCTATTTCTTTGTATACCTAATAATTGTTAATGATACACTGATGACATTCTGGATTTGATTTTTTTTTTTTTCTCTGCAAACTGTCTATTTTTGTTTTAGCATGTAATTTGACTACTGGCTTTTACCTTGAGCTTGTACAGGCTTGGTCTTTACTTTGTTGGATGAATTTGTTTCCTAGGCCCCTCTAATTGCTAGAAGATTCAACCTCCAAACTCAATCAGATCCTCTGCAGGATTTAATTCTAGGCTTTGTTACATGGGTTGAATACAAGTCTTACTCCAGAGCAATGGTTGACAAATTGCAGCTGCAGCCTAGGTCAGGCCCTCTACCTTTTTTATAAATAAAGTTATATTGGCACATTAACTTAAATATTATCTGTGGACATTTTTACTTTCCATGGCTGAGTATTTTTGACAAATATTGTATGGCTCACAGAGCCTAGAATAATTACTGAATAATTAATAATGATATTTATTATTATTATTACTACTGGATTTTTTATATTAAAAAAAGTTTATAAGCCCTGCTTGAGAGCATGGTCCTCAACCCTAAGACACAGACTTTCTGTATCTTGGCAGGATGCTCACGATGTTAATAAAGTGTAAGGTCTTTCTACTTTGGCTTTATGTACTCTGTCATCTTCTCAGTCTTGGAGCCGCCTCCTTTAGTAAGCTTTTTTTTTTTTTCTTGTTTGAAGTTCTTTTTTTTTTCCTTTAGTAAGCTTTATATGGTTTTAGTCTATAGATGTACACACTCCAGCACTGTCAAGGATTCTCCCAGTATACCCAGACACACTTCTGCTTCCCTCTCTCCTTCCCCATGCACCTCTCTTCTGTTTAGTACCCTGATATGATTAGAAACAGTTTGTTCCCCATGTGCTAGAAGCCTGGTCCCCAGAGTGGCAGTGCTGAGGTGGTGGTAGCTTTAGGGGGTGGAACCTAGTGGAAGGTAATAAGGTCCCAGGCTCCACCCTCATGAATGGATTAATACTATCTCATATGAGCAGGTTGTTATAAATTAAGGTTTCCACATGTCATTATCCCCTCTGGTCACAATGATTTCCTTTCCTCTTCTCTGCCATGTTTTAACACAGCCATGGACCTTTGCCAGGACACCAGTGCCATGCTTTTTAGAACCTCCAGCCACCAGATCATAAGCCAAAAAAACTCTTCTTTATACATTACCTAGCATCAGGCCTTTTGTTAGAGCAACACCAGAGAAAGACACTATTCTGCAGATTCCAGCTGTTTCAATGGCCCCAGACCTGAATCTCTATTTCCTTAGCTCAACAGGACTGCTATACTCAGTTTAGACTCCAGCTAATTACACTATAGTCAGAAAACTCTCCCCTGGAAGAGAGCCAAGGTAATGGTTGGTGGGGCTCACTTCATAAGTTTTCCTTCCCTTAGGATGTAAATCTTGTACCGCCTGTTGACGAATGCCTGAAAATAGCTGCCTCATACATGTGGACATTTTGTGGTTATTTACTGCAGAAGGGCCAGTTTATTGCCAGTTAGAGCCAGAATTGGAAGTCCCCCCCAAAAAAAACAATAATTCCTGACTTCTGTTCAATTTTTTAAAGTGACTAGTCCTGATAACCTAAATAAAGGTAATTTTATATTAATGTACTAGAAATTAACTAACATTTTCCCAAACTTTTATAAATCACGAGAATAATAGGAGAGTTTTATATAGCCATGTGGATTAACTCTGTCCCTCCAGAGTTGGGACAATGTTTTACTTTATTAGGTTAGCTACACTATGAAATACAAAATATGCTTGCTTGGCTAGTGATCCAAAAGAAGTCGTATAAATCTCTGGCCATCTTCCCCTTTCCCTATTTTTACATATGTAATTAACTAGATAGCTTCTTTGAAAATCTTGGTATTGACTTGTTGGATTTGAGGCTACTGGCAAACACTACCCAATTAAGAAACATTTTAAACTGCATCTTGGTACCAATTCTAAACCCCCAAGTCAGGCCTCAATTTTTTCCTTGTCAAGAACAAACATCTAAAGGTCCAAAGGTAAACCAGGAAGGAAGGAAAAATAAGACCACATGGATTCTGTGTATTTTTAGACTTTTCTTCTAAAGCTAGATATTCTATTAACTCATTGAGCATCTACTGTGTACCAGAATTATGAGTAGTACAATACAAAATGATATTAGGCATGGTTTTATACTTGGAGATCTCTGTCATAGTGGGTTACAAAAACCACAAAAGTTTAATCAGGAAGCTAAAGTAACCATACTGCTCGCTTCATAAGTTCTTAGAGTAAACAGAAGGCTAGAAGGCCCCATGACCCTATGAGAAAGACCTGAATCAGATTAAGGATATTCCTTTATGATATAATATTTTTCATTAATAAAACATAAACAAAGTTCCTTGGAGAACAAACACACACACACACACAATTTTCATTGACAGGCACCTTAATGCTCTTAAAAGAAATATAATAGAGTTTGCTGACACTGGTTGTTTACTTTTCATACTTCAACCTTTTTTTCCTTTCATTCTTTCATTTAAATCTTTCATTCTTGAGGGGAGAAAAGGAGATTGACCGCTCTCCTTCCAATTTTCAACAGAAATTGAAGGAAAAAAATGAATATCTCAGCTTCAAATTAAAGACATCTGAGGAAGAACTCCAAATGGAACAAATGGCACGCATCAACTGTAGGGAATAACTACACGTGAGTCTATGAAATAAATCCCCACTTATTTTCTCAATCATATATATCATAGTCCCCTACCCACAGGTGTCTTTTCTATTTCTAAATTCATATTGTGTGTGTTCATGAATGTGTTCACATATACATAACACCTACATAAATAAGTGCATGTGCATCCCAATGTTATAGTTACAAAATACACTATTGTGTAATTTTTCTTCAAATAACCAACCTTTATGGCTGTGCTATCCAACAGTTCCACTGCCCCACATTCCAAGGCCCAGTTAAAAGTCACACTTCACTTGAAAAACAGGTTACGCATAGCCTCTGATCTTTGATGCATTCCTGAGGAAGTGACCTTGAATGACATCCCCAGGCACCTGAACAGTGTGTCACATCAGTGAATGACCCTGATAAGAGGTCAGACTTTAAAATGTGCAGAACACTTTTAGTCTCTTGAACTCTTAAGAAAGTACTGGCTTACTCCATCTTGGCAAATTCCTCTTAGCTTACCTCAGTTTCATATTTTTGTAATAAGGATACTAGATTTCATCTGTATGAAGATAACGAGTTGATGTGGATTTCTTCTCATCTATATTTTAGAGCCATGAGTTTATCACTGTGGATGTTCTAATATTATTAGACTGTCAGTTTCCTATGAGTCTACAGGGTTCTATTGGTAATTGGTAGCCATATTTCCTGCACATAACTGTGTAGCTTTACAAGAAACTTAGCAAAGTGTGTGTGTGTGTGTGTGTGTGTGTGTGTGTGTACATACATACATACATATATTTTTGGTTGTTTGTTTAAGCTATTGCAATTAGATACAACTCTAATGGAAAAAAATGGGAGAGATAAATCATGGCAAGCAGATTCTAAGATGATCCATGATCTTCACATCTTGGTATTACTCCTATGAATATGTATGACAAAAACGACTCTACAGATGCAATTAAGGTTATCACTCAGTTGACTTAAGAAGGGGGATTATCCAGGTGAAGTCCCAGACCACTCTGTATCTGGCCACTTGGAAAGAAAAGTATTTGAAATGGGGCTTTTCTCCATGTGATGTCTTTAATCCCAGAGTTGAAAAAAATACAAGTGCTGCCAAAAAACTCAGTGAATAGGAGAAAATACCCTTGGCAATAACTGTGCCACTGGGAGATGGGCAGGTGCCAGGCATGTTACAACAAGAGCAGGAATTTCCTAAAACTACAGGCAATTTTTAAATTCTGGTAATTATTAAATGACATAATGTGGGTAGGAATGCTTAGCAGAATGCAGCACATTATTAAAAACAAAGGACTGCACATTGTTGTCTATCAAGTGGCAGAATGTTGAAAGAGGCTTTGTCCCTAAAAACAAAGTCAAGTGCTTTGGAGCCCTCCTTCTTTGTGGCTATGAGGTGGGCAGAGGCACAAGGAAGGGAAATCTTGTTGACAATGATGCCCATGACCTGTCTCCCACCATCCCCACCCTGGATCCAAGCACTATTCATATGCAGGCTCACTTTTGCAATCTCATAAAATGGTATATGTTATCTCTTTTGTTCCTCTCACCAACTTTAGGAGGTAGGTCATCAACATCTAGCTGATTGGCTCCTCTGCGGTGATGCT
Source organism: Spermophilus citellus (assembly GCF_964194105.1). Classification (NCBI taxonomy): domain Eukaryota; kingdom Metazoa; phylum Chordata; class Mammalia; order Rodentia; family Sciuridae; genus Spermophilus; species Spermophilus citellus. Next base: position 205,672,438 of record NC_138185.1, read on the forward strand.
CATTGGGCTGTTTCCCTGCCCTTTCAGACCATGGAGCTGCTCACTGGGGGACTTTTTTTGGCTCCACCCATACGACCCAGCCAATCGGCCTCAAGTGCAGGAGGATGGTGGGAGGTGGAGAGGCTGGTGGTTGTGAGAGAGGCTTGTGGGAAGCCGGTGGTGGCAGTTGGGCTCTGAGGGTTTTTCCTGAGGAGCTGTTTTGTTTAGCCTGTGTGGTTCTAAAAATAAAGTTCGTTTCTTTTGACAAGTGGCTCCTGAATTGTGCCCAGCCAGACTGCGGCATTTGGTGGCCCATACAGGGATTGAACCCGCGACCTTGGCATTATCAGCACCATTTAAAGCATGGTGAATTATTTTTAATATTGTTAATAATATCATCATTTTAGAGATGACAAGCTGAGGTCAGAGATGTTAAAAAACTTGCTGTGAACTTTCAAGTTCATAAAGTAGTAAATGATAGTTCTGGGATTCCAACCGAAATCTTCCTGACTTCTAAGGCTATTCACAGACAATTCTTGAACTCATTCATTCATCTAATACAGATTAGGAGCCTCCAATGTACCAAGCTCTAACCCTATACTAGATGTTAGGGATCCAGAAATAAATATAGACTCCAGGAAGGCTGATTAGCCAATAGCCTTACACCATGAAGGATTTCAAATATCACACTAGAAGGACTGAAAAAAGATGTGACTCCTACAACCTTAACTCATGTCATAATACCAGACCACTCTGCATAGAGTTCAATGTTTATCTCTTGTAACTCTTCTAGTTACCTTGTGTCTAACAAAATTACACTACATTGTGGGTTTTGTATGTGTGAATATACATTAAAGGTTCAATTTGGTTAAGTGGAAACATACCAAAACAGATCATATTTTTCTAATCTTGTCTTGAAACTTCAGTTTTTATAATATGCTGCAAATCTCAGAAAAAGCAATGAACATCGGGCTCTCTCCACCACCTCTGAGAGGCAGTTTATTTCAGAGGATGACCAAAGGTCTCAGGTCTGAGGTGTGGGGAGCTCATGGGGGCCTCATGGAAGAGTTTGCATCAAACTGGATCTTAGGAGGACACATAGCACATTGATTCAGAGCACAAGCTCTTCAGGCATACGGGCTAAGTCCTCTGGCTGTTAACTGTAACCATGGGTATCACTCAGTTGACCTTAAGAAGGGGGATATCCAGATGAGGTCCCAGACCACTCTATATCTGGTCCATGGAAACAGAAGCATTTGAAAGGGAGCTTTTCTCCACGAGATGCCTTGAATCCCAGAGTTGAGAATAAATAAATAAAAGTGCTGCCAAAGAACTCAGTAAATATAGGAGAAAATATTCTTGGTGATAATTCTTTAGTTCTCTAAGCCTGAGTTTTATATATTAGTATCTACCTCAGAGATTCCTGTAGGATAAAAAAAGATGCTACAATGTAAGGCTTTGGAATAGTGAATAACAAGTGCTAAATTGATAGTAGACATTACCCATTGCTATTTCTACTAGAAAAGGATGAGTAGGAGTTAGCTTGGTAAAGAAAGAGTAAGAACTTGATGATTTCATTCCTGTGGTAATGGCATTCAGGAAGTGAAAGTGGAAGGAAAGGGGAGACCTTAGAAATTTGGGTGAAAAAGGAAGTAGTTGTGAGAGACAGTAATGAGACAGGACACAGCTAGGCCAGCCCGACGCAAGGCACTGTTGGCCTGGAAATGAGCTGGGAGAGAAGGTTGGGAGGCAGTCCTACCACAGTGGGCGATATTGAGGCCCCATTCTCAGGGACATCTCTGTGAGCAGTGCCATTGGGTAGGTACAACACAGCCTGTGCAGCTGAAGGGACAGCCTGCCTACATGGCTTTTCCCAGGCCCTGAACAGCAGGCATTGCTGTTGTGCTCAAAGTGTCTCATTGCTAGTATGCCCAAACCACCCATTTCAGTCAACAATGGACAGTAGTGTGACCAGAGGCATCACCAACTTCTTTGGGATATATGGAAATCATGTCCAAAGAAGTCCATTTGTGACATGAGAGTGTGAAATTATCTTTATTTATCATACAGCTGCAAGATCACAGACCTTCATTTTAGAATAACAAGGGTTAGAGGAAAATAGCTCCAGGCCACAAATCCCAAGTGTGGTGACTTATTCTCCAGTGAAGTTATCTCAACATGGATTGTCTAGAAAAACACAGAGCTTTATTCCTCCAGGTAGATGACAGAGAGAAAAACGATTTCTCCATCCTTCCTGCTTCTGTAGATATGAAACTTTCCTCCTGGGTAGATCCACCTCCCCTGCATGCTTTTCCTGCCACTCAGGCCTCCAGCATCGCAGATGCCCTCACCAACGCTCCATCCTTCATTGCACAACTCCAGGTGGCGCCATTCAGACAGATCCAATGTGAACTGCACTCCCTTACCTAAACTCAGCCCTGGAGATGTATAAGCCAGCAGCCCTGCACATCACATCCACATGTTGGAAAAAGCAGGAAAATGATGAATGTGCAGAGAACACTTTGGGCACAAGATGAAAATACACAAAATGCTTATATCTATAGGAATCCTTGGGTTATTCTATATTCAACAGAACAAAAGGAACAACAATGATAAGAAATTGCAATTAAGCTTGAGTGATTAGAAGAACATAGTGCCATTAGCAGCTGAATTGAGGGCAGAGAATGTCCCAGTACATATTCTAAAGAAATTAGGAGTGGCCCCATAAAGACAATTAAATGGAAGTGAAGAGGGAAATGAGTTTTATCTGGGACTCGTTGAGATTCAAGGTTTGTGAAACAAAAAAAGCAGTTAGAAAAAGTGTAGATTTGGCACCCACAGAAAAATTAGGGGTAAAAAGTTAAGATTTTTAAAGTCATCCATGAAAGATGGTATTTGAAACCAAGGGAATAAATAAGTTATCATTGTGGGAAGTAAAAAGATAGACAAAGAAGCTGACTCATTCTCGGAGCATGCCTATACATGGAAGGGGACTTGGAAAAAAGGAGAGCCTCAAGTGACAGCCAGACAGTGAGAGAAATAGAAAAACCAGAGGCTTCCAAAGTCATGGAGGCAGAGAGAGGTTTTCAGAAGGTAGGTTTCTCTAGTATATACTGCTGAGAGACATAAAGGGGCTCAGAGGGTCATTAGTGACTCTAGAGTCACAGGAGTGTTGGCTCCATGAGGGATGGGACATGCCCTTCCTAGTCATGTTTCCAATGCTCAGCACTGGTGACACAGAGAAGAGCAACAAGCATTGCTGGAATAAAGTTGAACAGCTGACCTGGAAGCTTGATTGCAATGAGTTAATAATAAACCACGATTATAGTTTAAAGTTTAGTGACTCAATACAACTTTGTAAAAGAAAGTTAAAAAAAAAAACTACCAGTGTACACTCCGTTAACCTCATTACATGATTCTACAGAGGAAGCACTTTTCTACTTTCAGATAACTGAAACTCGAGGCCAGGGACAAGAGGCTATTCCTCAAATCTTCTAGGTCATACTTCTCTGAATGCAGCCATAGCAAAACTGTAAAACTTTCTGCTTTAGTTTCTATAAATTTATTAGGTTGACATAAACTTGCTTACAAAGGTCTTGAAAATATCTAGAAGATGGAAAATACTTAAAATACTTAAAAGGCAAACGCTGTTTCCATGGAAACTTTTTTAAAATTATGCTTTACCACCTGTTTTGGCAAGATTAAAAGTGGGCCTATGAATTTCATTACCTAGAAAAAGTTTCCAGATCAAGAAAATATTTTTTTATATCCCAATATAAAACCTCTAAGGTCTACAAAATAATCACCCTAAATCTATTTTCTATACAGACAGGGATTAACACATCATTCACAAACTGTACTTTAAAAAGAGGATACTAATAACTAAAACTAATATCTTTTGAGTGCTGAGGGATTTACATGCATTATCTAATCTTCACAACAGCTCAATGAGATAAAACACTCATGCATTTCATAACAGCTCCATGAGATAAAATGCTAATTAATGTTCAAATTACATGTGAGGTAACTGAGGTTTAGATGGGCCAATTTTCTCAAACTCACACAAAGACTAAGCAGAAGAGCTAAGATTTATAGAATAATATCATAGATCTCATAATGATCCATTTTCATGGTTGTATGATATTCTATTGGATCGCTCCCATTTAAAATTAAATAAATTTGACTTATTTAAAATTAGACTTTTTAAAATAGGAAATCATGGAATAGGTAGCCAATCTGCAAAGGGAGCAGTTCACAGGTTCCTAAAGATCTTTTAATACTAATGGACCCACCTGCCCAATTCACCTAAATGAGGGTGGCCAATGCCACTCACTGCTGCAAAAATAAGGAATGACAGGAGACGAATGAGTAAAATCCGACTCCCATCTAAGTCCCACTGGATTCAAGCACTAGAGACTTCCTAATTAATGGTGTCCCTTCCTCTTCTTCTACCTTCACTAGTCTGTTTTTCCAGGAAAATGGTGGTGGGATGAATATGTCTTAGACCAGATTCCTTAGAAAACAGCTTAAGGCCATGCTTCTAATGCCAGTACCTTACAGCAATTCCAGGGAAGCCAGAGTGAGGGGAAAAGAGTAACAAAGCACGGAAAGCAAATACAAGATGGAGTGGGACTAGCTGGCCACGGCTTCACATAAAATATAGCTTGTTGCCTGGTCATCTAAGAAAGGCTATTAGGGACTCTGTATCTCAAAACCTTCCATTGGTGCTAGGAGAGGAAATGTATTTGGCAGCTCCCATCTGTTTTTGTTCCCCTTTGGTCAGAGTTCACCAAATAGTGACCCAACTTCCCCAATGTTGGGGTACATCTTCTGGCTCCTGCTGGATTAGACAGGGAGGACAGATTCCACACCTTTCAGTGTGTTGCTTCATCTGAACCCAGAAATGGTAGGAGGTCCCTTAGCAGTAGTCTCAGGTGGCTGAATGGTTCAGACCAGCAAAGTTGGTCACCATGTCAATACAGAGTTGGTGGGGCTAAGAGGGTTGGAGATAGGGTGCCTAAGGGTCAGCCAATATAGGAGGCTTATATATGGATAGAAATCCATAAAGGCATGCAATCTCACATGCACAAGAAATAGAAGAGATGACCTAATAGGTCTTGCTGGACTTGCCATTATTTGTGCTCACAGAGTTTCTACAGGTTATTAGAATTCTGACTGTGACAGAATATCACCCATTCATTTCTTCATTCATTGAATAAGCATTTGTTTAATATCTTCTGCTGTAGATATTATCTAGTGAAATTCTAGGGATAGAGGAGTCTAAGACCCAGCATTTCAAACTGGCAGTATGGTGTCCATAAGAACAAACATAATAATACAATATGGTCAATTAAAAGGTGTGATTTTGGGGCTGGGGCTGTAGCTCAGTGGTAAAGTGCTTGCCTAGAAAGTGTGAGGCACTGGGTTCGATCCTCAGTACCACATAAAAATAAATAAAGATATTGTATGTTCATCTACAACTAAACAGATTTTTTTAAAAAAAGGTGTCATTTTACTAAGCCATATTTAAACAGTCATGATAACAGGCAAAATCACTGTTTCCTATGCAAATGTATATAACAGATATTCCCGATCCTTAGGTCCATCTCCAGACCTTCTGCCTAATCTATATTAAAACATCAGGGATGAAATACCATGTCTGTAGATAAGAGTAAGACATGGTATGAAGGGAAGCTGAGGCTCAGAAAGGAGGCTGGAGTTCACAGAAGCCCTAAGATTCAGCCTTAATGTTAGGAATAGATGATACAGAGATGGCCTAAGGTATCTGTTTTGTACATGTCTTAGAAATCTGAAGTGTAATAGTTTCTTATAAGGCCCCCACTCAAAACAGCGGCATTAAAATTTAATAGGCTCACACTGAGCCTAAGAGACAAATGAAAGCATGTCATTTTTCTGAACCACAAGTAATTCAGTGTGATGAAGCAATGAGCCAGAAGAAGAGCTATCAGGCAAGAGGCAGAAAAGACCAGAAGGAGACAGGTCAAGCAAAGCCTTGTAGGCTGGGCTAAGAAAGTTGTTTCATCACAGAGGCAAGGAGTCCAACTAAACAACTGAGCTGGCAATAGAGATCAACTAAACATGATTTGCTTTACATTTAGAGATCATTCTGGAAGCAATGAGGAAGATGAATTAGAAGGTAGGAAAATGAGCTTGTAATTATAGTCATTAGGCACTGCAAGATGAGGGATAGAGAAATGTTTTTACAGCTATTTAGGATGTAAGATCAACAAGATATGAGGATAAAGTCTCTTTGGGGCTCATTCAGATTGAAGAAGTAATTACATGGTAGGTGAATAAATAAGACCCTTGGAAAACTGGATCAATTTTGTACTATTCATCATGACAAGAACTTAGAAGGAAGAACAATTCAAGAGTGGTAGTGATGGGATGAGTTCAGTGTTAAATCCAGAGCATTTGATGGGCCTATACAACAATCATTGAGGTGTCTGTTAAATAGGCAGGTCTAGAGCTCAGAAGAAAGATGAGCATTGCTAATTCAATGTAAGAGGTCACAGAAAAAAGGGAGTTTCAATTAAGTCACCTAGAGAATAATATGAGTAAAATAAAAATCAAGGTTGGAACCTTAGGGAAGGCTAATATTTGTGTATCAGGCACAAGATAAGCAACTACTTGGGAATTCTCTTATCACCTTTTTTGAGGCCTGGGTCAAATTCAACTTCAACATTGTGGTGAAAAAACACGGTTCTCTTACAACTCAGAGGAAGACCAAGTAAAAGAGATATCTGTGTTCACTCCAGCTGGTTGAGCTTTAGGTAATACTGAATTAAGGGAGTACAAGAACAATACTGAATTAAGAGAGGGGTAAGCAGGAGGCATGAGGATCACAGGGGTTGGAGATTTCTGTGTCTCCGCCTTTCCAGCATTTGAAAAAGTGCACCTCCTTTACCTTCTATAGGACAGGTTTCTATGGGTGTGCCAAGGTGCTTCACACACCTGCACTGCTACTTCTACTACATGCATGTGTCCCTCACGAGGAACAGTGATCTAGTTAGGACCAAGACTAAGTTAAATAATGCAAACTTGAAGGCCTCTCCCTGGAACTGATTCTTTTCCTCCTTTCCTTCCTTTCTACCCTCCTTCCTTCCTTCCTTTCTTTTTTTTTTTTTAATTATAGCTTGCTGCATCTCTTTTGAGTTTTAATTTAAGCCACAGACTCCTTTTTAAAGTATTTTTTTAGTTGTAGATGGACAAATATCTTCATTTTATTTATTTATCTTATGTGGTGCTGAGGATTGAACCCAGTGCCTCACACATGAGAGGGAGTGATGTACCACTGAGCCACAACCCCAGCCCAGCCACAGATTCTTGTGTCTGGAAAAGTGATATACATGTAACATCATTTGCAATTTAAGGTGCTTCACAAAGTCCATACAAAAACCCCCTAGGGATCTATGGACTCCCTGTTAAAAGCTCCCACCGCAGAACAATTTATCTGCTCAACTCACTTTCAGACTTTTCAAAACCAAAAGCATTCGAGAGGAGAATAGAAGGAAGCCAGGCACTGTGGCTTCTACTGACCCTGAACTGATAATTCCTTATTTCCGTTTTCATTAATGTGGAGGATATCGCCTTTCCTTTTCTGAGAATCCTTCCCCTCCCTCCTCCCTCTTCCCCCAACAAACCAGACACACAGTCATAGAACCAAAACAACCCATCCAAACACTAAAGCTCAGGCTGCAGCAGTTGGCCTTCTGGGCTGCAGCTGTGCATGGGCTGGGCTGACTGCAACGTTATCCTCATGAACCAACCCTCTCACAAACAAGACACATCCCAAGTTCTTGTCTGCTGACTGAAGGCAGGGGCACGTGGGTGTCTCCAACTGCCAAGGACAGACGCGATGAACTGGGACACACTGGGTGGGCTTGGCACAACGTGAGAGCTGAATAAGTATCTGTTGACTGAGGGCTGGCTCCAGAAGAGCAGGGCCTGGGTTTTGATATATGAAATGCACTATTAATATTCCATCCTTTTTAAAATAAATTGTAAATTAGAGAGTAGATATGTTAAGAAATGTCCCAATTGAGACAAAGAGCTCTCACATTATGAAATGTGAGCAAATGGGCACCTTTAAATGGTGACGACTCACCCATCCCACATAGTTTTTTTTCCTTTTTCCTATTCATTTTTCTAATTTCTATATAGTTTTCTTATAAAAAGAATACATTTTCACTAAAGAAAATCTGGGAAACATAGAAAAGCACAACCACTGGTATACTTCTAAAATTATATAATTTGTAAAAATTCCATTTCTGTGCACTTCAACTTCCCAGGGACACTTCCATTGTTTAAGATAAGGTGTTCCTGGTGGGGGCAGGAGAGGCTGTCACCACAGACAAATGGGGCAGGATCCAATGACCTTGTGACTCCCTAAGCTTGTACCTTAGTGGCAAAGAATTATTTATTCTATTGTTCTTTCCAAGTTGATGGAAATTTCCCTATTGATGCCTATTCTTTTACTTCCTCAACCTGAAAGACCAGAAAGAAAAACTTAATCACTACAAGGTTTTTCCTATTAATTTTTTTTCCTACTTTGATGTTTCTAATGTTTTCTTCTTTCAGTCCTCACATCACCCATGCCATCTGGAAAAAGTCTCTCTGAAACTCTGTTAGGATTTAGAAACAAACCACACCATTACATGTATTTGGTTCTGCCACCACTAATAGTAGTTTTTCTTTTGGTGGCCATCTCACTGACAGTAACTCTTGCAAAACAGAAAAGCCACAAATTCAAAGTATATCAACTATAAGTGCAAACACAGCAGACACAACAATTAGGGAATAGAGAGACAAGACTTCAGAATGTGATTCTCCCTATCCCTGAATTCTTATTTACATATTAGAGAAGGAAACTTTCTAAAAAATAGAATCCAAATAATATTATTCTGAAACAAAGTGGTTTAAATGCATTTTCCAATCAACCACAAAACTCGAATCTAAAATTGTAGGGAAAATCAGCTAGTGTATTAATTAGAAGAAAGTAACTAATTTCTTACATGGCTCATGGTGGCAAAGAGCAGGCATGAAGTTAATGGATATAATATTAAAACACTGTCATTACCAGGGATATCCCTTTCCTACCCATGTTTTGGCTTTCAGATCTCTGAATGCTCCTGCAGCTGTGATTCATGTAGTAACTTCCACAAAAATGGGCCACAGTTGATCTTTGGATGTAGTGTTTCAAATATGAAGGAAACCTAAGTGCCTGACTTGTGTGCAGAACTTATTGCAGTATCTCCCTGACCTCCCCTTTTTATTTGAATAAATAGAAGAAAAATTGGTAGCAGTATGAGTTAAATTAAAATATGGTTTTCATCTCCAGGAAAATTCAAAGGGCTTTAAAAATGTGTAAGTTGTCACTGTTCCTCAATTCCAACATGTTGAGAGAATTTTCTAATGAATAAAGGAAGAACAGATTCATCACTTTAATATAGCACTTAGGGAGCCCTCAGACCTGTGCACTAAGTTTTTTAATACCAGTTCCCATCTCACAGGTAAGGAAACTGAGTCTTGAAGGCTAAGTAACCTGCCCAAAGGTACAAAGCTAATAAGACATCAAATGGTAGCTACTCTTATTATATTAACTTTAAAGTCCATGTATTTAACCACAGCATTATAGGGTTCAAAAGATAACTATACTAAGAAAATGCCAACATCCCAAAGGGCCACATTGCATTTTATCCTGGCAAAGTGAAAGAAAGGGCAACTAGAGAACTAAAGCCAGCTTGACTTTTCCACTGGAGCTCAAATGCCACTCCTCAATCAACTATTTTCATTCCTTCGCAGCTAGAGGTCCTATCTGTAAGCCTGAGTCCACCCCAAAGATGAATTCTTGCCTTGAATTCTTACCTGACTCTGCCTGATGCCCATCTTCATGTAAATGTCTAAGAAGCCTGTCAAACTTAACATATCCAATATTGACCAACTACTCTCTCTCCCAAAATGACTGCAGCAAAAGCCTTCCCTATCCAAGATGATGACAGCTCTATCTTTCCAGTACTCCTAGCCCAAAACATCAAGTAAACCACTCTTGCCTTCTCTCTCCCTTCTTGCAGGGTTTCTCCCAGGTTTATTTTACAAAAAGGCAATTTACAATCATATGTCTGATATGATTCTTTAAAACGACTAATTGCCCTGGTACACATGGATTTCACTTGCACATGATTCATCATGAATACCCCTATAAAGGCACTCACGTGGCTGCATCTATTATGGTGTTGTCTGACCTACACACTGTGATATTCACTTATCACTTCATTTTCATGTATTATTTGATATACACCTATGTAACACTCCCTAGCTGCCAGATGCTTATGTCAAAGTCCTTTACAACTCATTTAGTTAAATAACTCCTGTAGTCTTTATAATAAGTCTATGTAAGGGGCTGGGGATGTGGCTCAAGCGATAGCGCGCTCGCCTGGCATGCGTGCGGCCCGGGTTCGATCCTCAGCACCACATACCAACAAAGATGTTGTGTCCACCGAGAACTAAAAAATAAATATTAAAAATTCTCTCTCTCTCTCTCTCTCTCTCCTCTCTCACTCTCTCTTTAAAAAAAATAAGTCTATGTAACAGGTTCTATTATTTCTTTTATAGAGAGAAAAAACTGAGAGGGAGGTTAAATAACTTACCCAAAATTTCATCATTCAAACTTGGACAGCTGATTCCCAAGTCTATTCTCTTAACCACTTCACCATGCTCTACCCATGAGACACACATTTTTTCCCTATTTTTTCCCCTGTAAGTAGAGATATATATGCATAAATGAACCTACACTTTTATCTACTTTTTTTTATGGCTAGGACCCATCCCTGTAAAGTGACTGGTCTTTTTTCATAGGTAAAAGATAACCAAATTACAGGGGACCAAAATCCCTGCTCCTGGGCTGGGGCTATAGCTCAGTGGCAGAGCACTTGCCTAGCATGTGTGAGGTACTGGGTTTAATCCTTAGCACCACATGAGCAAATAAAATAAAGTCATTCTGTCCATCTACAACTACAAAGTATTAAAAAAATCCCTGCTCCCATGAGCATTGTGCTGTGATCCAGACAGAGCATATATGATACATGACAGCAAATAATTCTGACTCTTCAGAACTGTATCCCCAAGGCCTGCTCAGGGATCAACCAGCAGCAGAGTATGTGAGCTCCAGGATCCCTGATTCTGACGGATGGCACAGCTGGAGAAGTCAGCAAATACAGAGCCTGGCTGTTGTAGACAACACCACTGCCCAAGCTAGTTAGGTTGGTGAGTGACTGAGAGTCATAATGCATTTACTCAAATAGATCACTGCTCTCTCATCTCTCTTTTTAAAGGTTGCTCTATGACAAAAATGATAAAGGAAGAGGAAATAAGAGAAAGAAGTGTGCTTCTACTAACCTACTGATAGCGTGAACCAACAGCCCCAAAATAAGGGCAGTTTCCCTCCAACAGAATCTCCAAGGGTGTGGACAGAGTGGACAGGTAGCCCCCATTAACTTTCTTTTTTTTTGATACTGGGGATTGAACTCAGGGGCACAACCACTGAGCCACATCCCCAGCCCTATTTTTGTATTTTATTTAGAGAAGGATCTCACAGAGTTGCTTAGCATCATGCTGTTGCTGAGGCTCGCTTTGAACTCTCAATCCTCCTGCCTTGGCCTCCAGAGCCACTGGGAATATTAATTATTTTAATATTCTTTTAGTTGTAGATGGACACAATACCTTTATATTATTTATTTATTTTAAATATTTTTTTAGCTACACATGGACACAATATCTTTATTTTGTTTATTCATTTTTATGTGGTGCTGAGGATCAAACTCAGTACCTCACATGTGCAAGGCAAGGACTCTGCCACTGAGCCACAACCCCAGCCCCATATTTATTTATTTTTTATGTGGTGCTGAGGATCAAACCCTGTGCCTCACACATGCTAGACGAGTACTCTACCACTAAGCCACAACCCAAGCCCCACCATTACCTCTTTAGAGCACTTCTCCTTTTGTTTCCAAATTCTATAGTGACCAAGATCACACCTAAGAGATTAACAGAGGTAGATTCAAAGCACAGCATCTCTGATAAATTACTTAATCTCAGATATAGTCTCATCTGCAAAATGAGATACCACCATTCCTGACCTTAGTGAACTGAGGTGCAAAAAACATGAGATGATGTGGCAGAGGACCTAACCACTTAGTAATACTCAATGAATGAAGCAACTGATAGTGATTTTGATAACTGTTTCCCACACCCTTCAAGTGCTCAAAGTTAGAAGTGGAGAGAAATGGAAAACAAAGAATGAAATTTAACATTTAAGCAATATATATGCTAATAAATTCACTGTCTATGGATCACCACAGCCTTATCTACTTAATCACAATATTATGATTCTTCTCTTTTAAAATACTTAATGTCATTTCATCCAGGTGATGTGTGTACACAGACCCACAGCACTAAAACCATACCTTGTTTTAGTGAGCACCAGAATTGAGTCTGAAAGAGAAAGTGTAATGATCTTTCAATTTAAAATTAATGAGAACTTTTGGGGTTATAGTTTTTCCATGGAATATAATGCTACCTGGAAAGATCCCAACTAGATGTCAGGGTCCTAAGTTCTTCTTCTCACCCTTCTTATGGAGATCTGTAAAACAACTTAAACTAGACACTACCCAAATGTCAAGGGAGATGGCATCAGTTAACATGGAAATGCCAGAGGATTCCTGCATGACTTTAAACAAGTCACTTGACCTTTCTGGGTTACTTTGGAAATGTAGAGAGACTGATCATCTGCCAGTATGACACAGTTTATGGTAGGATTGAATTTTATTTATAAACAGGTTTGACATCCTTATCTTCAAAGTGCTTTCCTATTAATAAAATGAACATGTTAAGAGGAAATCAGAGTCCAATATCACTCATCTACTAATGAATAATCTTAATGTATTAGGAGGTTATACAAACTGTTATATGCAAGAACATTCAGATTCCATGGTCAAGTGGCAATCAAGTGGGGGAAGACTTTAAGAAGTAATTAGCTCAAACTTCCCTTCTCTTATCCTAATTGATTCTTTTACTCCAGATACACTATCTTGTCAGTGAACCTGAAACAGGATTGCCCCCCAATGAAGAACCTCAGCTCACTTAGATCTATTCCCTACAAAACTAGTGCTTCTACCTAGCTAAATCCTATTTCTGCATTCAGCCCAGTACAACCTTTATGGACCTTCCCAGCCCAGCACAACCTCCAAATGATTCCCTGTCTGAATTTACAGCACTTGGTACTCTCTTTGATTACTTGCCTACTGTTGTTGTTTAACTATTAATAGTTTTGCACAAATATTATGTTGTTTCACTCTCAGAACAGAAGCTATGTCAGAAGACTGAGCATTACACTTCTGAGTTCCTTAGAACTTGTTCCTCAGGGTCCCACACTCGGAAGATGGTCAATGCCCATTCACATGAACTACCTTCCAAAGGTTTTACCAGGCCAGTAGCAAAGAGCTATTGCTAGAGACAGCATAAAGAGAGGATAGTATTTATCTAGTGATCTTATTTTTACATTTCTTACATACTAAACTACTGAATAAATGTTATACAGTGATATATGGGGGGACAATGATACTTTCTTTTGAATTAGAGATAGTGACAATTTCTTTTTCTTCTTTCTTTTTTAAACTGGGGATTGAACCCAGGGGTGCTCTACCACTGAGCTATATCACCAGCCATTTTTGTTGTTTTATTTTATATTCGCAGACAGGGTCTCACTAAAGTTGCTTAGGGACTCCTTAAGTTGCTAAGGCTGGCCTCAAACTTGCAACCCTCCTGCCCTTCTGGCTAGTTTCTCTCTCTCTCTCTCTCTCTCTCTCTCTCTCTCTCTCTCTCTCTCTCTCTCTTCCCCCCCCCCCTCTCTCTCTCTCTCGGGAGAGGGGTACTAGGGATTTAACCCAGGAGTACTTTACCACTGAGCTACATCCCCAGTCCTCTTTTAAATTTTCTTTTTTTTTAATATGTATTTTTTAGTTGTAGGTGGACACAATATCTTTATTTTAATTTTTATGTGGTGCTAAGGATCAAACCCAGTGCCTCATGCACGCCAGGCAAGTGTTCTACCCCTGAGCCACAGCCTCAGCCCCTTAAATTTTCTTTTTTGAGACAGGATGTTGCTAAGTTACAGAAGGCCTCTCTAATTTGCTGAGGCTGGCCCCAAACTTGCAATCCTCCTGTCTTGGCCTCCTGAATCATTGGGATTATAGGCATGCACCATTGTACCCAGCTTGGCTAGTTTCTTTTATTGCTCTCACTCTTTTTAGGTCTAGGGTTTTATTTGTTGCATATTTTGAAACTTTAAGCCAAGTATTCTAAAAACCTGCTACAATTCTTTATAGAGCTTACAGAGGCCAAGCCTGAAAGAGGAGAGGTAATGGCTTTTCAGAATTACCTGGAGAGGCAAACAGTTGGCCTTAGGTCTCCAGGACAGAAGTCTGATTCTAAACTTTTTCATCCACCTCTGGAGATACCCAGAACCCTCCTGAGACAGAAAAATCTCCTGTTTCAAAAAAACACTTTCAAGGTGTGATTTATCTGTCAAATCTCAATTAGAACAAGGGTCTTCTCAAATCTCATTTCATTTTACATTTTGAACCTACCATGATATTTATTATTTTAGACAAAATGAATATGCATAGAGTCTAGTTTTTCTATCTACACTCCAGTGGACCATTTTGTACTCATCTCACCTTGAAACAAATATTCTAACCCTCAAGCAAGCACTTAAGTGTTGACCCTGGAAGTATTCAATGCCTCTACATGCTGTCTTTTGGATGGACACACTACTTCTATCTGGGCCCTAGGTAGAATTCAAACTTTCATCATTGAGAAAAAATATAACAAAAAAAAAATAAAAGAAACCCTTGTTGTATCTTATTTCCTACATCATATACACCCCTTAACATATTTCTTCCTTAACAACCATTTTTTAAATGCTCTTTCATTGTGGGAGTGATGAGTCAGTTAGAATTGTTGTGCTTGCTCCACCTATTAGAATAAGCCAAATGATTTGGGATGTGTTGATCTTGGGTTAACAGGGAATTATTTGTCTAGGGAGTGGAGGGGATGGACTACAATTTGCATGACCACACAGGACAGATGTTTATTCATAAAGGTTACCTCAAGTGACACAAGCAATTTCTTGGTTGGACTGTATTAAAAGTCAGCCAAGTGTCCACCCAATGGGCAACTCAGTTCCAGAAGAAATTATGACTGGGATGACAAGAAGCATGAGAGACCGGGATTGGGATATGTGGACAGGCTTGAGTAAGAGGTCTGGAGCCACACTAAAGGGTGTGTGCTCAATGACAGGATGGAGAGGTTGGGCAGAATTACAGAGGGAGGGGACAAAGCAGCACTTGGATACTGCTTACTTCTCTGAATCTGAGCTTTTTTTGTTATTGCTGCCATTTGTTTCCTCACTAGAAAAACTGCATTTGCAATTTAATATAAATCTAGAGACTCAGTCACTTTTATAGACCCCACTGCTAATGGACAGAGCCAACATTGAGCAAAATTGCTACATGGAGAATGCTAGAACCTTCCAGCCTTTTTCTTCCTTCCATTGGGACCCTTCCATTTGGGTCTTTCTCTCAACCACATCTTATTTTCTACCTTCAGTGGTTTTCAAAGTGTGGTCATTGGACCAGCAGCATCAGTATCACCTAAGCACTGGTCAGAAATGCTAATTCTCAGGCTCCACCCAAACTGATCAGTAAAGAAACTCTGTGATGGGACGACGGGATCAGCAATCTATTTTTCTCAAACCTTCCCTAATTCTGATGAACACTAAAATCTGAGAACTGCTGCTTTAAATGATTTTCAAGATAACTTAAGATTGAGAGCATGCACCTTTTAGGAGAGGACTTATAAAGAAGATAAGCCACTCAAGTGGAAATGGAAATTTTCTAGTAATGGAATTTCCTGTCACATAAAGAAAGACAGTGAGAGATTTAAGGCCACTATATTCATTCAGACTTTCACCATCCCTTCCCTTTCATCTCACCTATATCAATCTTCTCTCCATATTGCCACTAGAGATGTATGCTCAGTGGGAAAACCTGACCCTATCAAATCCCAATTTAAAACCCTTCAGTCACTGCTCCCTGCCCATAGAAAGGCCCAAGCCCCTGGCACACAACCCAAAGTCCTTCATTATCTTCCGCTGGGCCACTTCCCTGACCTTGTTTCCTTCTGTACCTTCCCACATACTCTGTCACATTTTTGCTATCTGCAGGAAGCTTACACTTCCTCATACCTCTGACATTGAGCTTGACCATGTGATTGACCTTGGCCAACGGCATGAGAGCTGAAGGGACAGCTGCCACTTCTGAGCGACTTGAAGTGTCATAGTTTTGTTCTGTCACTTTCTCTCTTTTCCTTTGCCATAATGAGATTAGCATTGTCCCAGAGAGAGGCTGTTTTATAAGCTCATAGATGAGGACAGAACTAAAACTGGCCTACTCTGGACATGCGGATCTTTGGGGGTTATTTGTTCTTTAGCCTAAGCTGACCATGGGTATTTTGGTCATTCCTCTTTCTGGATGTCTTCTCTCTTCTACTCTATCCTTTCCAATTCCACTGCAGCCCTAGTTTCACAAAAGACTTGCTCATCATTTGACACTCAGTACCTCTCAATCAGGACTTTATCTTGCCTAGGTGTAACTGATTACTCTCACTTTTAAAACCTCCTTTAGATGCTACAGATCAGTAACTATGTCCCCAGAACTAGGCTTCCCATCTATTAACACTATACTTAGAATCCACTAAAATAAGAATAAATGTGAGTCTTCACTTGACAGAGCAAAGAGATTTTGGCTCTAAGAAATGAAGCATTTTGTTCAAGTTTCCCAGCCTCAGTCAGAGCCTGAATTTTCACAGGTGGGGTCTGGCTCTGAACTTGGTAGTCTTGTCCTATGCCATATACCTCTCTCCATCCCCAGCAGTGAGTTTTCAGAACTGAGTAAAAGTCTCCTAGTAAACAATTGAAAAAAAAAAAAAAAAAACAGTTACATTAATTTGAGACTTATAAGTTTGCATCTCTCTAGAAGTGAGTTTCTGATCTCCTGACCTCTCTTTCTCTAAGTTGATGTATATATTCTAAGACACATAGAAATGACACTGTACAAGAAATTGAGCATTTTGTCTACAACCAGGTCCCAGGCTACATGGTTAGGGAAGTGTGAAAAGGAAGGCAGATGCAAATGCCATCACCCTAAAGAACCTTTAGGATGGTCCTTATGAGTTTGTCACAGGGTAGAACTCCAAGGAAGTCTGCTACATATTGATATTTTAGGTTTTTAAAAAATGAAGGAGGTCAAATGTTTAATCTTCAGATTAAACAAGGAAAGGAAAATGAAACCATGGCAAAAGACTGGACTAGATCCCCCAGGTCAGATGCAGGATTAAATGCCTGAGAGTAACAACTGCAATTTCAAGTTTCTAGGAGATGCTGGCATTTTGTTGTGTGGTGCTTTTCTTTTGTTATTCTTTCACTCATTTTAACTCTACTTATTTGTTCATGGGAACATTAGAAAGTACAAAAACCTAAAAATATCCCACCCCTAATCAGCCATACTAATGAAATATGAACATTTAACAAACTACAGGGATTTTTTTTTCATATAATATTCATACTAATTTTTTCAAGGGTTACAAAGCTTTGATTTCTAGTTGGAGGCCATTTGTCTCAACATCACAATGGAGGAGGGTTTTTTTTTTTTTTTTAAATATCCTCCTCCAAAGGATATATTACCTTTAAATGATATCATCAGTAACACTAATAATAGCATTTTTTTTTCCTTTCAAGTATAGAAAGCTATTCAGAGATCTAAATGGTTGTTGGGCCAGTTTGGACACATCTGATTTACTTTTTAAAAGTCTATCCACTTCATACAATAAAGCACTCAGTAAATGCTAAGTGCCGGCTCTCTGCTCTGTTTTTCAGACATTGGCTCCTATAATCCTCAAAGCAAGTTTAATCGGTATCGCCACTTTATAAATTAGGCGCGCGAGGCACAGGACATAAAGGGGAGAGGGAAAGAGTGAAAAGGAGAGGGAGGAAGAGAGAGAGGTGGGCAGGGGCCAGTAGCTGCATAACACTATAGTTAATGATTCACTCATAGCCCTCAGGCAGCTCCTTTCAGTAGGGGTTGCACCAGAGCGCGCATACACACACACACACACACACACACACACACACACACACACACACACGTACGTCTCATCTCCAACTCTCTTCATCTCAGCCAGAGGCGGTGTCCGGCAAATTGCTTGGCAACGCGCGCAGGAAACTCCATCCAAAGCCCCGGGTCCAGGCGGCCTCTGGGCGCTGTCCAGCGGGCAGCGTGCCTGAGGGGCCAGGCTGGGGTCCAGTCTCCCGACACCCCGAAGGTGAGGCGGAACGCCAGGGCTGGGATTCCAGGCCTGGGGTGGGGGGGTTTGGGGGAAGAGGCACCGGGCCCAGAGACACCTGTTGTCGCCTCCCCACTCTGGCCAGTGAAGCTGTCCTGGACGACCTGGGTCTCCAGGGAAGACACCTTGGCAACAAGTGCTGTGTAGGCTGCGGAGGTCACAGGGGTCTTCCCCCTACGCCTGCCCCCGCCCACCTCAGGCCGACTCACCTAAGCTCCTCTCACTCCCGGACGCCCGCGGCTTGGGGAAGTATCTCGCCTGGCGGTGGCTCGGAAGGCACTCGGGATGTGCGGAGCAGCACTGCGGCGCTAGGACCTCGCGGCCGGCCGCCCCCTGCCCGCTCCACCTGCGGGGCCCCTTTCTCCCGAGCGCCGGTGCCCCCGCCGCGGGGAGGGGCAGTTACCTGAGACGCCGTCCGCAGGGTCTCGAACGTCGACTGACAGGCGGCCGCCGCAGAGCCGGCTAGTGGGGTCCAGGGACCCAGCCGGCCGCAAGGCTCTCGCCACAGTCGCTCCTCGCCGCAGCGTAGCCGCCGGCTCCCGACTCTCGGGCGTGCTGGGCGCCCGCCGGCTCCCGGCGCCGCTCCCGCCGCTCCTGATTGGTTGGGGCGCGCGCCCAAGCTGCGCCGTGATTGGGCAGTTCGGGAGCTGGGCGGTGGGACCGACCGGGCACCGCTGGGATCTGCTCCGCGAGCCTCCTGCGCTGCCGCCTCACGTTCCTACCGCGCCTCGGGGCCCGGGTCCGGACGCTGAAAATCGGTTCTTGTCCCCTTTGGGCCGAACCGGGAGGCTAAATACCGAAAAGTGTCGCTTCGAATAAAATGGAAGTGGAGGGTAAATGGTATCGCCTTGGAGGACCACCCACACCCCCGGGAGGCTGGGGGATTGGGGACTTCCAAGGTTCCAGTATTATTGGTCCCCTGGCCTCATTCCCACGTGAGGCTTGACTTCATGTTCATTTTGATACATTTTACTGTGCATAGGGCGTAGGTTTCAGGGCAGTAGCTTGTAAACAGTGGGCGCCAAATAGTGTTTGTGGACTTGGATTAAAATCTACACACAATCTGTATGTATTCCTACTGGAGCTCGGAAAAGGGAAGCCACTTGTCCAAGGTCCTAACCATGTCGACAAATTATTAAGAACACTGATAGGTGCTGTGAGGAGAAGTAAAAGAGCAAGATGGTGAGATTTTCATTTACAAGGAATTTAATAGCTAGGGAAATGAAGCAGATTTATAATAATTACCTATAACATTTTCATGGTGCATATTATTAGATAGGAACCGTTCCAAGTGTATAATATAAATACAGGAAACAGCTTTCTAAGGACGTCCTTATGTACTGTGAGGCATGTAGACAAGTGACTCTAGGTATGAGCATAGAGAGATTTTCATCTGAAAGACAACAACAGTCACTCCATACTGTTTGGAGAGGCACAACTGGTCCAGAAAGGGAGTGTGAGGGATGATCATTGTTCCCATCTTCCAGTCTCTTCCCCTGTAATTCTTTAGCCCTCCCAAGATTTTCACCCACTTGAACTGAATCCTTCTAAAAAATAAATCCAACTGCTATGTCACCAGGCCTTTGTTCTGCCACTCTGAAAGGCATCCCCTCTGAACACCTATAGGCAATAAGTAGAAGTAAATAACACAGCATATGAAATCATTTTTCTGCAGGTATTTCTTCCTAGTTCTATTCTATGCTAATAGAACTTGTGAGTGGAAATTTTGGATTGGTAGACAAGCACTTAAAGACTCAAGTGAAAACCAGCTTGCCCTAGTCTGAAAGTCTTGTCTTCTACCTTAGGATGAGCTTAAAAGTCATGTACTTTGAGCAGCCCAAGACCCTCGAGTTCCATTTTCTCTAGTTTATATCAATGAACAAACAATTGATTCATTTGTATTGAAAAGATGAATCAACTAGGCAATGGGTTGAGCCTCACCTAGTTGGAACACCAGAGCATAACAAGGTGGAGGCCATATGAAGACAATCCTTTCACATGCATCCCTCTTCCAGTGTCAGAAGCACAAGAAGACATCAAACCAGGAATACATAATTCTAGTTGCTGACTTTTCATAGTTGTGAGGTTTTCTTTTTTTCTTTCTTTTTACTGGGGATTGAACCCAGGATAACTCTACATTTGTATCCCCAGCCCTTTTTTATTTTTTACTAGAGACAGGGTCTTACTAAGTTGTCCAGGCTGCCCTGGACTTGTGGATCCTCCTTCCTCAGCTTTCCAAGTAGCTGGGATTACAGGTGTATGCCTTTGCTCCTGGACTCATTGCTGTGGCTTTTGCTAAAGCAGAAGTTCCATTTGAATTGATCATGCCATCATTCCAAAGGAGAACAGACAGCTTGTTTCAGCCAGAGAATGAGACTGCCCCATAACGATGTGGCACACTGCTCAATTCAGTTGCATTGCACTAAGCTCAGTCCAAGGATGATGAGTGAAAGAACAACATGGATTCCCAAGACAAACCTCTGGAATGTTCGTATGGGCACGAACTGCATGTATTTAGGTCTATCCACTGCCTTATCTAAAAAAAATTCTTTACTTAGTTCTGCCTCCTGCATCACATTTCTTCTTTTGATAACCCCTAACTCAAGCCTTCACTAACTATCCCAGCCACTGAGCAACAGCATTCTAGAGATCTGCTCTTATATGACCATCTTTTCAACTACAGAACTGTGCATTACTTAGCAATGAATCCCCAACACCTTGGCTAGTAAGTGGAACACAGCAGGTGCTCAGTAAACATGAATTATAGACTAAAAATTCTTGGCAGGCTAATAAGGTGACCTGACAGGCACTAAGGAGACTAGGCCTACACCCCTATCCTAGTCTTCAACAGGACGTCCACCAGTTCCAGAGTAGATGGACATTTGATGTAGATGATCATCCATTCAATCCAACTATGAATACTATGAGTAGGTTGTTCCTGTATGTAAAACACATTCAAGAAAAGAGAAAAATGAGATCTTTCTTATAGGTACACAAGATGAGATGGTATAGCTGATTCACAAAACTGTTTGGCAGTTCCTCAAAAAGTTAAACTTAGAGTTATCATATAACCCAGAAATTCTGACTCCTAGGTATATATCCAAGAGAAGTGGAAACGTATGCCCACTCAAAAACTTGTACATGAATATTTATTACATAATTACTCATAATAGCTGAAAAATGCAAAGAAAAAAAAGCCATGAACTGATATAGTGGAATATTACTCAGTCATTGTTTTAGTCAGCTTTTTCACTGCTGTGACTAAAGGACCTGATCAGCACAACTGTGGAGGAGGAAGAGTTTATTTGAGGGCTCACGGTTTCAGAGGTCTTAATCCATCGAAGGCTGGCTCCATTTCTCCGGGCCTGAGATGAGGCTAAAGATCCTGGCAGAGAGTACGGCAGAGAGAAGCAGCTCACATCATTGGTGATCAAGAAGCACAAAGAGATTGTTACTTTGGTTACAAAACACCAGAGTCACGCCTCCATTCCCACCTCCTCCAGCCACACCCTACCACTTAAATTACCACTCAGTTAATTCCTATCAGGGGATTAAATCATTGATTGGGTTAAGACTCTTAACCCAATCCTTTCTCCTCCGAACCTTCTTGCATTGCCTCACACATGAGCTTTTGGGGGACACCTCACATCCAAACCATGCGGGTCATAAAACTAATAAAGTTCTGATTGATACATGTTACCATGTAGATGAATCTTAAAAGCATTATGCTAAGTAAAAGAAGCCAGAAACAAAAGGACACGATGTGTATATAATTCCTTTTATCTGAAATGTCTAGAATAGGTAAATCCATAAAAACAGAAAGCCAGTTAGTGATTTGCTAGGGATAGGAAAAAGGCAAAGTAACTGCTTAATGGAGAGTAACTGCTTAATGGAAACAAGGTTTCCTTTTGAGGTGATGAAAATGTTCTGTAAGTAGAGATAATGGTTATAGTTACATAAATTTGTGAATATACTAAAAACCACTGGATTGGAAAAAACAAAATGTACACAGCCTACAACCTGAGAGTGTAGGAACTGTTACTGGGAAAGTGCTAATTAAGTACTTAGGTATGATAGCTAAAAGTATAGAAGGTGGAGGAATTTTGCTTCGTCTGTGAAAAGCAGTTAAATATGTCTCTTTCACTCTCATACTTGCACCTTCAGCAGTTCAGAGTAGATTTACTCCCTAGATCTGTGTTGTTCAACAGAACAGTCTATGGTGATGGAAATATTCTTCATCTGAGGTATTCAATATGGCAGCTACTAGGCACGTGTGGCTATTGGACATTGAAATATGGTTAGTTGCAAAACTTGAAAAAAAAATGAATTTAAAGTTGTATCAAAATTTGAATAGCCACATGTGGCTAATGGCCATCAATAATGTCACTGTAGTGTTAGCTGTTCTAGAGGACTAGGGCTACTTTAACTGGCAATTTGGAAAAACATTAGGGGGCATGGGAGAGGGAGAACCTGTGTTTTTATGTCCCACAGCCCAGCCGAACTCTGTATCTACTAGAAATCCTTCAGTAAGAGGTTACCACACCCATCCTTCTCCTTTCTATGAATTCTTAATGAATGTCAGTCTATAATTCAGGGTTTAGTTTTGTCTTTATGACAAAGTTCTGTGACTCCACAAATATTTATGGCATAGTCACTTTGTGGAACATGCTAAGATTATAGACAATGTCATCCCAAATCAAAAAGGTTGGTATTGAGGTTAGGAGGTAGATGGGACAGAAGAAATCCCTTACAAGGACCTAATTCCTTCCCTCCAACACCCACCACCCATTATTCTTCCAAGTGGGAAATCTTGCTGCTAAGATGCTGAAGTAGTGTTGAAGAATCCATATTTAGATTTCTTATTTCCAACTCAAGACTTGTAACATCCTTAAGTCTTTCAATACATCTTTGGCTCATGTTGGTATTTCCCTTCTGTGAACTTTTGTTGAACTTGAAACTAATATAATATAGAATACAATGATTTTCTAGATTTTCTAGGTATTCTCCATAACATGGTATTCCCATGGCAGGGTTCATTTGTTACATAAATTCTGCTTGAGCTCTTACTTAGTGCCACAACAGTCCTGGGTGCTGTGGATAGAAGGAATGAAGACATTCACTGGGCAACTTAAAACATGGTAAGGAGACACAAAAATAGCACTGAGTGAGTTAATTAAGTGTTTAGGACAGTGCTTGGTGCGTGGTGATGAGAATTGTTAGATGCTATAAAATCATTATTTTGAACTCATTTGAAATTCAAAATCAAGTTTGGGGACTGCAGGTATAGTTAAATGTATAGCACTTGCCAGCATGTGCAAGGCTCTGGATTCAATTCCCAGCACCACCATAACAACAAAAACCATAGTAATGATATTAAAACCAAGTCCATTCTGAAAAATCCCAATTAAGTTTTATTTTGAAGAGTCCGTATTTTAGTGATTGAAAATAAACAAATAAAAAAGAGCAGGGAGATAAAAGCCAGCTTTGTGCCTTTGCCTGAAATTCCTTTATGCTCTATAAAACCACAAAGTATTTTTCCACTCCCCTGCAGCCAGGATTCATTCTGACACACTCCTGTCCCTCACAGCAAGATACATCTCTCCTTTTTACTCATCCATTTCTGACGTCCTCAGTAAATGATTATTGAATGAAAAGGTGGAAGGAAGTAAGGGAGATGATTTTAACCTATTATAGTGTATAAAATACAAAACAGTAGTTCGTAGTGGATTAATATCCTCTCTCTCAGGCGACAAAGGAACAGAGAGTAACTTAGATAGTGCCCCTCTCAACACTAAGAGGAAAAAGCACAACATTGCACAAACAATTCAATATTTAACTAGGAAGGTTCTCTAAAGCCAGGTATTCCTGGGTTGAGAATAGTCCAATACAATAGAATGGTCCAGAATGGACTGTGGACTCTGCATGAATCCCAGTTCTGTCACTCCACAGCTATTTAACCCTGGACTCAAACATCTCTGAGCCTATTTCTTGCCTACAAAATGAGCTCATTCTAGCCTCAGAAGGGTTACTTTGATGATGAATCAAGATAGTAGTGGAATGCTTAGGATTGGAAAATGCTTAATGTTTGCTAAGTAAATAAAAAGAGCTTTTTATAAAAGTACTATTGTTGCAGAAAGCTCTTGTCCGATGCTCATCGTTATCAGTGGACCATCCCCAAATTGTCACGAGGCCGCCTACACAGCTTCTCTGACTCTCAATCCAGAATTGAACTGCAACCAAGAAGCCTGGGAGGCAGGGACTTGGCACATCCCAACCACAAGCCCTTCTCTCCAGCTGGCACAGAAACGCTCCACATTTGCAGCTTCCACAGCAATTACGAGAACCTACACCCTTTTATTGTTTTTATTTTCCTAACGATGGAGTAATCACATGATTTCAACAGGAAAAACAGCTTTTGAATTGGAGACAGTGTGGATCCAGCCATAGACTTTCTGATCCCCATGTATAAGCCCCTGAAGAGAAAAGACATTTGAAGCTGGCAAGATGGGGTAGGGGGCCACCCAGATGAGAAACATGGCCAGTACAGGCTCATACTAGGCTGGCCAACTGAACAGGTTGTGTTTCAGGATTACACACAGTAATGATCCTCTCAAAATAGGAGCTCACATTCACTGAGTGCTAAGGATTAAGTGCTCCAGGGGCATCATCAAACAATAATTTAAGAGGAAAGTTTTATTATTTTCATTATATCAATAAGGCAAATGCATCTCAGAGAAGTGAAGGATCTAGCTAGCATTTTACCCGGTCTGCAAGCCCCCAGCACAGAGCCAGTGTGTTCATCCCCACCCCCAGTGGCTAAAGCAGCAGTGTTTTCATTCCCAAAACGCAGGAAAATCGGGGGATCTTGCTGGAACACAGATCCTGATTCTCTAGGGCTAGGGTAGAGCCTGAGATTTTGCATTTCCAACAAGCTTCTAGGTAAGGCTGAGGGTCCCCGGACTTAGGTTGCAGAGGTTAGATGGGAGGGCTTAACTATGACTGCACTTTTATTATTATTATTATTATTATTATTTATTTATTTTTTATTGGTTGTTCACAACATTACAAAGCTCTTGACATATCATATTTCATACATTAGATTGAAGTGGGTTATGAACTCCCAATTTTACCCCAAATGCAGATTGCAGAATCACGTCGATTACACATCCACATTTTTACATACTGCCATATTGGTGACTGTTGTATTCTGCTACCTTTCCTATCCCCTACTATCCCCCCTCCCCTTCCCTCACATCTTCTCTCTCTACCCCATCTACTGTAATTCATTTCTCTCCTTGTTAATTTTCCCATTCCCCTCACAATCTCTTATATGTAATTTTGTATAGCAATGAGGATCTCCCTTCATTTCCATGCAATTTACCTTTTCTCTCTCTTTCCCTCCCATCTCATGTCTCTGTTTAAAGTTAATCTTTTCTTCCTGCTCTTCCTCCCTACTCTGTTCATAGTTGCTCTCATTATATCAAAGAAGACATTTGGTATTTGTTTTTTAGGGATTGGCTAGCTTCACTAAGCATAATCTGCTCTAGTGCCATCCATTTCCCTTCAAATTCTATCATTTTGTCATTTTTTATTGCTGGGTAGTACTCCATTGTGTATAGATGCCACATTTTTTTTTATCCATTCATCTATTGAAGGGCATCTGGGTTGGTTCCACAGTCTAGCTATTGTGAATTGTGCTGCTATGAACATCGATGTGGCAGTATCCCTGTAGCATGCTCTTTTAAGGTCTTCAGGGAATAGTCCAAGAAGGGCAATAGCAGGGTCAAATGGTGGTTCCATTCCCAGCTTTCCCAGGAATCTCCATACTGCTTTCCAAATTGGCCGCACCAATTTGCAGTCCCACCAACAATGTACAAGTGTACCCTTTTCTCCACATCCTCGCCAGCACTTGTTGTTGTTTGACTTCATAGTGGCTGCCAATCTTACTGGAGTGAAATGGTATCTTAGGGTGGTTTTGATTTGCATTTCTCTGACTGCTAGAGATGGAGAGCATTTTTTCATGTACTTGTTGATTGATTGTATATCCTCCTCTGAGAAGTGTCTGTTCAGGTCCTTAGCCCATTTGTTGATTGGGTTATTTGTTATCTTGTTGTCTAATTTTTTGAGTTCTTTGTATACTCTGGATATTAGGGCTCTATCTGAAGTGTGAGGAGTAAAAATTTGTTCCCAGGATGTAGGCTCCCTATTTACCTCTCTTATTGTTTCTCTTGCTGAGAAAAAACTTTTTAGTTTAAGTAAATCCCATTTGTTGATTCTTGTTATTAACTCTTGTGCTATGGGTGTCCTATTAAGGAACTTGGAGCCCAACCTCACAATATGTAGATCGGAGCCAACTTTTTCTTCTATCAGACGCAGAGTCTCTGATTTGATATCAAGTTCCTTGATCCATTTTGAGTTAACTTTTGTGCATGGCGAGAGAAAGGGATTCAGTTTCATTTTGTTGCATATGGATTTCCAGTTTTCCCAACACCATTTGTTGAAGATGCTATAAGAACCATATGATCATCTCGATAGACGCAGAGAAAGCATTCGACAAAGTACAGCATCCCTTTATGTTCAAAACATTAGAAAAACTAGGGATAACAGGAACTTACCTTGACATTGTAAAAGCTATCTATGCTAAGCCTCAGGCTAGCATCATTCTGAATGGACAAAAGTTGAAGGCATTCCCTCTAAAATCTGGAACAAGACAGGGATGCCCTCTCTCACCACTTCTATTTAATTTAGTCCTTGAAATACTAGCCAGAGCAATTAGACAGACAAAAGAAATTAAAGGCATAAAAATAGGAAAAGAACAACTTAAATTATCACTATTTGCGGACGACATGATTCTATACCTAGAAGACCCAAAAGGGTCTACAAAGAAACTACTAGAACTAATAAATGAATTCAGCAAAGTGGCAGGATATAAAATCAACACGCATAAATCAAAGGCATTTCTGTATATCAGCGACAAAACTTCTGAAACGGAAATGAGGAAAAAACACTCCATTCACAATATCCTCAAAAAAAAAATAAAATACTTGGGAATCGACCTAACAAAAGAGGTGAAAGATTTATACAATGAAAACTACAGAAACCTAAAGAGAGAAGTAGAAGAAGATCTTAGAAGATGGAAAAATATACCCTGTTCATGGATAGGCAGAACTAACATTATCAAAATGACGATATTACCAAAAGTTCTCTATAGGTTTAATGCAACACCAATCAAAATCCCAATGGCATTTCTTGTAGAAATAGATAAAGCAATCATGAAATTCATATGGAAAAATAAAAGACCCAGAATAGCAAAAGCAATTCTAAGTAGGAAGTGTGAATCAGGCGGGTATAGCAATACCAGATTTCAAACTATGTTACAGAGCAATAGTGACAAAAACAGCATGGTACTGGTACCAAAACAGGCGGGTGGACCAATGGTATAGAATAGAGGACACAGAGACTAATCCACAAAGTTACAACTATCTTATATTTGATAAAGGGGCTAAAAGCATGCAATGGAGGAAGGATAGCATCTTCAACAAATGGTGTTATGACTGCACTTTTAAATCTCTTGGGAGCTGTCAAAAATGCTGATGCCTGGGCCTGGGCTCAGAAGTGATCCTATTCGTCTGGTGTTATAGTTCCAGCCCAGCATTTCCAAAGCTTTCCCAGTGAATGAATGTGCAGCCAGGGTTGAGACTTGGGTTTTGGAGCAAGTACTATCTACCGTCCCCTGAGGATACCCTGTGACCCTGAGCTTCCCTTTCCCAGCCCCAGAGGCCTCTGTGGTTGGCCTTCCAGGACACCATTGAAAGAGGCCTCTCCCAGCAAACTCCCAGCCTGGAAGAGGTCAGAGACACCACCTGTTTCCTTGAAATAGTTTGCAGCTGTGCTGGATGACCTCATAGTTCTGGCTATGTGGCTGGCCAAGCCATGGTCTGGAAAGCTTTCTTCCCAAATTGGTGCTCCCCCTGCATCAGGGACTGTAGAGGGAGGAGCTGCAGGCTGACTGGGGCTCCTGAGAGGGACCATGGTTCCAGCCCTGTACTGAGGTATTGCCTCTGGGCTGGTGGCCCTGGCTGTGAGTGAAAATGACAGCCCTGCTCACCCTCCCCCAAACCCTTGGGAACTGATGAAATCACAAATCCTCCCTTAAATATGTGTAAGCAAACCCTTAAGTATGCAAGTAAAAATGGAAAGTGCACCTTTTCTTCCCCTTAGAATTCCCAGAGGCAAGAGCAGCTGAGCTAGCATCCTTCCAGAACTTTTTCTACACAAATATGCATATGTGTATTTCTACACATACATACATACATATGTCATTATGTCTTATCAACAAAAATGCATCATGGAATATTATTTCAGTTGCTATCTTGGATATCATTTCCGTATAGTTACATATTTTTTCAATTATTTAGTATCTCTCAAACTTCTCTGAAAACCAGAATCTTAGGGGCATTTTGCAAACTTAGACATTGACAAGTCTCATCTCAGATCTGCTGAATGAGAATTTCTCAAGGTGTATGTGGGGGTGGGAGTGGGGGCAGGGGTTGTTAGAAATCTTTTCACTTTTTATAAATATCTTAGGTGATCCTTA